>NC_054476.1:20095650-20400389 GCF_017639515.1 Carcharodon carcharias
CGCCCCCCCCCCCACCCCCTCCAGCCACAGCATCCACCATCTGCCATCTCGGGACCTCCCCATTCTCCTTTCCATCATGGATTGCTTCAGCCCCTCCCACTGCACCTCATAAAAGCCCTGGTCCTTAAGGTACTAAAAGCATTTCTGCTATGAGCAGCATTTCTTTAGGCTCCTTTAGTGTTTTAAAATGAATAATCTTTTAATTATTTTAAGCACTTAAGTAATTGAAAGCACTTCTGTTTAGCGTGATATTTAGTCATGCAGAGGAGAGCGGCGATTATATTTTTGTGGTTAGCTGAGAAGCAACATGGCGACTGAAAGAATTGCTTCATTTTGTGTCAGTTACTGATTCCCTTCCTGATAACCTTTGTTTTCAAAGCTAACAATTTGTTTTAAAACAAAAACAGGAAATGCTGGAACGCTCAGCAGGTCCGACAGAATCTGTGCAGAGAAACCGAGTTAATGGGCAGGGTTTTATGCTCCCCTGCTGACAGGTTTGAAGCGGGGTCTTGTTAATTACAGCGGGCAGCCTGCCCACTGCCTACCCTGCCCCCGCTGTAATTATAGCAGCATCGGGGGCGGGGAGGGGGGTTGGGGGGGTGTGGTGGTCAGGTGGCCTGCCCGCCAGTGGGCCGATTGAGGGCCTTAGGTGGGCAATGACTTCCTACTTGAGGGCCTCATCCTGGTGTCACTGGAATTTAACCAGCAGCAGGAGAGGCCCGCACCAAGTGCCCAGTCCAGCAATTTCCCGACACAGGTAGCTGGTGGGCAAGGGGAGTTGTGGGGGGTGGGGGGGGGGTGCCCCTCCTTAATGGGCAGCCTGGACCGATCGGAGAGCCACCTGCTCCCCCCACCCCCCCCTTCAACCCCCCGAGGTGTTATCCCGCTGCCCCCCCCCCACCAGCATGCCCTCCCCCATGGCCTCTCAAACCCCGGCCCCCCACCATCCTCACCCCAGTCTGCCAGCTTGACACTTGGCAAGATCCCCAAACACAGACACAAATCCTGGTCCAACGCCGCACATAACTGCCCCGAAGTATTAGCCATTAGCCGTCTGAGACGGGATTTCCTTAAGGGTATAAATGAGCGGCGCTCATTTAAGACAAAGACGAGGAGAAATTTTTTTTCTCCAAGGGTTGTGAGTCTTTGGAACTTGCTTCCTCAAAAAGCGGTGGAAGCAGGGTCTTTGAATATTTTTTAAGGCAGAGCTGGGTAAACTTTTGATTAACATTAAAGGTTGTCGGGAATAAGCAGGAATGGAGGGTTGAGGTTACATTCAGATCAGCCATGATCTTACTGAATGGTGGAGCAGGCTCAAGGAGCCGAGTGGCCAGCTCCTGCTCCTAATTCGTATGTTCGTATGTATGTTCGTAGGACAAGATGTCACGTTTTAAGACTTTTACTGTGACAAAAGACTAAAACCACTATTTACTTAACACCATTTTTGTAGTCAACTTAAAATTTAAACCACAAACAGAACATTCCCCTTTTTCTTGCAGTACCACCGAAAACACACTTCACAGGTATATTTCCAAAAGTAGACGGGAAATTTTAATTTCAGAACTGTCTTTCATACTGAGGTTTTTTGCTCCGGAGATTCTTCCTGTAGTGCAAGCTAAGCAAATCTTCCAATCTCATTTAACTCCTCATGAATTTGATTTTTTCTCTCAGACACCTGTGTGGTGAATCACAGAGTCTTGTTGCCTATAACCGCTCTCCCTCTCCCAGATCGTGGGAGATTAACATTGTCTGTGAGTTTTCAGAAATATCTTAGACCCTTCCCCTCTCAAAGCCTATTTAGGTAGAAATGATGATTAGCTATACTTGTGACCCCAATTCGCCTTTATCTTGAAAGTAAATGGGAGTTTAAAGCACAGCTATTTACAACCTGGTATTGTCAATACTTTTTTCTTTGGCGACCCACAATCTATCCACTGTTAGCATACAGGCTGCCGCCATTGTCTCCAAGTGTAAACATTTTGCACCTTCCGCCCAGTAGAACAATCTGGGCCCCTTTAATTGCCAACAATCAAATCAACCAAGGCTTGCTGTCAGGTGACTTCACAACAGGTCACATGACCCCCTTCATTTTATCTTAAACTAAAGGCACAGTCCAAAAACATAACAATCTTACAATTGCAGCACTCCATAGATGCCGCCTGACCTGCTGAGTGCTGAGTATTTCCAGAATTTCCTGTTTTATTTCAGATTTCCTGCATCTGCAGTATTTTGCTTTGGTAACAACTTTTGTTTTGCATGGGCTGTAGCTGACGATCGTGGCTGTGTTCCTATCTTTCTTTGTTGCTGGGTTAACAAATCTGCTCAAAGATAGACAAGCAAGAAAAACCCAACAGTTATTTGAGGCAATATTGGGAAACATTGGAAAGGTCTCTGTTTTCATCTGATATTTCCAGTATCTGCAGCATTTTGCTTTTGAGTTATTTAAGGTAATTTAAGGTACAATAAGCATCTTGGGATGTTTTCAGGGTTAAACATGCAATAATATAAATTCAATTTGTTGCATGTGATTTCATAAACATAAAATTTTTAAAAGGAGAGGTAAAAGGCAGCATTTGACCAAGTGTGGCATCAAGGAGCCCTAGCAAAACTGGAGTCAATGAGAATCAGGGGGGAATACTCTCCGCTGGTTAGAGTCATACCTAGCACAAAGGAAGATGGTTGTGGTTGTTGGGGAGGTCAATCACCTCAGTTCCAGGACATCACTGCAGAAGTTCCTCAGGGTAGTGTCCTAGGCCCAACCATCTTCAGCTGCTTCATCAGTGACCTTCCTTCCATCATGAGATCAGAAGTAGAGATGTTCATTGATGCTTGCACAATGTTCAGCACAATTCACAACTCCTCAGATACTGAAAAAATCCATGTCCAAATGCAGCAAGGCCTGGACAATATCTAGGCTTAGGCTGACAAGTGGCAAATAACATTCGTGCCACAAAAGTGCCAGGCACTAACCATCTCCAACAACAGTGAATCTAACTATCACCCCTTTCAATGGCTTTACCATCACTGAATCCCCACTACCAACATCGTGGGAGTTACCATTGACCAGAAGCTGAACAAGACTAGCCATATAAATACTGTGGCTATAAGAGCAGGTCACAGGCTAGGAATCCTGCAGCAAATAACTCACCTCCTGCCTCCTCAAAGCCTGTCCACCATCAACAAGGCACAAGTCAGGAGTGTGACGGAATACTCTCCATTTGCCTGGGTAAGTGCAGCTCCAACAACACTCAAGAAGCTTGACACCATCTAAAACAAAGTAAACCACTTGATTGGCACCCCATCCACAAACATTCACTCCCTCCACCACCAATGCAATGTGGCAGCATCTGTACCATCTACAAGATGCACTGCAGGATCTCACCAAGGCTCCTTCAACAACATCTTCCAAACCCACGACCGCCACCATCTAGAAGGACAAGGGCAGCAAACACATGGGAACACCACCACCTGGGAAACACCACCACCTGGAAGTTCCCCTCCATGCCACTTGCATGCTGACTTGGAAATCTATTGCCATTCCTTCATTATCGCTGGGTCAAAATCCCGGAACTCTCTCCCTAACAGCACTGTGGGTGTACCTACACCACATGGACTACAGCGGTTCAAGAAAGCAACTCACCTCCCCCTCCTGAAGGGCAATTAGGGATGGGTAATAAATGCTGGCCTGGCCAGCGATGCCTCCATCCCATAAATGAACACGGATGTTTATAAACTTCCCAGGCGCAACTGCATAAATTGCTTTGGCCATATTTGCAAGAGCAAAAAAACCAGGGCCCGAATTTTTAGCTGGGACGGTGGGCGTGATTGGCGGGCCCGGGATCAGCCAGGAAACAGGCTGCCAACCACGATCGCAACCCCCCACCCCCCACCCCCCGACTGCGATTTACAATTAGTGGCCAGCCAGCGTGAAGCGCACGCTGGAAAGCTCAGCGCTGCCAGGGTGGGGGCGGGAGGATGATAGTAATGATGTCAATGTGGGCACTGAGAGAAAGCTCCCTGAAGGCAGGGAGCTGCAGACCCAAAAATGTTCCAATAAAGTTTTAAAAAGCAGAAAAATAAATGCCCAAGCATCATATTCAGGCACCTGGGAATATCGGTGATAAAAATGATGCCCACAGGTTTTTATTTTAATCTTATTTCATTACAGAAGCGCCATTCCGCTCTTGGGTGAGGTTTCATGAAAAAGGTAAAGGCTGCCTGGTCCATCCAGCCGTCCGTCAACCATAAGGTTGGGCAGGCAACGAGAAATAGCTGACAAATGCACCGTTAATGGGCTTAATTGCCCTCTTAACTGTCGGCGGGCTCGCTTCTGGCTTCTGCGCGTGCCCGCCGAGCGAAATATTGCACCAGTGCGCTAGGATGTTGGGACGCCTGCACGATGCCGTCTCGCACGACTTCACGCCCACTCGGATCGGGCAGGCACATACCCGATCAACAAAAAATTCTGCCGCAGAGTAGGGCCTTTTGGAATTGCAATCTCATAGCCACTGGAATAAAACCTTACTCTCACATTCACCTAGACACAACTTCATGTATCTTAGAGAGTTGGAGATGAGGCTATCAAATTTAGGGTGGAATCTTGAAAGACCACAAGAAAGAACCTTCAGACCAACATAAACCCCAAGCCTTTTAAAGGAACTGCATTTCCACATTGCTCTGGTGAACATATGCAATTTGATTGTGACTAATTGGAATCACTAAAAAAGTCAATCAGTTAGAGAAGAGATAATTAAAAGGAGATTTGATACAGTTGTTAAAATTCATGAGGGGTCTAAACAGGGTAGATAAATAGGAATTGTTCCCATTGGGGGAACAGACAAGAACCAGAGGACATGGATTTAAAGTGTTTGTCAAAAGAATCAAATGCAAAAAAAAAGGAAAACTTATAGACAGCGAATAGTTATGATTTGGAATGCACTGTCTGGAGGCAGATTCAATCATGGTTTTCAAAAGAGAATTAGATAAGCACTTGAAGGAAAATGATTTTCAAGACTTCAGGGAAAGGGCAGTGAGATTCTGTGATTTTATGATTCAATCAGAGAGGATTGTTGAAGTTTATGTTAAAATACACTAACAAAACACAATGGAGTTTTAATTGGCAATACCAGAATAACAATGAAAATGTTTCAGTTGAAGAGATCTCTGTAGTCAGGTATCTAATCCAAGTTTTGCAGAAAACTTGATTCAACAACATCCCAACGTGCAGGGGTTTTTGCTTTTTCTGGATTATGAAGCTGACCCCATTCATTATTGCAGGGAGACTTTCAGTGCCATTCTCCACACTCTCATCGACAATGGCAACCTCAGGCTGGTTACAAATAGCAAGCACCAACATAGTGCCTGCGCCACATCCAGCTCTTCACCAGGACAAAATAAATCAATAGATTTTTCAGCAGTTTATGTACAAACGATTTATTTTTCTTTTTTCTTAAACTGGATAAAACCAGCACATTAATCCGTTTAAACAAATCTTTCTGGAGTTAATCAGTCAGGAATACCTTAGCTTGAAAAAATATTCAATCAATATTACCTCGACTACAATAATCCTATGTTTCACATTGGATGAATGTGGAGCGTTAGTTATTTGGAGTGTAAGTTATTTTCTATAAATCAGGTTTTTGCTATTATTACAGAAATTTAAATAAATATTTGCAGTCGTCAAATATTTCAAACCACAATTTTATCTTTTAATGAAACCAAACTGACAGATAGCTGATCATACTGGTCCATCTTTGTCTTCCTGCATTCTTTTACAAACCTTATCTCTATTAGCAATACCCTCTAATTTAGTCTCATCAATTTTTTTTCTCGATTCCTAAGTGCAGAAAATTTAGTTGTCTGCTAATTCTAATTAACTGGTCATTCAGCCCTTTTAACCATGTGTTATATGTTGTTTTCTGTTGCTTGATTAAAATTATTGGACCATTCCATTTTTTGGCACAATGAATTTGGGACAGCAAAACATCATAAATTTTCCAAGTGGAAAATTTTCCTTTTAACCTAATCCCTTGCTTTCTACCTTCCAACCGTCACTCTCTATCCAAGTGCTAACATACCCACTCATTCCATGTCATTTTTATTGCAAGTATCTTGTGCAATAACCTTATCAAATGTTTATTTGAAAGCTTACAAAGAAACATCAGTTGAATTTCCTTCACCTCACCTTTATTTCCTTCCCCCGCAAATAATTAGACAAAGCTGGTCACACATGGTGTCCTTAAGAAGTCTGCGCTGGATAGCTCTAGTTAACCCCTTTTTCCAAATGCAAAGTAATTTCATATTTTATTATAGACTCTCATACTCTATCAGGAAGTGAAAACTAAGTCCCCTCTGATTTCTTCACTTATCGCCACCTTCATTCCTGAAGAGAGGGGTCATATTTGCCACCTTCCACACCTCTGGCACTTCTCATAGAAGTTTTAAAAATTATAGGCAGAGCGTCTTCCCCCCCACTTCCGCTACCGCACCCACCCCCCCACCCCCCACCGACTCCCCACCCCCCAGACGTTCTCTGATCACATCGATTTGTTAACCCTTGAATTTTTGCAAAATTATTTTTTAATACCGTCTCTCTTTGAATAAAAGCCTCCAATAACTGTTGTGTACTGACCTTTCATAGTTCTACAATTGTAATGCTCACCCTGTTTATCAGTAATGAAGCAAAATACCTATTTGGAATCTCTGCTGTTCCCTCATGGACAATTTCCAGAATTTTTTTATTCATTCACGGGATGAGGGCATCGGTGGCTAGGCCAGCATTGATTGCCAATTCCAAATTTCCCCTGAGAAGGTGGTCATCACCACCTTGTTGAACTGCTGCAGTCCATGTGGTGTTGGCACATCGCTATGTGTTAAGGAAGGAGTTCCAGGATTTTGAACCAGTTATAATGAAGAAACAACGATATGGCTCCAAGTCAGGATGGTGCGCAACTTGGAGGGGAACTTGCAAGTGGTGGTGTTCCCATGTGTCTGCTGCCCTTGTCCTTCCAGATGGTAGAGGTCGTGCAGTTTGGAAGGTGTTGTTGATAGAGTCTTGGAAAGTTGCTGCAGTATATATAAGGCAGATAGTACACACAGCTGCCACTGTGTGCCAATGGTGGAGGGAGTGAATGTTTAAGATAGTGAATGCTTTATAAGTTTGACTCCTTTATCTTCGTGGCTTTTTTTTTATTCATTCATGGGATGTGGGCCTCACTGGCTGGGCCAGCATTTATCGCCCATCCTAATTACCCTTGAGAACTGAGTGACTTGCTAGGCCATTTCAGAGGGTATTTAAGAGTCAACCACATTGCTGTGGACCTGGAGTCACGTGTAGGCCAGGTGAGGATGGTAGATTCCCTTTCCTAAAGGACATTAGTGAACCAGATGGGTTTTTATGACAATCAGCAATGGTTTCATAGTCATCATCAGACTTTTAATTCCAGATTGAATTCAAATTTTGCCATGCGTCGTGGTGCTGTGACTCTCCTCTTACAATCAATGCATCTACAGAAAATCTTTTTTGTTGCATTTTTATTGCCAATTATCCCTGATTTGTTTTCTTAGCCTTTCCACTCCCTCCTTTTACAGCTTTCCTATAATACTGTTCCTTTTTATTATGTGATGATCCACATGCTTTGAGAAAAGCTGAGATTGCGAAAAGCCTGAATTTTATTTTTTTGTGTGACATTCCATTTAAGACCAGGGTGAACTGGGGAATATACTGGAGGAGGGTTAATTGTTTTCTGGATTATGACACCATTCAGTTCCAAGAATTGCCCATGTGTACTCCGTTTGCCATGAGGTTGGACAGCTAAGATGCAAAGGCTAAACAGAAAGCTAATTGTAGTGGGGATGTTTTTTTTCAACCTATATTTGTCGTAGACAGTTCAGCACACACTGAGAATTTGTGCAAAAAGGAAGCAAGCAAGTTTCTCTCTGAATTGAACAGTTTTCTGTTTGGCAGTTTTCAAACAGATCCTGGTGTTGAAGCAGGTCTCTGAGAATAGAACAGAGGCCATTTTACTGTGTTTGTTATCCAACTGGAAGGAGCAGAGAGGTGAATACGGAAGGAGCACGGGGATGTGCCTTGGACAAGACCCTGTGGTGCTGTTTCAGTGTTGCCAGAGCCATCCAGATCATTTAAAGGGTTCAGAGAAGGGAGACTCTAGTGATTCTCTGCCAGCGAGAGAGAGATCACAGGTGTGCACCTTGTTGATGGTAACTGTGTCCGGAGACTTTGGATGGAGTATGGCTGCTGCTGAATGCAACTCAGGGGTGAAGACTGAGTTGGAAAAACTGTGAGGTTACATGTGCTCCCACATTTGTGTGGGAAGTAATGCAAGTACTGTGACTACATGAGTGTATCTTTGTTGTATTGTCGATTTAAAGTGAGGTTTACCTTTTATTTTGAAATATCCTTCACCATTCATTAATGTTTGAATTTGTTGATTTTAGTTGGTTTATTACAGTAACAGATTTAAAAAGTGAAGTCTTGTCCATCGGTTTTCTTTCCATTGGTGTGGGGGTTATTTTCCTTTAAAGGTTATCAGTCTCTACAGGGATTGTAACAATTATATGCCCACTAAGCACTGTGTGATTCATTTTTATTCATAGAATATGCAGCACTTTTCACATAGCTCTGCAAATGTTTCCTTTTGAAGTATATATCCAGTTCCCTTTTCAAAGTTACCACTGAACTTGCTTCCACCTCCATTTTAGGTGAACATTCCAGGCTACAGCAACTCACTGAGTGAAAACGATTCCCCTAATCTCCAAACCCAGGAAAGCACCAAAGGGAAAAATCTGAGACCAGGGGAAATAGAGAAGGAGCAATATTCAAGAGTAAAATTAGCATCTATGCAATTAGGATCATGTCCAGTTCAGCCCCGATTACAAGCATGCAATTGGGTATGCGTTGTCTAGGCACATAATACTGCAAATTCCTTTGAAGTGCAATTTCTGTTTTATAGATCTAATGGGAAACTTGCATCAGATAAGAGAGAACAACTTTATGGCAACACCCAACATTGTGCCAATGACTACGCTGTTCGTTTGTGGCCACAACTGGGGAAGATTTCAGTATTAGTTGTATCTTTTAGGTGATTATGGTAAGCACATTTAGCCATTGCCTTTGGAGGGGAATGAAGGAAGAATGAAGAAGTAAGTCACCTTAAACAACTTTCATGCATCATGGGCCCGGACCAAAGAGAAAATAAGTTCTGCTCGCCACAGATTCATAATGAAGGGAGAAATTATGGAAAGGAGAAATAAATAATACCAAAATAATAAAATATTTGGACACTTGGCAAAGTACATAGAAAATACCAACACGTGGAGCTGCAAAACAGTTCTGCACAAGAGTGCAACCTCACATTTGGTATTCATTGGTATTCATTAAGCCCTGGTGAAAAATTCATAGATTCAAAAAATATATTCACAAGTTTCTCATGTTTTTCATAATATCAGGAGATGACAGCAGACAGAATGCAGGATTTTGCCATGACAGTGATTAACAGGAGAGTGAGGAGAGGATATAATATCCGCAATGATGTGCTCAATTGTGACTCAAGCAGAGGCCAAATGCAGTTTGTTCTAAATAATATAAAGGTGCATGTATTGACAGGAAGCAAATATAATAACTCATTAAAAATAGAGAAGAAAATTTTCTAATGAATAAAATGAATGACTATTCTTTCTTTAATGGGACACATGACTCATAGTTTAAATTCAGAAGACCAAAATGCTTAACGATGAAGAATACAAACTGAAGATTGGCACTGGTATCAAACATATTCAATCCTCAGTAACTGAAGTTCAGTATTTGGGAGCATAAATGGCAAGTTTTGTTTTGGTAAAATGTGAGAAGACAACAAGAGATCCATGCAAAGTAAAAGTCAGAATGATTGAAATTCATCTAACTCCTCCCCTTGGTACAATATATACATTGCAATACAATTAATTTCTTAGTAATTTCACAACTGACATTTTATTGATCTGAAATGCTCAAACAAAATTGAAGCTGTCCTACAATGTACCAGGAATATGGAATTAAGTTTATCCATCGAATCACAACTGCAGTGATTTGGGAAAAAGGAGGAACTGAACAGAGTCACATTTTCAAGCAACCAAAGAAGTTTGCTGCACAGAATGAAACTAATCCTATTTATGCTGGCTCTTTAAGACAGCAATCTACTCCTCCCTTATAAAGGAGTAACCCTCTTCTTCAACAAATGCAGCTCACATGTTGCATCCTTCTTGTGCAAAATGCATATAGGGATAATCAATTTTTAAAATATATACAGCCACGTAAAGGCAGTGTCATCCATCCGGGCTGCAAAATGACTAGTTAGCATTCACAGATTTATGTTGTCAACCATACAGCATTCTTAATTTCCAACCAAATATATAGTCACATTGCATAACCCTATCATTTAGTTCATAGGCAATTTAACACTTAGCAAGAATATGAAGAGATTGAAAAACATCCTGAAAAGTTTAGTTGCAGGGGGAAATGGCAGTTTTAAAAAAAACTTGTTTTACTACAACAGGTAAGTTCAACTCTCTTCCTCAGGCCTGCTGTACAGCAGTGGTGTGATTGACTGGCAGGTCACAGGGATCACAACAGCAAAGCTAGATTTTTCTTGTGGTTTTGATCCTCCCATATTATCCAGCCAACCCCAAACTAAAAGGACAGACAAGTAGATGACTTCTACACAGTAATCATTTTCCAGCTGGTATGTGGGAACAGTTAAGTTTGCTAATTTTGCATCTCAACTCGATTTACCACTCTCAACTAAGTTCAAGAACTGTCAACATGTGGAAATGCCAAATGCAAATACGCAGTTCACCACCAAATAGTCCAATGTGATAACATCCCATCCCTGGTAATTGTTTCTAAGTGAAGACCATCTTCTCTACCAGAAGTTATATCAAAATATAGGGGGACTCCGTTACATATTGCATGTATTTATATAAATCAATAATGTGTGTTGGTTTTCTAGTAGTACTTTGATGCTAGCGCTGAGCCACAGGAGACAAACATGTAAATTCATAATTACAAACCATCATTAAAAATAATTCTTGACATGCACGTATTTATTTTGTTCCTGTACTTATATTAATTCAACATCCAGCTTTAGGCTGTTAATTGGTAAATAACATTTGTGCCACACAATTTCAAGGCAATGATCATATCCAACCACAGAGAATCTAATCATTTCCCCTTGACATTCAATGGCAATATCATCATTGCATCTCCCAACATCAACATCCTGGGGCTTACCATCGACAATAAACTTAACAGGTCCAGCCTCATAAATACTGTGGATACAAGAGCAGGGCAGATGCTGGGTGTTCTGTAAGTGACTCACCTCCTAACTCACCAAAGCATTTCCACCACAAGTCCCAAGTCAGGAGTGTGATGGAATGCTCTCCACTTGCCTGGATGAGTGCAGCTCCAACGGCACTCAAGCAGCTCGACATCATCCTGGACAAAGCAGTACACTTGTTTGACACCCCATCCATCACCTTAAACATTCACTTCCTCCATCACCAATGCATAATGGCAGCAGTGTGTTCCATCTATAAGATGCACAGCAGAAACTCGCCAAGGCTCCTTCAACAGCATCTTCCAAATCCACAACCTCCACACCTAGCAGGTCAGAGCAGCAGGAGCATGGGAACGCTGCCACTTGTAAGTTTCTCTCCAAGCCACACACCATCCTGACTTGGAAATATGTGCAGCAGTTCAAAGCAATGGCTCATCACCACCTTCTCAAGGGCAATTAGCGATGGGCAATAAATGCTGACTGTGCAAGTGATAACCAAATCCCATGAATAAACAGATAAATCAATATCCCACAGCATTACTAAAGGTAGGATCACAACTGACAGAGTTTGATGAAGTTCTGTACAAAAACTTGCACATTAAACTAACAAAAAAATGCAGAAAGCCTTGGATACATAACATGTTGCACTCCTCCGCTATGAATATTTCTTGCCAAGTCCCACTGTAAAAACAGATTAAATTCAAAATCTCTATGTTCCTAAATGCAAAAAGCAGACTCTACATTACATAGAAAAATTTAATGCTGGGACCTGTGGATGTGCAAAATATTGTAATCTGCAGCATCAACTAGATATAAGATTAGTGCCACTGATTAATTTATTATAAGAACATAATAAATAGGGCATATGACCCCTCGAGCCTATTCCACCATTCAATAAGATCATGGCTGATCTGATCCTGGTTTCCACTCCACTTGCCTTCTTGTTCCCCACAACCAGTGAGATCCTGGAAAATGCCTCCTGAAATGGCCTGGCAGGCCACTCAGTTCTCAAGAGCAATTAGGGATGGGCAATAAATGCTGACCCAGCCAGTGAGATCCACATCCCATGAATGAATAAAAATAAAGTATCATTTCCCGTACCTTGGGAGCTTCTTCTCGACAAAGACGACGAAATTCATCATCACGTCCAATGTGCTAACTCAGCCTTCGGCCAACTGGGGAAAAGAATATTTGCACATCAGGATCTCAAACCTAAGATGAAGGTCATGGTTTAGTGGGCAGCAGTGATTCCCACCCCCTTATGCTTTGGGGGGTTTAGACAACCTGCGGCAAAGCACTGGCGAAGTACCGGCGAAGTACCATCAGCAGTGCAGTCATAAGATCCTCGGAAGACCAAGTAAGGATGGCGGATTTCTTTCCCTAAGTGACTTCAGTGAAGCAGATGTGTATTTATGACAATCAATGATAGTTTCATGGTCACCCTTAGACTAGCATTTAATTCCAGATTTTTTATTAACTGAATTTAAATTACACCAACTGCTGCGGTGCGATTTGAACCCATGTCCCCTGAGCATTACTCTGGGCCTCAAAACAGTGACATTATCATCTCCCCCGAACATGTTGTTCATATTCCTGACACTAGACTATCGAAGCAGCTGTTCTACTTGGAACTTGGTCACGGCAGGAGAACAGCAGAAGCATTTTAGGGATGTCCTCAAAGCATCCCTGAAGCAATCAAACATCCCCGCCATTCATGGGAGCCCCTGGGTTGTGACCGACCAAAATGGAGAAGGTTTATTCGGGAGGGCCCCAAACATATTGACAGTATCATAGGGAGCGTGCAGGAGCGAAGTTGAGGCATCAGAGAGAGTGTACACAAACCTCCCAACAACTCATTGACCCAACCCTGCAAGCAGAATGCACAATGGGCTTATCAACCATCTCAGAACCCATCAAGTCCGAGTGGAAGTGAGTCATCTTCAATTCCAAAGGACTGCCGAAGAAGAAGTGTTAAAGAATCTGCCATCCCAGCCATGAATATATTCAATGACTCGATCTGCACAGTTCTCTGGGATAAAGTATTCCAAAGACTATTTTTCATTTGTTCTTCGGATGTGTGCATCACTGGCAAGGCAGCATATGTTGTTCATTCCTAATTGAACCACTGCTATGCATGTGTGTAGGTCCACCCACGGTGCTGTTAGGAAGGGAGTTCCAGGATTTTGACCCAGCGACAGTGAAGGAACGGTGATATATTTCCAAATCAGGACGGTGAGTGGCTTGGAGGGGAATTTACAGGTGGTGGTGTTTCCATCTATCTGCTGCCCTTGTCCTTCTAGATGGTAGAGGTTTGAAAGGTGTTGTTGAAGGGGCCTTGGTGAGTTGTTGCAGTGCATCTTGTAGATGGTACATACTGCTGCCACTGTATGCTGGTAGTGAAGGAAGGGAATTTTTAAGATTGTGGATGCAGTGTCAATCAAGTGGGCTGCTTTGTCTTGGATGGTTTCAAGCTTCTTGAGTGTGGATGGAGTCAAAAAGGCAAATCAGGAATATTCCATCACACTCCTGAAATGCGCTTTGTAGATTGTGGATAGGTTTTGTGGAGTCAGGAGGTGAGTTTTTCACCGCAGAACTCCTAGCCTCTGACCTGCTCTTGTAGCCACAGTATTTATATGTTGGCCCAGTTAAGTTTCTGGTCAATGGTAACCCCCAGCTAATTCAGCAATGGTAGCATCAAGGGGAGGTGATTAGATTCTCTGTCGTTGGAGATGGTCATTGTCTAGCACTTGTGTGGCACAAACGTAACTTGCCATTTATCCGACCAAGCTTGAATGCTGTCCTTGTCTTGCTATATGCGGGCTTTGACTGTTTTATTATCTGAGGCATCACAACTGGTGCTGAACATTGTGCAATCATCAGCGAACATCCCCACTTCTGACCTTATGGTGGAAGGAAGGTCATTGATGAAGCAGCTGAAGATGGCTGGGCCTAAGACACCGCCCTGAGGAACTCCTGCAGCAATGTCCTGGGCCTGAGGTAATTGGCCTCTGACAACCACAATCATCTTCCTTTGTGCTAGTTATGACTACACCCAGTGGAGAGTTTTCCCCTGATTCCCAGTCCTGCTAAGGCTCCTTGATGCCACATTTGGTGAAATGCTACCTTGATGTCAAGAGCAATCACTCACTCCTTATGTACGGAATTCAGCTCTTTAGTCCACATTTGAAGCAAGTCTGTAATGAGCTCAGGAGTGGACTGGTCCTGGCGTGTCATGTTTCTTATACAGGCAAGCACTTGAAACTATGCCCTCTGATTTTAGATTCGTCCACAAGAGAAAACCTTCTCTCAGCATCTACTCAGGCCCCGTCAGAATCTTGATTGTTTCAACAGGGTCACACCTCATCTTTCTAAACTCCAATGAGTATAGGCCCAACCTGCTCAGCCTTTCCCCACAAGACAAACCTTTCATCTGAGGAATCAAACCATTGAGCCTTCTTTGATCTGCTTTCAAAGCACTTAGATCCCTCCCTAGATAAGAAGGCCCAAACTGTAAGCAGAAATTGTCCTTAATAGTGAGCTTGAAGGTGGCCAATTAGGAGGCTGCTTCCAGGGATGTGGTTCCGCTGGGCTCGTTCCCGGCAAGTGCAGGCCTGACATCGGGATCCCATTTGCTCTTGATGTCAGGGTCCCAAAGCCAGTGGGAAAATTCCACGGATTTAGTCTCGCAGCAGAATAGAGTTGCTCAAACAGAAAACCCACACATTGTGAGGCACGGTAACTATATACATTATATAAACTGGCCACATACACAGGATGGCAACTTGCCACCTTTTAGATAGTGCAGCAGAGGTTAGCATAACTAAACTGTACAATCTGAAGCAGCTATCCATCAACCAGAAGACATGGTTATTACAGCTGGATATTTGTGTCAGGACAGCAAGATTGCATAGAAATTACAACACTGAAATGGGCCATTCATCCCAACCAATGCTGCTGTTTACCCAACCATATACCCACTCGGTATCTAGATTCCTTTATTCCCCATTTCTTCAATTACCTACCCAATCTGCTTGTGACTATTGACATGGTCTCAGTTTCTATTGCTAAATCAGGTAGTGCATTCAAGCAGCTTCACAATCCCCTGTCTAAAATGTTCCTGTTGTTCTCTAAATCTCTAACATCTCTTACAAATAATCTCATATCTATATCTTTTTTAAACCCCCTCAGCTACTTACAACATGGAAAAATTATTCATTTCTATATATACTTTCCCATCCCTTTATAATTTTGAACACCTTTATCAAATCACTCTTCATCAATTCTCCTCTGCTCGAATGAGAAAAGCTTCAATTTTTCAAGTCTTCACATTTTCCATTTCCTCAAATATAAACCCATCAGGCGTCTCATGGTCTCATCCATTTTAGGTGTCGCTTGTAATTATCTTCAATGAACCCCCAAATCCTACCACCTTAACCTAATCGAAAGCCATCCCAATTCAGGAATATGGCAATGACACATTTTGTTTTCTCAATTGGTATCCCTCAGCTCCAGTGAGCGCCACGAGTCATCTTTCTTTCAGGCACCCCTTTAGCCTTTAACTTGCTTTCCTCAGCCACAATTTGATGTCTCCCCATTGGTCAATTTGCCGAGGCAAAAGCTTTGGTGCTGCTTTGTTCAAACACATGCGGCTCTCAAATACAATTCTAAGTTACAATTCAGGATACACATCTTAAGGAAAGAAATATTCTTACTTCCATAAAAGATGGACCATTCCGGAATTCACTCCATCACATGTTAAAAAGGAATACACACAAAAATGGAAAAACACTTAGTCTCTTTACGTTTTGTAAGGCAACGTTGATGGGTCAAAAGACACAACAGCCTGATTTTTCTTTTCCATATCCTCTAACATTCTCACAATTTTATTTGCCCAAAATAGGCAATGCTACATTACAACAAATGGAAACCCACAGCAATCTCAACCATTAGCTGGTTACTATTCCGAGTACCAAATGAAACATTGCCTAATTTAGCTCTCTTTGAAAGGCTGCAGAAGGCTACATGAAACTGCAGAACAAATCTGACAAGGCC
This sequence comes from Carcharodon carcharias, assembly GCF_017639515.1. Taxonomy (NCBI): domain Eukaryota; kingdom Metazoa; phylum Chordata; class Chondrichthyes; order Lamniformes; family Lamnidae; genus Carcharodon; species Carcharodon carcharias. Next base: position 20,112,033 of record NC_054476.1, read on the forward strand.
TTCATTTTAGTTTATACAATTTCAGGAGATATATTGCACACCAACTAAGCAGAAATCAGGTTGCTTAAATCTTACAAATTTGATCATGTTTACTGGATGCAGTGTGGTCTCACTTAATTTCACTAAGCTGTCTATATATTTTTTTTTAATTCATTTGATGAAAACTCGGTTTCATGAGAAGACAGGGTTAAAACTAAAGGATTTCTCAACAGTCAGCTTCTGTGCATTGGATGGAGCAGCAGTTGTACACTGGTAACTGGCAATTAAGTTCAGCAAGCCTACAAAGAAGATTCCAGCACTATCTTCACACTAATAATAATACCAATATTAGCCACAGGCACAAATCCCTTCAGATTCTGGCACGGGCCCAATAATCTACCCTACATACTGTAGCTTGATATGTCACACTGACCAGCAGCCACAGTAGAATGTGCAATTGATAATAAACTGCAGGGCACCTGGCCAAATATAACTGAATGCACTGGCACTTCACATCCATACCACTTTTTTTTTGTCAAATGAGGAGTGACGGTGCAATGATCTTGCTGCTTAATATCCTCATTTTCTTTTTAAACTGACAAGGCCACAAAATGTGCTCCTCTATATGAGGGATATGAACCGAAAATGATAATTTTTCTGACCTGAGTATCAAAGCCATTTTCTGCACTGGTGATCTTTTCTTGCAGCACCCTCTCCCCTTCGCTGTCAGGAACATGTGAAGATTTGAAGGGAATCTGGCTCGAATAGGTCGGTTTAGTCACTTCCACCTTGTTCCCAAGCTTCAGGTAACAAGGCTGCTGTAAAGCCCTTGCGGTGACATTCGGGATAGGAGTGGCACTGTGAACGGGCTTAGGCAGTCCCGACTTCATTTTCGAGGCCACTAGAATTGCTGGCATTTTCTGTTCCCCTTCTCGACACGTCTTCCTATAACTCAGTCAGAAACAGCAGCAGCAATAACAGCAGCAGCAGCAGCACCAGAAGAAAAGCTACGTGCTTTGAAATCCGTCCGTCTATAGCAGTCTGCACAGCCTGAGTAGAGAGCTCACACACAGTTTAAGCGATGAACAATCAAAGCAGAAAGGTTTTCCCGCTGTTCCGTCAAGCAGGAGTACTTTATTTTATTTTATTTTTATCCCTGTTAGTCAGCCAGCTTCATTCCACTCTCTCGCAGCACATGTCTGTGTTTTAGCAGCTGGTTGAACAGAATGACAGAACGTAGTAATTTTCCACAACCAACCCTTCCGCAGAAAAGCACAGCTCAGGAGATCTGTGGATTTTTTTTTTGTTCACTGTCCCGGCGTTCCACCTTCAAAATCACAGCAGTCCTATGGAAAAATAACATCCTGCTTTCTGTGGTCCTTCATCACATATGTGTATAAAGTACTGTGCGTGTGTGTGTTTGTGTGTGTGCAACTCAAAACGTCTAGCCTCTTCAGCGCCTTAGTCCAGATGCAGATGCACAGCTTAATATGTTAATGACCAATGCCCTTGGAACGGTGCCTTGGGGAAAGAGAATCTCCTCAGCCTGGCCAGCACCAGCCACAGTCGTATGGCAGAATGACCGCAGAAGAGAAAATTGTCCATTCAGTCTGCTGACTCGTATGATGATGCAGTTTCCTGGCCTTTGGTATATATATTTTTTTCTCTCTCAAATGAAAACAACTTCATGTATGCAGTTCACCTGGAAGTCAGTGCTGCAACTGGTAGATTACTGTACATGGATTTAAAAAATAACAAAATAATACCAGTCGGGATAGCTCATCGATTTATATTAGCACATTTTCGTGATCATGCTGAAGAGAAAACAGTTGAGATCAGAAGAAGGGAAAGGGTCTGACAGTGCAAGCATCTGATTGGCCCAGTTCTCTCAAATCAGGAATACAAAAATTCACTGCAAAAAGGGAGTGGCCTAATATACTGAGAGCCAGCTAAATGTGCCATTATTTTACTGTAGCACAAAGACCATTTGTAGCTTCAGTGGGCTGCAAGAAAAAGAATAATGAATAGCCACTAGTTTTGAACTATGCCTGAGTCAGTAAGTCTATAAAGGGAGGATTAAAGAGATAGGCAACACCCACATTAAAACTGGGATAGAAAATACCCATAGATTCAAACCACCCCATTCTGTAACTCCTGTTCTAGATTGCTGCAGTGCAGTGTCATATTTTGAAATAGCTGATTAGCCGTTCTGTACTACCGTGCAATTTCGATCAGAGATTATTTTAAAATGTGTTCAGGTTAGTGTGACTAAATGACATCTGTGTCACACAAGCTGTAATCCTTTTGTAAGTTGAATGAATTAATGCAAAATGGAATACAAAATTAGATGCAGCTTTCAGTGTCCTTAAACTAAATAAGCATTTGCAACTGGATGTCCAAGTTATTTTTAAGCCGGGTAGAGTAATAATCGACAAATATAGCTTTGCACTTGTTTTAAATCATGGCATTTGGCATTTCAACCCTCATTATATAAATAAACTGCTGAACTAGTAAACTATATTAATAGTTTATTACAGCAATGTCACTGGAAAACCAACTTGAAGTTCTACCTTTTTCCTGTTCATACCTTGCACCACAATTTATAAAATGCATCTGATTGATACTTTTGCAATATTTGAATCCTATCAGCAATTTGGAACTGTTCTCATTATATTTCCAGGCATATGTGCATCCAAATGTTTTTCTAACCTGTTTTGAAGTGTTTATGCGTGAAACAATAGTACATATCGTTTCTGCAAAAAAGTTTTTTTATCATCTTCATACTTGGGATATAATTTATAGAGACATTCCTTTATGAAGGAGATATGCTCAAGCACTGATTGATTTCCAACATATTTTAATCAGTGTTAATGGATTTTGCTCGCTGTGAGCCACATGGCAAAGAGAATGATGTCAGTATCATTAAGAATTTCAATTTGAATGACATTTTTAACTCTTTACTACAAACCTCACAAATCCAGTATTTGGTTCCGCTAATTCAACTTGGCAGCTATATATAATGCTCTGGTTCCTTCAAGAAACTGATGCTTGTAACCTGTGTGATTTCTGCTTTCGACTCACCATCCATCATCATTTTCTCATTCATATTTCTTTCTTTTTAAAAAACTTCCCTTCACTGCTCCGTTTATTTTGTCTGTGACAACTGACATCAAGTTTTATGCCTGCCTTCAGATCCTCTGCTCCTTGAACTTCAACAAGAGCTCTTGTCCTATTACTGTCCTTTCCATCACCCACATAATGCGTAGACCTGGCATCTCTTCAAACTCTTTCACCCACTCCACTATTCTGTTTTCTTGGAAATTTGCCTATCCTCCCCATTTCTCAAATGACTGCCCTATTTCAGACACCATTATATGCTTTCTTTAAAAATTATGGAAGTGGCCTTTTTCCATTCATTCATGGGACATGGGCCAGGATTTTCTGTGCCCACTGGTGTCGGGCGTGTTTCGTGGCATGAGTGGACAATATGGAAAACTGGAGTCAATGGAGATCAGGGGAAAACTCTCCGCTGGTTGGAGTCATACCTAGCACAAAGGAAGATGGTTGTGGTTGTTGGAGGTCAATCATCTCAGCTCCAGGACATCACTGCAGGAGTTCCTCAGGGTAGTGTCCTAGGCCCAATTATCTTCAGCTGCTTCATCAATGACCTTCCTTCCATCATAAGGTCAGAAGTGGGGATGTTCACTGATGATTGCACAATGTGTCCTAGTGCAGCTCCTACAACACTGAAGAAGCTTGACACAGTCCAGGACAAAGCAGTCCACTTGATTGGCAGCACATCCATAAACATTCACTCTCTCCACCACCGATGCACAGTAGCAGCAGTGTGTACCATCTACAAGATGCACTGCAGGAATTCACCAAGGCTCCTTCGACAGCACCTTCTAAACCCAAGACCACTACAACCTAAAAGGACAAGGGCAGCAGATACAGGGGAACACCACTACCTGGAAGTCCCCCTCCAAGTCACTCACCATCCTGACTTGGAAATATATCGTCGTTGCTTCACTGTCACTGGCTCAAAATCCTGGAATTCCCTTCCTAACAGCACTGTGGGTATACCTACACCATATGGTCTGCAGCAGTTCAAGAAGGCAGCTCACCACCACCTTCTCAAGAGCAACTAGGGATGGGTAATAAATGCTGGCCTAGCCAGTGAAGCCCACATCCCATGAATGAATAAAAAAAAATGGCACAATTGGTTTAATGATGGTGTGAAACCAGTTTGCGATCGTGCCCTCAGCCCACTGATGGCAGGCTGCGTGCCCTGCCTTCGGACATCGGGAACCTCATTGTAATATATCAACATATCATTATTAGGACAGCCTGTCGGAATCGTCCCGCACCGTTGTATTGTCCGCCCACATCGGCGGGAAAACACGCTGACGTGTTTCACAATAGCATATATAAGGCGTGCACTTGGTGGGCTACAATTTGCTCAGGGCTTCAAGGTTTGTTTGCCTACGTTGCTTTGGTCAGCACTCACAGTCATCAGCGCCAGGCTTCACATACAGCACCACATCACTTTAGGCATGCTCAAGGTCAGGTCTCTACCTACCAGATCAGCCATATGTGGGTGGCTTTTCAATGGCTACGGGGCAAGGCCTTGCTTGGGGAATGGGGAGAAATGGCCGCAGGCAAGGGAAAAGGCTGCAGAACAAGGGCTATACTGGGAAAGGAGGATATCCCAGGGTGTGTGTGGGGGCACATGTTGATCTGTGCAGGTGGCCTCAAGATGGTGAGGGCTGGGGAGGCAGTCTCCAGAGGAGATGAGGCCAGATGGACCTGTGAGGGTGTGTGTGAGAATGGGTGGTGATGTCCCTTGAGCTGGCAGTGAGTGAGATGACAGTGAATACATGATGGGCTTGAGTGTGTGAGTTTAGAGTGATAATACAGTTGCCATACTCTGGCTGCATTGATGAGATCATTCATCTATCTGCATTGGATGGCCAACCTCTTCTGTGCAGCACTGGCACTGATCAGCACTGCCATCACCTACCAAGCCAGAGTGGTAATGATGCTGCCCCTGATTTGGCCAGAGCTGGGGTAGAGGACATCACAGCAGGCCTCTACGGCATCCAAAATGTGCTTGAGGGCTTCAGTCTTCTTGCCTTTCAGAGCCATGTCTTCTTTGCTGCAGTCCTGGGCTGGAAGCACTGAGCGCAGCTATACTTTAAATGTGGTGCCTGGTGTGTAATGAAGCAGTGGGCTGATGGCATGGCAGGCGAATCTGAGCCCACCTGCCATCAAAATGGCATGTATCTCAGGAAAGCATAATTAATGCGGCAGGTTTGGGATGATACGGCGTGAAAAGCCGCCATTGCGGCCAGCGGGTAAAACGTCGTTGGATATCGCTGGCAAGGCCAGGGATTATTGCTAATCCATAACTGCCCTTGAGAAGGCAATGGATGAGCTGTCTTCTTGGATTGCCACAATCTGTGTGGTGAAGGCACTCCCACAAGGAGCTCCAGGATTTTGACACAGTGAGGATGAAGGAATTCCAATATATTCCCAAATCCAGATGGTACGTGATTTGGAGGGCAAATTAGACGTGAAGCCATTACCTGAAAATCATAGCCAAAGTCATAGCCAGTAGTTTGATTAATAGCATAGCTGTCCCACCGTATATCACATTGCTTGTGTTGTACACTTCTGGCACTCCGAACATTTCGGTAAATGATTTGTTATTGCCTTGGTCAGGGTCAGGCACCAAACATTTCCAAAACAGTTAACCTTAGCTTCCTCTCAAATCATTCTAACAGTGATCTAGATGATGGCTCATTCTTTAATGCTTTATCCATTAACTAGGAGATCCCACACAGCGACATCCTCCCAATTGGTTCTTTCTTCATATCTGTGCCTTTGTCCACTTGTCAAACTCTACCTACTCTTTCATCAATGCTTTTACTCTCCATTCAGCAACATCCTTCAGAATGAATGCTCTCAGCAGTTACAACCTGGCCCCTGTCCAAATAAAACAGCTGAATTATCACATCTTGATTCATATGTTCTTATATGGGAAAATGTAATCTATTTCTTGCAATTTTTCAAAGACACAGATCTTTTATATCTTTAGCAAGCCTAAACTAGTAGCTACCATTATTTAACTTCAATAGCTAAAAAGTTAGCCTTGGCTCATCTATTGCGAATTTTGGCCATGCGTTCCCCTCTGGTTTCCAATGTGCATCTCCTCCAATGCTCCAGCTGTCTGCTTGCCCCAAAACAACTCTAAATTTCTCATAAAACCCAAGAATGTTAAATAATTAATAGCTAATGTTGAATATTCCAATTAAATACGGGGTAGACTGAAGCACGGTTTCTGGTCCCAGCCTCCAAACTCCATTCCCCAGCTACTGACTCCATTTTTCTCCCTGGCAGCAGTTTGATATTAAGCTAGTCTGTTCATAATCATGGTATTGCATGGCATTTGATCCCCAAGATAAGCTTTCACCTCATATTCACGCCATCACTAAGACAACCTATTTCCAGCTCAATAAAATCGCCCGACTTCACCCCTGTCTCAGCTCACTCAGCTGAAATCCTCTTTCATGCCTTAGTTACCTCTTGACTTGACCATTCCAACACAGCCCTAGCTGGTCTCCTACATTCAACTCTCCATAAGTGTAAGTCATCCAAAACGCTGCTGCCCGTGTTTTAACTCGCACCAACTTCCATTTCCCCCATCACCCCTGTGCTCACTGACCTTCCAGTCAAGCAACACCTTGATTTTAAAATGTTCATCCCTGTTTTCAAATCCCTCCATGGCCTTGCTCCTTCCTATCCCTGTAATCTCCTTCAAGATATCTACACTCGTCTAATTCTAGTTTTAATTGCTCCTTCATGCCTACAATTACCTAAGCCCCAAGCTCTGGAATCCCTGCCTAACTCACTATCTCTCTAACTCGCTTTCCACATTTAAAACACCCCTTAAAAAAAGCATTTTACCTAATAGCCCCTTATGTGGCTCAGTGTCATACTTTTTAGAATGCTCCTGTGAAGCACCTTGGGACGTTTCATTACATTAAATGTGCTAGATAAATAAGTTGTTGTTGTTATTGTGGTTGTTATTACACAAATGCAATTTGCACAGGAACATAGGGCTGTCCGAGATCAGAAATGAACGCTTCACTCCAAATGGCCTGTCAGAAATCAACAACAAAATACACAGATCACGATCAATATTCTTCAATTGATTTTCTCTCCATATGATGTCCATCTCCCTCTGAAATTTACTGTTTTCATTGGGAGCAACTGTGACCCCGGGCAATCCATTCAAAATATTTGCCATCATTACTTTGCAATAGTTATATCTGATCGGTCCATTCATCTTTCCTCTTCTGTGCTTCTTCTGACACTTCCTTACATCAATACTGAGGCCAATGGAAATAGTTACTCAGTGTTCAACTTGCTGGCATACTTAAAGTCTTGAATAGCTCAATAACATCTCTTTTCAATCTGTTCTTTTTTAATGTGGGCATCAGTCTATTCTTTCTTTAGGTATTTGGGGAGCAGCCTTGTTATTATGATAATTGAACTCCTCTGATCACACTAACTTTGGGACCAACTGCTCGCAGATTTTGCTGGCTGGAGGGTACGAGTGGTAGAAAGAGTTGTACATCTCACCAGTGAGACAAAAGACAGATTGGGGCAATGCAACAACAACAAAAAAAATACATTTATATAATAGCTTTAACATATTAAAGAATCCCAAAGTATATCACAGGAGAATTATTGACAGTCGCCGAAGGAGATATTAGGATAGATGACCAAAAGCTTGGTCAAAGAAGTAGCCTTCAAGGAGAGTTTTAAAAGGACGAGAGGCAGTGAGGCAGAGGGATTTAGGGGAACAATTTCACAACTTTGAGCGGAGGTAGGTAACGGCAAGCCACCAATAGTGGAGTGACCAAAATCGGAGACATGCACGAAATCGGAGAGCACAGCGATCTTGGAGGGTTGCAGGAGATAGGGAGTGGCAAGGCCAAGCAGTGATTTGAAAACAAAGACGAGGATTTTCAAACTGAGGTGTTGCCAGACCAGAAGCCAGTGCAGGTCAGTGATCACAGTGTTGATGGATATACAAGACTCGGGGTGGAATTTTATAGAGCCTACCGGAGCGGGTATGAAGGCAGGACGGCTGGGAGAAACGGACAGGAATACCCACATCGGATCCTCAGCATTAGGAAAACTCTCCAGTTAAGCTGGTGGCATGAAGGGCCTAACATAAGATGTCACTTATGCTCATTAATGAGCCACTTGAGAGCAATTATATCTGTGCCCTCAGAATTTAGCGGTGGCTCAGGGATTTAGTAGGGCTCGCACGTCTCTCCTGTGCCTCCCACAAGCCAACCAGCAAACCCGATTGGACTTGCCTGCGGTCTCATGGTTGAGCGGGTAGGGGGTATGGTGGGGTGGGGGTGGGGGGGGGGGGGGGGGGGGGGGGGGGGGGGGGGGGGGGGGGGGGGGGGGGGGGGGGGGGGGGGGGGGGGGGGGCTACTGCACTCCATCAATTCTGGTTTTGTGCGCATTTCCGACTTTAGTCACTCCACCACTGGTGGCTTTGCCTTTACCTGCCTAGGTTCAAAGTTGTCAAATTGCCCCCCTAAACTTCTCTGCCACACCACCTCTCTCACCTACTTTTAAGACTCTCTTTAAAACCTAACTCTATCACCAAGCTTTTGGTCACCTATCCTAAAATCTCCTTAGGCGGCTGTCTGTAAAATTTTGTCCTGCTGTTAGGAACACGGGTGACTGATAGTGGGACTTAGCATCAGGAAGGAGTGTAACTGATGAAAGCCACCCCCTGTCCTTGCCTACGACCTCCTCTGCCCCCCACTCCATGACCACCCCACCCCACATCCCCCCATAACTGCCCTCTCACCTGCATTCAGGGCTCCAGCAATGCTCAGGCTGTGCCTTGGAGCATTATGGGCAGCAGCCACTGCTCCAGTGCCGCTGCTGGCCTTTGATTGGCTGGCAGCTCTCCGGGGCGGGATTTCCACTCTGCGGGGTGGGGTGGGGGGGAGGGTGCTTGATGGTGCAGAAGACCCGTAACTGGCCAGTTAAGTGTCTGAAGGCACTTAAGCAGCATCGGGCCTCCCTAACGGACATGATGCAGGGCTCCCACTAATCCCTGACTTGCTGTGAGTTCGGGCACGGAGAGCAAAAACTTGGATGAACTCAAATTCACAAGCTGGGAAGTGGTATGAGTGCTGACCAGGAGAAAACTGGAGGGGTTGAGACCAGAGGTAACAAATGCAAGGATGAGGGTTTCAGCAGCAGATGAGCTGAGACAGAGGTGCTGATGAGTGATAAAGAGTCAGATAAAGAGTTAACTCTATGGGACGCTGAATCGTTATTTCATTGAGAACAACACAAGCCTGTATCCAAATCCCTTTTCAAAAGAAACAATGAGTAACTGGGCAGTCTGTGCACTGCAGCTTTTCTATTCCTGTGGCAAAAGCTGCATTGCTTCTTTCTCCAGGCGCATTTTGTTATATAAAAAGAGAACTAAACTCTCAAGATCCAAATAAGAGAACCTCAAAAGAAACCATATGCTTCCCTCACCAATCATTGGATTAATTGTGCCAAAAACATGACTAATATTCTAACTGGCTTTGCACTGCTGTTTGGGGAAATACACTGAGGCTCATGAGCACAGAACTCAAATTATTTTTTATTTTTGGTAACAAAATTAAAATGCACTGGAAAAAGCACCAATAAATATCCCGTACTGACAACAGTAGGGTTGTTAAAGTTCTCAGATTATTGTAGATTATGAGGTGCCTATCAGTCGTACAACATATTGCTTTGTATTGTGCCATTGGCCAGTACTCTGATGTATATTAGCCCAGGTGTAATTCTTTAGCCTGGCTCCAAAGTTCCAGGCAAGTCAAAAATAAATGCCACAGTGGAAAATACACTGGAAGGACAAAAGTGGCAGTGTAGAAAAGAGTCAGCCAGGAGCTGGCACGTGCAAGCTTCTGCCTTTAGATGAGTGGAAGGCGAACATGCATTACTCCCTTCCAAGCAAAATACTGCTTGCAAGTCCATATATATCACCATGCAGGCACAGTAAATACTGCAAACCTATAAACCAGCTGTAGCAATATTAAACAGCACTGTAGGTAGTTTCAAACTTACAGCAGTTATAACATTCATACGATTATCATTTATTCAACATGACACAGAAAGGTGATTACAACTGCAAAATTGCAACAAAAATGAGATGCTGCACCTACTCACTGAACTTCACAAATAGCTCAGTTTTCTCTCAGAGTCGTAGGGCGGAGTTTTATGGCCCCTTGCTGTGGGGATGGGACGGAAAATGCGGTGAGATGTCCAAAGGTCCATTGACTTCGATGGGACCAGAAGGTCCCATTGGTGGCAGGGGCCATAAAATTCCTTCTGTACAGTCAATATGCCACAAGAGGCCATTCGCACTGCCAAGTTCATGCCAGCTCTCCAGAGAGCAATCTGGTCAATCTCATTCCCCTGATCTCTTCCCTGCAGCCCTGAAAGTTTACTTCCTTCAAGTTCCCACCCCATTCCCTTCTGAAATAATCAATCATCATCCACCATGCTTGCATGCAGCAAGTTTCAGGTCATTACCACTTGCTGCATTTTAAAAACAGAGTTCTTTTTCAAATCCCACCCCACATCTCTTGCCCAAAACCTTAACTCTTGAGCCCCATAGCCCTTGTGCCATCAGCCAATGGGAACAGCTTAACAGCTTTTCTTTGACTATCTTAGTCTGTCATTATCTTGTACAACTCTATCAAATCTCTCTTCAATCTCATTTGTTCCAAGGATAACAACCTCAGCTTCTTGAACCTAACCTTGAAGTTAAATTCCTCATCCCTGCAAGAAACTATTCTGGTAAATCTCCTCTGAACCCTCTCAAGGAACCTCACATCCTTTTTAAAGTGTAGCGACCAGAACTGGACACAATATTCTTGTTATGGTCTAATGGTTCAGCATAACCTCTGCTTTGCATGCAGTGCTTCCAGTTATGAAGCACAAGGTCCCACATACTCTGTTAAGTCCTCTCTCAATATGTCCTGCCATCTTCAAAAATCTATGCACACGCACTGCCAGGTCCCTCTGTCCCTGTACGCTCTTTAGAACTGTGTCATTAAGTCTATGTTGCCTATCCACATCCCTCCTGCCAAAATGCATCACCTCACACTTCCCTGTATTAAGTTCCATTTGCCACATGCCTGTCCATCCTGTTAGCTTATCTATGTTCTGTTGCAGTCTATTGTTATCATTTTCACTGTTGCCTAAAGTTTGGTATCATTGACAAATTTTGAAATTTTTATTCTGTATTCCAAGTCATTCGTATATCTCAAAAAAAAGGACTGTTTACCAGCCTCCAGTCTGTAAAGCAACCATCTAAGACTCACTGTTTTCTCCCCTTAAGTCAATTTTCCATTCAAGCTGACACTGTCCCCCCTATTCCATGAAACTCAATTTTGTTAACTAATCCATATTGACAACATCCATCGTCACTTCATCATTCAATAAAATTAGATTATTCAAACACGATCTACCTTTTACAAATCCATGCCGGCTCTCCTTAAGTAACTCAACTTTATCTAAGTTCCTGTTAATTTTTTTCCCTGATTATTGTTTCCAAAACCTTACCCACTTTTGATGATACACTGACTGCAGTTCCTCAGCTTATCTTTACATCCATTCTTGAATAAGGGTGTCACACTTGCCACTTTCCAATCCTCTGGCACCTAGAAAAGGCTGGAAGACCATGGCAAGTCCTTCCACTACCCCACCCCCACTTTCCTTCGCATTCTGGGATCAGGTGACATATCTACCCTAATCAAAACCAGACTTTCCAGTACATCCTGCCTATCAAATTTCATCCCATCCATTACCTCTAACAGCTTTGCTTCTGCCATTATTTTGTTAGCACCCTCTTCCTTAGAAAACACCAATACAAAATACTCATTAAGTATTCTAGCCTTGTCAGATGCACCTAAGCTACATCACCCTCTTTGTCCCTAATAAGGTCCCAGCCCATTTCTTACTGCCTGTTGACTATTTACATGCCACTAGAAGCTCTTTGGGTTCCTTTTTATGCTGACTGCTATTCTATTCTCATATTTTCTCCTTGCCTTATTTTTCTCTTCATTCCTCTCTCAACCTATTGTATTTGACCTGGTTATCACTTGAAGAATGCACTCACCATGCTGCAAAAGCCTTTGTTTTTGTTTTATCATGTTCTGTATCCCCCCTCGTCATCCAAGGAGCCCTGCCTTTGGTTCCCCTAGCTTTCACCACTGTTGCAATGTACCTGGCCTTTATCTGGAACATTTCCTTAAAGGCTACCCATTGTACCTTTACAATTTTTCCAGTCAGTATTTGGTTCCATTTTACCCTGCCTGGATCCCCTCAAATCTCACTGAAGTTAGCCCTCTTTCAATTTGGAAGTTTACTTTAGATTGCTCCTTACTCTTCCCCTTTACTAATCTAAACATTATGATATGATGATCGCTCTTACCTAAGTCTTTCCCCACAGATACTTGGCCCACCTCATTCTCCAGCACCAGGCACAACAATGCCTACCTCTCAGCTCATCCGAGAACTTACTGGAGACATTTTAGAAAATCCTTCCTCTCCTTACCCCTTATTCCAGCATTATCCCAATCAATATTTTGGCAATTAAAGTTCCCCAAAATTGCCATTCTATAGTTCATGCATATTTGTGATTTCCCTGCAGATTTGCAGGTCTGCAGGTCCTGTCTTTATTCATTCATGGGATGTGGATGTCCCTGGCTAGGCCAGCGTTTGTTGCCCGTCTCTACTTTCCCTTGAGAAGGTGGTGCTGAGTCATCTTCTTGAACTGATGCAGTCCATGTGGTACTGCTGTTGGGAAGGGAGTTCCAGGATTTTGACACGGCAACAGTGAAGGACCAGCGATGTAGTTCCAAGTCCGGATGATATGTGACTTACTGGGGAAGTATGCCAGGGTGTGTATGGGGGGGGGGGGGGGGGGGGGGGGGGGGGGGGCTGCACACATGTTGATCTGTGCAAGTGGCCTCAAGATGGTGAGGGCTGAGGAGGCAGTCTCCAGAGGAGATGAAGCTAGATGGAGATGTGAGCACGTGTATGGCAATTGAGTGGTGATGTCCCTTGAGCTGGCAGTGAGTTAGATTTAGAGTGATGAGATGGTTGCCTCACCCTGGCGGCATGGATGAGATCATTCATGCATTTTCTTGCACTGAATGGCCGACCTCTTGTGTGCAGCATTGGCGCTGACAACCGCCTCCCAAGCTGTGGTGAGGCTGATGGACCTCCTGAGGCCAGAGCGGGGCGGTGGGCGGGGGTAGAGGACATGGCAGTGGACCTCCACGGCATCCAGAAGGCATCCCAGGGATGCGTCACCGAAACAGGGGGGGCTGTACTCTTCTTGGCTTTTGGGGGCCATGACTTCACCGGAGCAGTCCTGTGCTGCACGCGTTGAGAAGTGTGAGCATGTCTACAGCTTAAATATGGTGCCCTGCGTGAGGAAGCAGCGAGGTAACGACGTGGCGGGCCGATCAGAGTCAAGCCGCCAGTGAGACAGCGTGTTTCCTGCAGCTACACAATGAATGAGGCGGGAATGGGACGATATGGCACGAAAACCCGCCAGTGTGGCCGGCGGGTAAATGCCCTTTTTCCCACCCTCGACCACACTTTTGCAAATCTGAGACAATTCTGACCTAGGTCTCAGCTGCCCATTTTAAAAAAAATCTCAATTCCCTCTTTTACAATCTAGTTAGCATCTTGTTCATTTTAATTAATGCCCCAAGATCTGTTCTGTACTAATATCCTTATTATTAATTCACTCCCCGACTTGTTATATTTATCCCCGACAAAATTTCTAATTTCCTGGCTCCTGATTTAAATCCTCATCCTTCAATTTACTCTTGCTCTTACTTAAGCAAGTTGCTCCCTCAATACCCTCAGGATGATGTGCGAGAAAACTAATAAAATGGATTTCAGACTGTGATGGTCCATTTTCATGATGCCTGAAAAGGTACCACTGCATCCTTGTTTGAAGCAAATTTCACTGATTCATACTTATCACTATTTACTGAACTTTAATTTTAACTTAACTATACCAATAATCTGCATTTTTTTAATATTCTTTCACGGGATGTGGACTTCGCTGGCTAGGCCAGCATTTATTCCCCATTCCCAATTGCCCTCGAGAAGGTGGTGGTAAAATGCCTTCTTGAACCTCTGCAGTCCAGCTAGCGTAGGTACATCCATAGCACTGTTAGGAAGGGAATTCCAGGGGTTTGACCGAGCAACAGTGATGGAATGGTGATATATTTCCAAGTCAGGTTGGTGTGTGGCTTGGAGGTGAACTTGTGTGGCGTTCCCATGCACCTGCCTTCTAGGTGGTAGAGCTTATGGGTTTGGATGGTGCCGTCAAAGGAACCTTAGTGAGTTCTTGCAGTTCATCTTGTAGATGATACACACTGCTGCCACTGTGCGTTAATGGTGGAGGGAGTGAATGCTTATGGATGGGGTACCAAACAAGCGAGCTGTTTTGTCCTGAATGGTGTCAAGCTTCTTGAATGTTGTTGGAGCTGTGCTCATCCAGGCAAGTGGAGAGGATTCCATCACACCCCTGACTTGTGGACAGGCTTTGGAGAGCCAGGAGGTGACTCACTCGCTGTTAATTCCCAGCTTCTGGCTTGCTGTTGTAGCCACAGTATTTATATGGCTAGTCCAGTTCAGTTTCTGATCAATGGTAACCTGCAGGATGTTGATAGTCGGAGATTCAGTAATGGCATTGCCATTGAATATTATGGGGAGATGTTTGGATTCTCTCTTGATGGAGATGGTAATTGCCTGACACTTGTATGGCGCGAATGTTACTTGCCACTTATCAGCCCAAGCCTGAATATTGTCCTTTAACATAACTTGATGCCAAGCCACATTAGGAGGCATTGGAACAGAAGAACATAAGATGTTTTAATGCGGTGATCTCTAAAGGAGGAGGGGGAGGTAGAGGGCTTCAGGGATGCATCACCAGAGTTTAGGGCCCAAGCAGCTGAAGGCATGGCTGCCAATAGTGGGATGATTAAAGTTAGGGATGTGCAAATGGTCACAATTGGAAGAGTGCAGAGATCTCAGAGGGTATTAAAGTTGGAGGAGGTTTCAAGGATGGGGGGAGCAAGGCCATAGCGCAGTTTGAAAACAAGAATGGGAATTTGAAGTTGAGGTGTCACAGGACTAGGAGCCAATGTAAGTTAGTGAGCAAAGGGATAAAGGGTAACCAGGACTTGATGCAAGTTAGGATAAAGACAAGAGAGGTGTCAAGGAGCTCAGCTACATACTGCAAATGAATAAGATGAACATTTAAGTCTCCCTATCTGGGTTGAGAGTGGCTTTACTTTATAGCCTGCACCTTATCACACCTGCAGTTACTGACATGTAACAGTTTCTATCAGCGCCAAAGATTATATAATTTCCAAACATTATCTGTTTGTTCACTTGTGTGAAGCAAAGTTAAGGCTGATTAAACATTCCAACAACAATTTTAATAAATTTCCAAAGAGCTTTGAGGTGCATGTTATCACTGTGGACAATTCAGGGAACATTTAATGGATTGAAAAAATCTCCTCAAATATAACTCTGATGCAAAATAGTAATACCAGTGCTTGGGTAAGCACACTGTTGTACAATGAAATCTGAAAATAATGTCATGTTAACCTGGTATTCTACCATAGAATCATTAGAATTCCACTGATGGTGTCTCCTGTTCTTTGTTAATACAGAACATTTTTCCCTCTACAGGGGTATGCCACAGGACTTTTTAAATAGCCTGCAATAGGACAGGGCTTTGAATGGTATTCAAGTTAGATATAAGAATGAATGAACATGCGTCTCACATTTCTCAAAAATCCCAAAGCATTTCATGTGTAATTAAATGTTTTACGAAATGCTACGCAGCTGAATGTGGCAAGTAACTTAAGCTCATTACATTCCACAAAAAGCAAGGAGATGAATGATCACTGAAGCAAATTTTGGTTTGGTGGTAGTTGTTGAGAAAAGAATATTGGTCAAGAACTCCCTGCTCATCACTGAATAGTGCCACGAGATCTTTAAAATTCACTTGACCAGCCACAATAGACTGACAACCTCTTGTCTGAGAATGGCATCTCAGACAATGCATTGTTCCAAAAATTCTGCACTGGAGCTTGTGCTCAATCTTGGTGTGGGGCTTGAACCCACAACCTGCTGACTCAAACTCAACAATACTGACAGCAACATCTTGCATTTCTATGGTGCCTTTCATGTACACTATGACACCGAGTCACATAAGGAGATATTAGGATAGGTGGCAGATAGGCTTCAAGGAGCATCTTAAAAGGAAGTCAGAGAAATAGAGAAGCAGAGAGGTATTGGGGAAGAATTCAAGAGTTAGGGTCCAGGTAGCTGAAGGCACAAGCATCAATTGTAGAGTGGAAGGTGCACAAGAGGTCAAGTTGGCAGGAACACAGTTATCTGGGAGGCTTCAGAGCTGGAGGATGTTACAGAGATAGGGAAGAGTGAGGCTACAGAGAAATTTGAAACAAGGATGAGAATTTTAAAACTGACACATTGCTAGACCAGGAGCAATTATAAGTCAATGTGCAGAGGAGTGATGGATGAACGGAACTTGGTGCAAGTTTGGAGATGGGTCACAGAGTTTTGGATGAGTTCAGCATTCTGAAGGGTACAAGATGGGAGAGCGGTCAGAAGCATTGGTATAGAAAAGTCTAAAGCTAACAAAGTTAAGGATAACGGCTTCAAAAACAGATGAGCTGAGGCTGACAGAGATGGGAAGACATCTTGAGGGTCAATGTAGGCAGCCTTGATGATGGAGACTGAGCCAAGCTGCCTTAAACGTAATTGGCACATCACAATTTCAAACAAAAATCATTAAAATAGGGGACCAAAAATAACAGATCGTAACATTTAATATTAGAGGAATTGATTTTTGTTGGGCCTCATGAACTTACGCTTATCGAAATAAATTCAAGAAATTCTGAGTAGATGCAGCAAAAGGCAGTTTGTCGAATGCAAGCCAATGACGGGCTTAAGATGAAATGAAAATGGAGTTAAGCATCTCAAGGGGCAGAATTTTAAGGTCGGCGTGCAGGTGCGCGTGAAATCGCACAGGCTGACGTCGGGCGAGCGTCCCGACGTTATCCCACACTTGCGCAATATTTCAGTCGACGGGCATGCGCAGAAGTCGGAAGCAGGCCCACTGTCAATTATGAGGCCTATTAAGGTCATTAAAATTGTAATTGTCTCTGATTTCTCGTGGTCCGTCCAACCTTACGGTTGACGGACAGGCGAATCGGCCAGGCGGACTTTGCATTTTTCATGAAATCTCATCTAAGGGCGGGCTGAGGTTTCTGTAATTAAATTTTTAAAAAATCTATGGACAGCATTTTTTTATCATGTATATGTTCAGGTGACTGATTGTGATGCTTGGACGTTTTTTTCCTGATCTTACAAACTTTAATTGTTTTCACATCTTCAGCTCCCTGAGGCAGTTCCCGTGCATTTACGTGCCTGAGCTTACGTCAGCACCCACGCCCCAGCAGCGCTGAATATTTCAGCGCATGCTTCACACTGGCTGGCCGTTAATTTGCCAGCCAGCGTGAAATCACGGTAGGGGGCCGAACGCGGTCGGTGGTCTGTTCCCCGGCCAAATCACGCTCGCTGCTGACCTAAATATTCTACCTAAGGTATAATCTAATAACTCTTATTTAGTTCTATCAATACATATGGATGACATATATTCATCAGCCACATGCATGATAATTTGTCAATCAAAAATATGTATTCTTGCAGAATGTTTGTAGTTGTTGAATGACAATGCAAAAAGCCTTTCGCAATAATTTCCTTAAACAGCTTTTGTCAGAATTTGAAGACTCAGGGAGCTAGTTTCCTAAAGCAAGCTCTAGCGTCTTTAAATACTTCTCTTCAGCAGAACTCAACCATTTCACAATTGAAAATATATAACTATATAAATGCATTTCAACATTTCTTCTGCTAAAAGATGAAAATAATATAACCAAAGAATTAAGAAAAGAAAAGCTTGTGTTTATAAGTCACCTGAGCAGATCATCGAGGTGTTCAAAGTCCTTCAAAATTTTCACCCTGTTTTCAAAGACCTCGCACTCCCTATTTCTGTAATCTCCTCCAGCCGCAGAACCCTTGGCGATTTCTGAGGTGCAGCATTTCTGGCATCTTGCTCATTCCTGATTTTCAGCGCTCCCCAACTAATGGCCTGGCCTTCAGCTGCCTAGACACTCAGCTCTGAAAATGTGCCCCCCCCACCACAACAAACTAAATTTTTCCACCTCACAATCTCTCTCACCATTTAAGAAATTTCTCTTATGCTAACTCTTTGGCAAAGCTCTTGCTCCTAATACCTCATATGGCTCATTGTCAAATTTTGTTTGCTAACGTTCCTGTGAAGTGCCTTGGGATTTTACACAGGAACACAGGACATAGGAGCATAGGACTTAGGAGCAGGAATAGGCTATTTGGCCCTTCGAGCCTGCTCCACCATTCAATAAGATCATGACTGATCCAGTGATGGTCTCAGCTCCACTTTCCTGTCTGCACCCCATAACCCACAACTTCCTCCATCTAACTCAGCTTTGAATGAATTTAAAGGTCCAGCCTCCACCACTATCTGAGGAAGAGAATTCCACACTCTGGTGGCCCTTTGAGAGAAAAAAAATTCTTCTCATCTCTGTCTTAAAAGGGGCATCTCTTATTCTTAAACTATGCCCCTGCGTTATCCCTCCCTATCCGGTCCCCTGAAGATCAATGGGATCACCTCTCATTCTTCTAATCCCCAATGGGTATAGCCCGAATCTGTTCAAGCTTTATTCATAAGTTAAGCCCTTCATCCCGGGAATTTTACTACATTAATTGCATTATATAAATGCAAGTTTTTCGTTGAACTGGTGAGAAAGAAATCGGGAGATGGAGAATCTTAACTTTTTAAGATTTTGAGAATGGGGAGAAAGTAACCAACAAATTTTATTCAGGTTTTTATCATGAATGAAAATAAAAGTCGGGCACAAGTCTAAACTGGTATATGCTTTTATACCTACCTTTTCCATTTGCTTTAGTAGCCAGAAGGAAACCTATCGGCTGGGAATAGTGGAATAGTTCAAGGGAGCAAGTTAAATTTTATCGTTGAAAGCAACATTTTGGAAACCAAAATATGTCTAATTCTAGAACATTAATCTAAATGGAACAAAATAAATGAGAGTTTGCATCAATTTAGGAAAGGTAAGTCATGCCTGACATAAAGGTTCATTTCTTTGAGAATGTTACATCAACTGTGAACAAAGGAAATGTAGTAGAAATTGTAAGCTTAGATTTGCAACATGGATCTGATAGGATCACACAATGGAAAGTTGGCAAGAGGTAGAGGTCACTGAATTAAGAGTGATTCAATCAAGTGTGTTTAGACCCTTTAAAAAAAGATATTCTAATTTAAAAGAAGCTACAAAGTGATTGTCCTAGTGTTGGGTATTTTGCTGTTCCGCCCAAATTTTTCAATAACTTACACTGTATTTCTAATCTTCACGCTTGAGATGAGATATAGAACTGGGCATAAAACTGCATTCACCCAAACCCTTAAGATTCACACTTCTAGCTGGGTTCTCTGAATCACAGCTGGAAGTAAAAGTCTTTGTTTTACTTTGTGGTAACCTGTATCAGTGCCCTATGTATTTATGTCAGCATTTCATCATAGGATTCTCGTTAGATAACGGACTTACCTTTCTAAAAGGTGTGAAATTTGTTAGTGTTGATGTTCAAAGAGACTTGGATGTGCTTGTGCAAGGAACACAGAAAGTTACTATGCAGTTGCAGCAAGCAATTAAGAAGGCAAATGGCACATTGGCCTTTATTGCAAGGGGAGTGGAGTACTGGAATACAGAAGTCTTGCTACAATTGTACAGGGTTTTGGTGAGGCCACATTTTGAATACTATGTGCAGTTTTGGTCTTCACATTAAAGAAACAATGTACTTACACTGGAGGCAGTACAGCGAAGGTTAACTAAATTGGTCCATGGGATGAGGGGGTTTTCCTATGATGAGAGGCTGAACAATTGGGCTTATATTCTCTGGAGTTTAACAGAATGGCAAGCAATCACATTGGAAGACAAAATTCTGAAGGGGCTTGTTAGTCTGAAAGATTGTTTCCGCTGCTTGGGGAATCTAGGGCACAGGTGCACAGTCTCTGGATAAGGAGCTGGTTATTTGGGACTGAGGTGAGGAGAAATTACTTCATTCAAAGGGCGATGAATCTTTGGAATTCTCTGCCCCAGAGGATTTTGGATGTTCCATCGTTGAATACATTTAAGGCTGGGATAGACAGATATTTGGTCTAACAGGGAATCAAGGGATATGGGGAGCAGGCAGGCAAGTGGGGTTGAAGCCCAAGACCAGCCATGATGGTGTTGAACAGTGGAGCAGGCTGATTTTAGCAATACACAAGAGTGACCCATACTGGTATTTCTCTAGGTAAGTTTCTAAATCTGGGAAAATGCATACAAATTGGACAAATATGAGATGCTCTGTATTTTTCTGCAGTCATATTGGTTTGAACAAATCAATAAGGAATCTGTACGACCATTGATGCCCAACTGGTCAAGGAATTAAACCTTTGGTTTGCTTTTATTCTCTCTCCCAATTCACTGTAGAATGCTGCAAGGTAACAATTGGTCTAAAAAAAAACACACCTGGTTTATAAAAACAATCCATCACCGAATATGAAAACATAGCACACACAATGGGCAGTATTGCCCACCAGGTCAAGAGCCGGTGACAGCCCAATGTCACCTCTTTTACAAATAAAGTGCCACTCAAGCACTTAACTAGGCAGTGATGGGCCTTGCCTGGGATCAAGGATCCCAGGGGCAGAGGTCCCACCTGCTGAGGGCTGCCAGCCAATCAGAGGCTGGCGGCTTTACTGAATGGCAGCACCGCGCAGGGAGGCAGTGGTTGCTGCCAGAAAGGCACCCACCCGAGGCCTAGTATCATCGCTGGATCCCAGGCCACAGGTGAGTCATGGCGGGATTGGGGGTCACGACGCGGGAGTTTGGCAGCAGCAGTAAGGGGTGGCTCTCTCAGCAGAACCCCACATTCCCAATGCCAGATCCCTTGATCAGGCACTGAGTGCCTTTGAACAAGGGTCCACCCGCCCCCCCCACCACCCCCTGCAAGCAACCCCAGATGGGTTTGCCCTTCGTGCTCCCTGCATAGCAAGACCCCGCCTGCCACTGGGTTAATACCACTGGCTGCAGGATGAGACCCTTAAATAGGCCTTAATTGTCCACTTAAGGGCCTCAATTGGTGGTGAGAAGGCTGTCCACAGGGCTTCCTGATATGGACTTAATTAGGGTGGAGGTGGGAAGTTAGCGGGCTGCGCCCCAGATACCCTCCCACCTCAGTAAATGCTATCCTGCCAACAAATTCACATTGGGAAAGGACATTAAATTCCACCCAATGAATCCAAAGATTCACAGTCATTAACTATATTTCTGACAACTCCATTCATCATGATGAAACATAATTTTATTTCAAGCTGTAATTTAGAGAGACAACAGTCTGCAGTTTAGAATGATCAAAGTCAAACCATTAGGCTGTATATTCTAAAGAGGCAGTATTCTACGCCAAGTAATTAATGATCAAGCACCATTTAGTTAAGCCTCCACTCTATTTAAAAATGAGTGATTGTCCCACAAACTGTTAGAAACCTTGAATTACTTAATTTACTAAAAAATATCAGTAACGAGCAATTATTGTCGGTGGCTGCTTATTCACACACAATATCCCCTCACTCCACTAAAACAGTTACGTAAATCTTAAAACATAATGTTCTCTACTCCCTGATTTGATGAACACTGATGCTGTTGTCACAAAACATTGCTATGATTACCAGCCTTCATTTTATGAATAAACTCTAAAGGTGCTGCTGATGTCTGGTAAATGTTGTTTTTCCTTAAGTTTTTGTCCATTGCATTTCTCTCCTCCCCACAGTGACATTGCTATTAAGAGAGCCCCAATAAGTAATCAAACAGGGAACATCAATTGCAGCCACAAAGGCATGGATGCGGGTTTCAACCGCAGATACGTTGAGGTAGATGCAGATTGAGTAATGTTGCAGAGATGAAAATATGTGGCCTTTATGATAGAGAGAATCTAGCATTGGAATCTCAGCTCAGGGTTGAATACGACACCAAGGTCGTGAACAGTCTAATCAGGTTGTGACAATGGCTAGGGATGGGGATGGGGAAGTACGGCAAAGCCAGACTTGACATCAGTTGCTGAAGCTGATAGTTTAGTCTCACCAATCGTTAGCTGGAGGAAAATTAAACGTTAAATTGGACTTTTAAGCTTACCATACAGCAGTTGGTGCCTTAAAAAAGGGGTAAGTCCTATTTTCCCCCAACTATAAACTGTTCCGATGGAGTTCCCCGATGGATGCTGTGCATTTCTGTGGAAGACGGGCTTGGGATACTCTGGCAAAAACACGAAGTAGCCTTGAGTCAAGGAATTTTTGACCACAACGGCAATCCAATGATCCATGTTGTTGCTTGGAAGATCTGGGCTGCTAATTTTTTTCTGATTTAAACTTACCCGAATGCCTGCTTCATGTCTATTCATAGAATTTGCCACGCTTAAAACGTTTAAAACACTCCCTCTGAAACACACATCTTGTTGCATACAATAAAGAGGTGAGGAGAAAGAGGAAAAGTTACCCTACCACCTCTCTCCCCATCCATAACAAAGAGCAACAAATTTCCAATCATACCATGCCATTCGAAGTCACGCCATTGCAATAAAATTCAAAGATTTTGAAAGCTGAAATGAAAACAGAAAATGCTGGAAATACTCAGAAAATCTGGCAGCGTTGGTGGAGAGAAAAAGGGTAAATGTTTCAGGTCAATGACCTTTCATCAGAGTCACCAGAAGGACGTGACCTGAAACATTAACTCTTGCTTTTCTCTCTCTCCACAGATGCTGCCAGGCCTGCTGAGTATTTCAAGTATTTTCTATTTTTATTTCAGATTTCCAACGCCTGCAGAACTTCTTGGATTTTGAAAGATCCATCCCTTTAATACAGGATATTACAAGCAATGTGATATTACATTACAAATCAGGACACAAATCTAAGTTTCCAATCATGTCACTGGAGGTGTTTTCCTTCCACATGAATCACAATATTCAGCAACTGTTGGCAATTCCAAATCTGAACTCCTGAAAAGAAAGACCACTCGGCTCTCCTTGACTTGACGCACAAGACCTAGGGCTGAATAATGCACTCCAGCGCAGGGGGCAGGGCCTGCACCCAGAAGCGGGAGGCCTTCCAGCTTCAGGTCCCGCCGTGCAAGCTTGCCGTAGAATATGCTAATTAATCTGATTGCGAGGGAAGGTTTGAGGCCGACAGGTTTGAGGTAAGTATCCCGCCCAATCAGTGTTGGAGGGTGGGATGTCCTGCCTCCAAAGCCCATTATAGCCATGACCCAGAACGAGGTCATGGCCAATAATATAAAGGGCGGGTACGAGGCAGTGTCAGGGACCCAGCAAATGTCTGCACTGAGCAGAGTTCTGTCGCATTCTTAAACGGAAGATATCTGCAGGCCTTTAGGTTAAGTGTGCATCTGTGAAATACCTGACATGCCCAAAGTTTGCCAATGAGCAGAGGTGGCATCTTTTTGAACATTAACAAGTTTTCCACATCTTCGCATTGAGGAGTTGCCTAGTTGTAGCATGTTTCCTCCCCAGATATATTGGAGCCAATAGGGCGAGGGGAGAGGCAGGAGAGAAAGGCCAAACCAGCCCCTCAATTTAATGATGACTCGCTGGAAAACCTCCTTCGTGCTGTTTAAAACTGACGGGATCAACCATGCGATCACGGCCAGGGCCTTTCACCTGAACCATGTTCTCTCATCTCACCCTCACCCTCACCTTCAGGTGAATAGCCCCTATCTGCCGTGCCTTCTTCCTCAAGGGCATCTCTTCTCTGAAAAGTGAGGACATGGAGTGTGCAGCAGACCACAACCATGAGGGACACATGTGATGGACCACACTGCAATGCCCTTCCTGGTCTATCAAGGCACCTGAACCTCATTTTCAATAGCCCGATGGTCTGTTTGACAATGGCCCTGGTGCTGCTGTGGCTGGCATTGTATCTCCTCTCCGCATCTGTTCTGGGTGCCCTCACAGGTGTCATGAGCCATCTCTTCAATGGGTATTCCTTTGTCACCCAGAAGCCATCTATCCAGGGCATTTGGGCCACTGAATAGGTCTGGCACCTGTGAGTTTTGCAGAATGAAGGAGCTGTGGCTGCTGCCAGGGTACCTGGTGCATGCCTGCATGATCCTTGAATGAAGATCACAGACCAGCTGGACATTCAATGAGTGGAAGCCGTCCCTGTTAATAAGGGTGCAGGGCTGTCCAGCAGGAATCTTTATGGTAATATGCGGACAATCAATGGCTCCCTGTACCGTGGGAAAACCTGCAACCTCTGGCTCTTTCAAGTTGACTCTGGTCATCCAATGTGAAAGAGATATAATTCCCTGCCCCTTCGAAACATAGCATCAGTGAAAACCTTGATACAGTGGTGTACAGCAGACTGCATCATGCCACTAAGGTCTCCATATGCTGCCTGAAAGGATCCTGTCGCAAAGAAGCTGAGCATATCAGTAACCTTAAGAGCAATGGCATTGAGTGACCCCCAACGCAGCTGAACGAAATCTCCCCTGCCAGCGTGTCACAGAGCAATTTGACTGTGGCTCAACAACCTGAGCCTCCTCTTGCATTGTGTTTCGGACATCTACAGATAGCTCAGTCTCTGCCTGTGTACTTGAGGGGCTGCATAAACCCTTCTACGCCTCCATTAGGGATGACTAACGGCTTCACCATCCTCTGGGTCTGGTGTAGGTCTGGCACCCTCAAGCACCACCAGTGCATCTTGGACTTCCCGATATGCCTTTGTCCCTCTCACTCTCCTCCTCCTCACCCTCTTCTCCTCCTCATTGGAGGTCATGTTTCCCACAGAGACCACAATCCCCATGTTTGGCCTAGTTTAAAGGCCAGGGTGATGAACAAGGTCTAAGTGAACTTCTCAGCAGGAGGAATAAGACCTTTAATTAAGGTACGTTTTAAGTGGAAACTGCTTCTTGCATAAAGCATTTCCAGCAGTCACAGAGCTCTGAACTGCTAAGCTGAAACTGAAGGCTCAGTTGTACACTTTAAACCCGCCCTAACAAGCTGCCTAATAAAAAACGGGAAACCCACCTGGCATGAAAAACACTCTGCAAGCATTTCATTGCAGAGGTTACATATTATTCAGGTTAAATGCCTGATTAATGAACTTAAATGCCCAGCTTCATTTACATTTGAATAATGTGGGCTGGTTCCCGATTTTCATCCCCGCCCACCAGCTGCTTTATCCAGACCTGGAATAATGACGTCGGGAACGCCACCCACATCCTCATGCCTGAGGGGTCAGTGGGGGCGCAAAGCCCTCCCATTTTTTGGAGCGCATTATTCGGCCCCTAGTATGGTCTTCAAGTGAAACAATATTAGAGCGCAGGAGATAAAGGATGTACATTCAGCCTTCATATTTTATTAAATATTTTGATTTGATATTATTATTTATGGTTAAATAGCAGAACTGATAGCAAATTGGGAAAAAGGTCAGTTGACGCATGAGGAGCACAAAGGTTTCTCGACAGTGCCTGCAGGGAAACTGGGAGGTACAAATCTGAGACACTATAGCACTGTCACCGGTGGGAGGGTGTAGTTACAACAGGACAGGTTTACATAGGCAGTTTCTGTTATAAGTACCAACTTAGGAAGTGCATGCAGATTTACGATTGCTAATATACTACAGATATAGAAGTTAGATTCATGACTGACACAGAAAACTGTTGGGACTCCTCAGTCAATAACACAGTCTCAATTCAGTTAATGCTACATTGACATTTAGAAAGTTTTGGTTTCCTTTTTTATTTCCACCAATTTCCCCTCTCCTTCCTAGCTCTTAAAAGCACTGATTCCTTCCTGACGTATCACAGATCTTCTAGCATCTCACCCAGGCTCCTAATCTGCTTATGAGAGCCAAGACTGAGTGTCAGAAATCAATTTGACCTTAAATACATTCAGGTCAAACCACAGCTTGCTCTCACCTGGCATGCATTTACAAGGTTTTGGTAAAACAGCCATCAAGTGCAGAAATTAGGAAGCATTAGTCTGTCAAAACTCAGTTTTTGATATATCTCGCACCATCCATACCACCACTTTGGTGAAGATAAGCTGATGAACCAGAGGCCAGAGAATGAATCTGGGATCCTTCTGAGCTTTATGGTACAGCTGCTCACTCACATAACTAGTTAAGCCTGTGCATCATGTGGCCAAAAATTGCAATGCTTCGCTTAACTGATGCAAATAAAATATTTTCCATTTAAGTATCTATTTCCCTATGCAACTGGCCTAAACATTTATTTGCTGGAAAGTATTTTGGGATACTCTGAGATTCTTTCCTTATTAAATTCATGTGGTATTTGCCTCCAGGTATGTTGGACTTGGAATCTCCATTATTTTACTTTGCTGCCTCCATCTATACAGTTGGCATCTGTGCTTTAACACGAGATCTTCCTTTTGATTCTACATTTAAAATAGAGAAATTTTGCTTTTAAATAAATAATTACTACTATCAATGATAATGTTAATAGCAGATTCAACGAGGTTCAAATTACAAGCAATTTTAAAGAATACTGCAAGTAAAATAATTTTATGCTCACATTTTGTCTCTTTTTGGTTCATTTTGATAGTAGAATTATAGAAAACATTGGCAGCCCTAAAATTTCAATTTGTGTCAATAGGAAAAAGGACATAACCTGCGATAGAATTCATAGAGCCTGCATTGTGCAGCAGCTACAGAGGTATTTCTATCCAACTTGCCTTTTGAAGCCCGTCTCCTGCAGGTTAATAAACTAGGATTGACAATCAGCCCAACTCTATCCCAAATCAACCACAGGAGCTTTCAAAAGCAATTTAGTTGAATCCATCCCACTTCTCATTCCCAAACCATGTCACCTATATTTGCACAATCATTCTGAAGCATTCGTCCAAGGAGCAGAAAAACATCACCGTTGGAATCCAGGCCCCACAGGTTACCCTACAGGAGAAGACTGAAAAAGCAAATGGCTATGACTGGCAACTGAATCCAACATGCTGAGACGCCATTAAAGCAATACTGACATCTGCTGCTTGAGTAGCACTGGCAAACCTCTGAAGTGGAGAATGCCGCTGCTTTGAGCCACCAGTTATCTATAAAGACCATCAAACAAAGCTTTAATTTTGCAACTAACCATCTTCTGTAAAGCGCGGATTTTGGAAAAGACAAATGACTAGAAGTAGCAGACCAAAAGAGATGAAGTAAAGAATCTGAGTTGGAACTATTTTGGGTTACTGAACTCAATTATATGCCTCCTTTAAAAATCGAAGATTTATGAATAAAGTTTCAATTGCATCTACAGACATTTACAATGGGATTTAGTGATTTACCAGTCAATAAAAAGTGATATTTGGCCAGGTCATTAGCTCAAAGAGTGACCAAGTTCTTAATACGAAGCGCTGTACATTTTTCAAAGATTCTATGGATTATCCAAAAAAACCATCAACTCTGCAAAGCTAGGGTGGTCCAATAACCTAGGAATGTCTCATAAAATTGAAGTACCGCTCTATAAAATGAACGTACGCATTTAACAGATTTTCAAGATTTCATAGGGCTGGATTTTTGCAGAGTCGAGCTGACTCTGGAGTCCTTTAAAAATAAGAACATAAGAAACAGGAGCAAGCATAGGCCATTTGGGCCATCAAGTCTGTTCCACCATTCAATAAGACATCTGATTGTGGCCTTAACTCTACTTTCCTGCCATAACTCTTGACTCTGGTGACCCCCCCCCCCCCCCCCCCCCCCCCCAAATAACCCTTGACTCTGGTCAATCAAAAATCTGTCTAATCCAATTCTGGGATTCCCATCTCCATTCCTAGCACTGGCAAAAATTGCCAGTGTGGGATAAGGGTGAGGGTAGCAAGCCCACACCCTGAACTCCCAACCTGCCACCAAACTCAATGGACTTTTGACCAGCTTGCCACATTTTCTGGCCCCATCCCACCAAAGCAAGGCCAGAAAATCCCTGCCATTACCTCACTCCTAATCTTGTCCAAATAAAGATACCAACATTGAAAGAACCAGTTCAAAGAAAGAATGACTTATTATAATCTCATAAGGATGTCAATCAATCAGCACTTCCCTTTCACCAGTAAAAACAGACCTTTGCTGAGCTAATCCATTAGTGAGTCTTGGAGCTCAGCCAAGCATTTATAATGAGACCATCTGTATCAATAGAATAGGCATGGAGCATGCAGGATGGACTGAGGTTGTATGGAGGGCATGGGGGCATAGAGGTGGAATGGGATGTGGATGAGAGGGGTGGGATGGCTTAACAGTCTTTAATACAACCGGGATGAAGTCCTAGAGAACCAAAGTGGACCTTCAAATTAGCCCACTTTGGCACTTGCCCACCTCCATAATTGCATTCAAAAGGTCCGTAGGCTTGACTCAATCTCGTCCCCGCCTCCCCAGAGCGATATGCGTGCGGGAGCTCTTTTATATGGAAGCAGGTCTGCCGAATCAGGAAATTTCCCAACTCAAGCTTCCGACCTCAAAGGCAAAAATCCAGCCCTGAGAGTCTACTCAACCAAGCAGGCTATTCAAAACATATAGCCCTAGTATAATTTATTTTTCAATAAACCACCAAGCTCCATCACATGTCTTATTTGAAGTTTCTGTGATCACACTTGTACATGAATTTCCTCATTTTCAAATTAAAGGCAAGAAAATAAATAATGTCTTGGGGTGGCAGCTGCCAGTGTGACTGAGTTTTGCATGGATAAGGAGTGTTCAACTGGGAGTCTTTGGGAGAAAGGGATGCTATGTGCAACCTGTAGCAACAAAAGCGGGCTAACTAATAGAAGACTAAGAAGCAGGCAGGCAAAGTGAAAGTAACAGAAGAGAAAAATAAAACAAGAACAAGAATATATGCAGGAATACAGTGAGAGATGAGAAAGGGGAATTGGATAAAGCAATATAAGTGCTCCCTTACTCTGCTGCTTTCTCAGTACTGAAGCAAAGCATTTATTCATTTCACTTGATAAGGTGTGAGCAAACAGTATATACGAACACCTTCAAAATAACATAGCGGAAATAAGCCTTCTCCATCCAGCTCAAAGAAATGGGACAGTCATTTCTTCTGCCTGTTGCTGTTGGAGTCTGTGCTCTAGGGCTGGGTTTTACAGGGCTCACCTACCCCAACTAAACATTTGGTTGGCAGCCCACCCACCAAAAGCTGGCTGCCCGGCAACCATTTCAATGCCCCACTGGGGCATTAATTGGCTCAGCGCAAGACTTCCTGTCTGAGTAGGAAATCCTGCCTTAGAGAGCTGCCAGCCAATCAGAGTCTCAGCAGTGCCAGGTTTGAGCGGTGGCCACTGCTGGGACTGCAGCCGGTCCCCAAGGAAGAGGAGGTTATGGGGGCTGGACTTCAGGTAAGTCCGGGATATCGCTGGCAGACCCCAGCAAGGGGGCTGAGGGTGGGGGTGCGGGGAGAGTGGCCAAGATTTGAGAAGCTGGGAAGGGAGGGTTAAAGGGGGGTATGACCTTGGGGAGGGGCGGTGCCTCCAATAGGCACATGGAACCCCAAAAGGAAGACCCCCCACCCCTTGCTCAATACCAGCTTACCCAGTAAAAGCTGCCGGGCTGCCCACTTGACATGGGCCTCCCCTTGCCGTGCGTAAAATAGTGGCGGGAGCAGGATGAGGCACCTAAGCGGCCTGACCCCAATAAGGCCAAAAGCGGTCTGGCCATGCGACACCTCCACCAGCCTCAAAGGATAGCTGGTGTGCAAAAAGAAAATGCCAAATGGGCTACCTGAAATTGCCTTTGACACATTGTTGGAGCAGAGTACAGCAAAAATTTCCCATATCTAATCTACACGATAGCTTAGCTGGAAATGCTTGATGCTAACACTGGGTGCTCAAAATGAAAAGCCATTCTATTTTTCAATGTGCCATGCCTGACTTTGAGTTATGTGAAAGTTTAACCCCTCCTGCCCCAAAAGAAAACATCGATTTCAGGTTGCGGAGTAACCTTTTAAAAGAACACAGCTACATTTACCAATAATAGATAACATGTTTATGCATGTTTTATGCTAAAACATGAATCATGCATTTCACCTGCGCCATACTTCTGTATGTGTCATGTCAACCACTGACTGAGTATAATGTCATAATCAAAATTTGTTCATTTATTTTCATCACTTCAAATGGAAAATAACTGAAGAATTACTATAATTGCAATAATCTAATATTTTGCTGCAAACCATTTATTAATTCGAGAGTATCCTTTTAAGTATACAAAAGGTAGCGTTTCTTTTCTAACAGCTTTCTAGGTAGAAATTTACTCCTTCCAGTATTTATCAAATATGCTCAACAGATTCCATTTCCTGTAAGCTTTTATCTGCCAACATCTGCCATATGTCTCAGCTCCTATTTTACAACACCACAATACCAGCAGGATAGAGATTTCGGGACTGATTTACTATAATCCTGATTTTAGTTGCTTAATTCCATTTACGTATTTCACCCTTACTAATGCATTTTGCTGCCTTACTGTAGAACCTCAAGCATATAACATAATTTGCATTCAATGCACAATGCCTTCAAGACTTACTTACTAAACTATTGATTTAGTTGCCACAGAAGTTGCATGAAAAATTGATGTGCATGTCTACCTGTGATGAAAATGCACTCGGTTCTGTTGGACAGGTTTGTTCATTCTTGGCTAAGCTGCTGTACAGAGTATCTCAGCCTGAGCGAGATAAAGGATAAACGAACACTGGCTGCCATGTCCAGATTGTATTTCTAGCTGCCCGAACGCAAAACAAACTTGCGGTGGGTGTGGACAGGGACGATCTTCTTCTATAAGAGGAGGTTGTTAGAAGAACTGGAGAAGCTAGCATCACAAAAGCAGACTTTCAGCCCACGGTGTCAATGCTTTGATGCAGCAGTCTAAAATGCTTGCTCTTCACTGTGAAAACGTGTGCATGATTTAAGGAAAGAAATGAAAAATACTATGGTGCAATTATTAACTGCATGGCGAAAGCAAGCAGTTAATGTGCAACTGGTACAAACATAGGCAAACGGAGCTGAGGTGCATCTCAAAAAGAGGATTTGACTTTAAGTCAAAATAAATTATTTCAACGTTGTATAGGTCATTAGTGATGGAGTCGCATTTAAAAAATGGTGGTCCATTTTAGACAGCCTACTTTAAAGAGCACAGCAATTTATGTGGCAGATGTGGAGGGCAGAATTTTACATTCAGCGTGCGGCACAAGCCCAACACGCCAGAAAGTGAAATGACAAGCAATGATATTGGGGTGTGTCCCCTGACGTCATTGCGCTATCTCGCGATATTTCATTCGGCAGGTGCGTGCCAGAGTCAGCTGCGCGCCCGTCGATAAGTGAAAGGCCTACTAAGGCCATTAACAAACTAATTAACTTCAAATTTACGCTGCCCATCGAACCTAACGGTTGGCGGGCAGGCGAGAACGCCAAGCGGCCTTTACCTTTTTTTAGGAAACCTCATCCACGAGCGAGATGAGGTTTCCTAAAGCTAATATCGGTGAAATACAGACTTTATTTTGAAAACAAAAACATGTCTCATCTCATGTGACACAGTCGCATGAGGGGACACGTTTCATTAAATTTTCACTGTCCTTATATATATTTTTTAAAAGTGCTTCAACCTCCCTGAGGCAGCTCTGTGCCTGCACGCACAGGTAATACTCAGCGCTCCCACTCGCGATCCACGCAGGGTGGGCCTTGATTGGCCTGCCTGCAAGAAATCGCAGTGCGGAGCCGATCTCAGGCGATGGTCAGCTCCGTGACTGCCCACGCCTGCTTCTGCCGAGCCCACCCGACCAATGTAAAATCCTGGCCAAAGAATCGAGAGGTATGTTGCCTGGATGGTGAGCACAATCTAAAAGGATCAAGCAGAAACAACCTCAAGTGAGATAAGTGACGATAACACGTTAGTACAGACTCAATGGACATAAATTATAGCATTCAATCCCTTTTAAAGATAGCTGGCTAAATACTTGATTGGAATATCATGAGTGTAAGCACGAAGGACAAAGGTGATTATAGGGTATGGGTAATAACTGAAGTTGTAAAGTACCATCACTGTGGCTCTTCATTTTCAAAAGTACTAATATATAGAAGTCAAGTAAATATAAAGAAAACCACACACTGAAGCAAATCCAGTGGATAAGGAAACAACGTTCGACAAATAATCTGCCATTTTGTTTTCAATTACGCGAAAAAATGAGAAGTTTTTTTTTTTACTTTTTCACAGGAATGCACAATTCTACAATGCAGTAAATTACATAGGCCGAAATGTTCCAGCCCTGTTGGCATGGTGTGTCATGGTGAGCATTGGGCGGACAATATGGCGAGAAGGCCAGGAATCGGTTCTATGCCACCATGAAACCAGTTTGCAATTGTCTGCTCTACCCATCAATGGCAGGCCGCGTTTCCCACCACTGCACTTCGGGAACATCATTTTAATGCATTTGCCTCTAATTATAAGCCCTGCTCAGCAGAATCATCCCCCAACAACAAATTTGCTGTCCACGTCGGCGTGACTCCAGAACGGTGTGCTTCACGACTGCCTTTAAAGGACGTGCACCTGGCGACCTGAACTTCGAGGGGAACTCAGGAGTGGCTGCACACCACCTCGCGCAGGCTCGCGAACATTGCCCGTAGGACATCAAGGAAGCGCATTCACGGGCGGCACGGGCAAGTCGCTTTTTCCAAACTGGCCTTCAGTGTAGTGCCAGGGGTGGGGAAAGGGGGTTGGTGACAGGTGGGGGCAAGGCAGCACAGAACTGAAGGAAGTGCCCAAGCACATGTTGAGGGTGGGGGTGGGGCAAAGGTAGAACAGGCTGAAGGAGATACTCAAGTAATGCGGGGGGGGGGGGTTTAAGAGGTGGTGCTGAGGGAGGTGGCCATGCACTTGGAAAAGCTTGGCAAAATTGAGCACTGTTCCAAAGCGGAGACCATTTAGTAGCAGCTTCATTGACATGCTTGGAGCTGAAGCTTTTCTGCCCACTCAAGTAACACAAAAGCATGAAAGTGCCACCAAATGTTCCAGAACTTATCATGCCTTGGGCGCAGACAGCAAATTAATGTGCGATTTATGGGGTTGCAGACCCTTGCAAAAGGTGATCATGGCACAGTCACCATTGGAAGCGCTCACAGCCCTTTCCAATGTCTTCATTCCGGTTTGGACCAGTATCCATCATGATTCAAGCTAACAGTGCAGCTTTGCAGTGCGGGTTAGGAGAATGCCTGTACCGGAGCTGAGAGCACAGCATGCAGTCTAGAGGCCGAAGCTGCCACTAATGAGTCAAGTGGAGTGGGGTTGAGGTGTGTGCGGTTTCGAACAGCCAATGAGCGCACTACACACTGGCCATCCAAGTGGTGACCAGCACTTTCCCGCATGCGTGAAGAGGCCCTCAGGCTTAACCAAGAGAGGTCCTTAGTACACTCATGCTAACCCACGCATCTTTTACTTTGATCCTTCAGGAGGAGAATATCAGGATCATGGAGCCTGGTGATTTAGCCGTATTCCTCATAGCTTACAGAGACAAGAGAAGAAGAGAGCGGTGGAGGAGCCTCGGCAAAGGGAGGTGCACCTCCCTCAAGAT
This sequence comes from Carcharodon carcharias, assembly GCF_017639515.1. Classification (NCBI taxonomy): domain Eukaryota; kingdom Metazoa; phylum Chordata; class Chondrichthyes; order Lamniformes; family Lamnidae; genus Carcharodon; species Carcharodon carcharias. The sequence continues at coordinate 20,145,908 of NC_054476.1, forward strand.
GAAGGGATGGCAGGGCCTGCAGCACACGCAGCTAAAGATCCACAGTGAGCCTTCGCTTGTAGATGCCTCGCTAGACCCAGGGTCTATAGATGGCACTGGTTCTTCCTGTAGATGACCGTGAACCAGTGTCATCGAAGACTGTGCATGCCCAGTGAACTGGTCGGTCACATATACCACCTGCTGCAGTATTTGGCGTCACTGGGATATGGAGGGCATCCACTGCCATGCCTGTGAAAGTGACCGCAGCGCTCAATTTGTACACCAGAGCCTCCTTCCAGGGCTCCACAGGTGACCTATGCAGGATCTCGCAGGCCTCCATGCACAAGTGTACCCAGGTGGTCACAGATGCCATCTTCACAAAGGCACAGAACTTTGTGCATTTCTCCCGGGATCAGGAAGGCCAAGAAGCAACAGCGCTGGGATTTGCCACAGGTGCAGGGTGCTATTGACTGCACTCTCGTGGTGCTTAGATCTCCATGGCAACAAGCAGTCAACTGTGTCAAACGCAAGGACTTCCATTCACTGAATGTCCAGCTGGTGTACGACCACCACAAGCACATCCTGCAGGTCTGCGCATGATTCCCAGTGAGCGTCCATGACTCCTACAAGCTTAGCAGGTCTTAGATACCTGACATCTTCCAGGGTCCAGAGAGGCTGCAGGGTTGGCTCCTCAGGGATACTAAAGTTGGGGGGGCAGCATGTTTCCACCCTTTGGCAGCCATGTCTTCACAGCAGCACCTGATCCCTTAGAGAATGCTAGCTCTGTACAGGGGCAGCCTTTAAATATGGCGCCCAGATTACCGAAGGCCTGAGGTGACGGCGGGATGGGTGAATAGAGGCCACCCCGCCAGCGATCTGGCATGTTTCCCGGGAATGCATTATGAATGAGGTGGGATGCGCCAAGAATGGGACAATATGGAGCAAAAACCCACCATTGCAGCCGACAGCTAAAAAGTCCTTTTTCCTGCCCGTGACCACACTTTGTGCAAATCAGGGATGATTCGGCCCCTAAAGTCTGTGAGCCAAATCGTTTCGATTCGGCAAATGACTTCTTCTTGATCAATGGGGGATTTTCCGGTCCCGACACTGGCAGGCATTGTCATGGGCGGGACAGGAACATTTGGAGAGCCTCAACGGCTCCCCAAATTTTCCCATCCCGCCCACGGCAATGCTGACTGGTGTTGGGGTCAGAAAATCCTGGCCCAGGGCTCTAAACTTCAGATTTGCTTCAAAATGCACCACCAGCCTAAAATAGAGCCAACTGTTGAAAAAATAAAAGCCAGTTTTATTTTGCACCTTTCTGGACCTCAGGGTGCCCCAAAGAAGTCAACAACAAATGAAGTATTTTCAAAATGTGGTCACCAGTATAATGTAGGGAATGGAATAGCCAAACTGTGCACAGCACTGTCCCACAAATAGCAATGACATAGCAACCACATAATCAGTTTCAGTGATGATGTTGGTTGAGGCATAAATATTGGCCAAGGCACTGGGAATAAACTTCCTGCTCTTCTTCAAATAGCGCAATGTGATATTTTACTTCCACCCGAAAGAACGTCATGGGATTTATTTCATATCAGCCCGGGAAGGCAGATGGGTCTCGGGTTTAATGTCTCAACCAAAAGACAGCACCTCTGAGTGAATGTTTCACTGAAATGTCAATGTGGACCACGTGCTCAAGGCTTGAGTGGGGCTTGAACCCATGAAGAGCACTAGCTATCGAGCCAAGGCTATAAAGTTTGCACTTGCTTCAGGGTACAAATATCTTTGGTATATACAGATATAGAAATCATAGAAATTTATGATACAGGAGGCTATTTGGCCTTTTGTGTCCATGCTAACCATCCCTAATCCCATTTTCCAGCTTCTGGTCCATTGCCTTGTAGGTGAAATGTTATGAGGGTTTCTGCCTCCACCACCTTTTCAGCAATGAGTTCCAGATCTCCCACCACTCTCTGGGTGAAAATATTTTCTCTCATATTCCCTCTAAATCTAAGCCCCCTGATTATGGACCTCTCAACTGTGGGGAAGGGTGCCTTCCCATCCTCTAACCGGACTCCTCATAATTTTAATCACCTCAGACAGATCTCCCCTCAGTCTCCTCAGTTCTAAGGAAAACAACACTAGCCTATCCAATCTTTGCTCATAACTAAAATTTTCCAGTGCAAGCAACATCCTAAAAAATCTCCCCTCTAATGCAATTATGAGCTGGATTTTACATGCCCCCGCTGGGTGTGTTTTCAGCAGGGGGAGCACATAAAATAGGTTGGGTGCCTCGACCACCCCCTTCCTTCCCACTCCCAAGCTTAGCCCCCATAACACGGTAGGTGGACAGGTGCTGAAATCGGCAAGAGAGATACCTAAAACTAGAGCTACACAACATAGCAGTGACTTCAGGAAGTAATTTTTCACACAAAGTGTGGTGGAAATGGGGGTCGGTTAGCTCAGGTAGCTAGAAGTCTAGAATATGCTGCAGAATGATACCAACATCACAGGTCCAATCTCCATAATGGCTGTGGTAGTTCATGGAGGTCTACCTCCATGCCTTGCCCATGCTTGATATGCAGTAGTGTCCCTCAAAGTATATAATTAATTGTCTCTCTCTAACAGAGAGAGATGCCAATGGTCCCTTGTGGACTATGGCTATTTAACATGGTAGTGGAAACCTGGAACGTTCTCCCTAATCAATAATGCATCAACTGAAATCTTTAAGATGGATAACAATGGATTTTTATATGGATCATTTGCAGGTAAATGGAGTGAAGGTACAGATCAGCCATGATCTAACTGAATGATGGAATAGGTTAGAGGGGCTGAACAGCGAAATTGTGGGCATTGCTCTGGCTGCCTCTGGGATCTGGATTGAGGTCAGCGGATCTTATTTCATTATCACACAGCCCACCCTCAGTCACACGAAGCTGGAAAGCTTCCAAGGGCAGCGAATGCAACCCAGTGGAAAAATCGGAGGAAGAACGGTGACAGAATTATGCGCAGGCATGGTTAGCTGCAACATGGGAACGGGTTATAGGCCTGCTCATGTTCCTGGTTGCAATGTCTTATATTGTCTCTGGAGATTGGACAGAAAGTATAATGACTTCACACACTCAAAAGCAGTGGAAATTCCTTTCAACGAGTAATCTCCTTCAAGGCAGAAATCTACACTTGCAGCAAAACTATCCTCCTTGTCCGGAAGGTTAGGTGAGAAATATGTACACACTCAGGATTAGAGAGAAACTTTAGATAAAGGCAAAATACTGCAGATGCTGAAAATCTGAAACAGAAACAAAAATTGCTGGAAAAGCTCAGCAGGTCCCTCGGCATCTGTGGAGAGAAAGACAGAGTTAATATTTCGAGTCCGTATGACTCTTCTTCAGAACTAAAGAGAAGTAGAAATGTGGTGAAATATATACTGTTTAAGGGGGGTGGGACAGATGAAGCTGGATAGAAGGCCAGTGATAGGTGGAGGCAAAGGAGAGATTGCAAAATATGTCATAAACAAAAGATCGAAGGGGTGTTGATGGTGGTGATAATGGCTAAAGGAGGTGCTAATGGTGACATTAAGAGTAGAGAGCAGGATGAGCAAGTGACAGACTGCCTATAGGGGTGGGGTGGGGGGAGGGGACGGTGTGGGAGAAAAGATCAAAATAGGATGAAAGGTGGGGATAAAACAATGAATAGAAATAAATTTTAAAAATAATAATAGAAATAGGTGGGAATATATATATATATATATATATAAAGTAAAAAATAAATATTTGATAAAAGGGGATCAAAATGGGGTGAAGATGGAGGGGAGAGCTCATGATCTGAAGTTGGTAATCTCAATATTAAATCCAGAAGGCCATAAAGTGCCTAATCGGAAGGTAAGGTGCTGTTCCTCCAGTTTACGTTGAACTTCACTGGAACATTGCAGCAGGCCAAAGGCGGACATGGGGGCATAAGAGCAGGATGGTGTGTTGAAATGGCAAGTGACAGGAAGGTCTGGGTCATGCTTGCAGACACTCCGATTAACATTGAGTTCAACAACTTCAGATCATGAACTCTCTCCTCCATCCTCACCCCCCTTTTGATCCCCTTTTCAAAAATATTTATTTTTAAATTTTTATATATATTTTTTCCCACCTATTTCTATTATTATTTTTAAAATTTATTTCCATTCATTGTTTTATCCCCACCTTTTAGACTATTTTGATCTTTTCTCCCACACCATCCCCTCCCCACAACCCACTCCCACTAGGGCCATCTGTCACTTGCTCATCCTGCTTTCTACTCTTAATGTCACCATTAGCACCTCCTTTAGTCAGTATCACCACCATCAACACCCCTTCAACCTTTTGTTTATGACATCTTTTGCAATCTCTCCTTTGCCTCCACCTTTCACTGGCCTTCTATCCAGCTTCATCTGTCCCATCCCCCTTAAACAGTATATATTTCACCACATTTCTACTACTATTTAGCTCTGAAGAAGAGTCATACAGACTCGAAACTTTAACTCTGTCTTTCTCTCCACAGATGCTGTCAGACCTGCTGAGTTTTTCCAGCAATTTTTGTTTTTGTGTTAGAAAGAACCTTTTCCAGATAACAGAAAAATTATACTGACTAACCTGAAATGTATATTGACCATTAGATAGCAGAGCTAAATTCTAATAGTATGGCAAAAGGAAATATTAAAGAAAACAATAGTTCGTAATAATAATGTCATTCACCAGACGGCTAGTCAAACAGAAGTGCAAATGAATATTTCGCAACAGAGGAATTAGAGTATAGGCATCAATTCTCTATTCATTAAAACGGGTGGCTGGAAAACCCCAGAGTGTGCAACTTGCCTCGAACCCACTGAGATATATGCACTCTTTCAATCCTGGCCTCCTGTGCATCCACAATTTTCATTCCATCATCAGCGGCTGTGCCTTCAGCTGCCGTGAAGCTAAGTTGTAGAGTTACCTCCCTAAACATCTCTGCCTCGCTATCTCTCTTTTCTCCTTTAAAATGTTCCTTGATGCATAATGCTTTGACCAACTTTTGGTCATCTGTCCTACTATCTCCTTAAGTGGCTTACTGTCAATTTTTTTTTTATTTGAGAACACTTCTGAGTGGCAATTTGGGACTTATTTTTAAACTGCATTTAAGGCAATAATATAAATGCAAATTGTTGTTGATGACATGCACTGCCCGCAAATGTGACTGCATCTGGAAGCAACAGATCATGGAATTACCCCTCTGGGACCTTTAGGATGCCCACATATAATGATTCATGACAGTCTTAATCCAATGTCGAGTCAGATTGGTGCCGACAAATTTGCAATAATTTCTCCATCTCGCAAAAGATAGGTCACAAGGTTGGGAGAGGGAATAAGAAGATTCACACGGGTGCAGCAAGAAACAATTTTCCAAGATTAGTCTGGGACACGAAGTTGTGCCAGAGATGAGGAAAAAGCTTAACACTGCAGCTGGCACAACTCGCCTCAGAAGCGCTCCTTTTTAAATGCCAAAAGTAACTCTCAGCACAAATACCATATAATTTAAGGAGCATAAAAAAAACATATTAAGTTACTGTGATAGTAATGTAGTAGCTTCTTCTGAAATCGTCAGTAAAATAGTTTTTACCTCTTTAAAAAAAACGATTGGTGCTGCATGTTACAAACTCACTAATGGAGACCAAGGTTTGTCAAGCAACATTTCACCTCTCTAGAAAATCACCAAACATTTTAAAATGGGGGATTGCAGCAGGTTTTTATTACTGTTTCATATGACTGAAATTTTTCCGCCATCTGTAGGGTAAGAGGGGCTGTAAAAACAACTGCCGCCTTCTGCTGCTTATCATGATGTTGAAGAGATTCATTAAAGGCCACCAACCAGGGAATTTCTCTCCTTAATTCCACACAAATCACCAATTACTCAGTAGGCAATTTTTTTTAATGAAACTGTAGCTCTAGATTGTAGGAAATACACAGTCAGCACACTCTCCGCATGGTGCATTGTGTATTTTCTTCCCATATCCGATTTGTCATTTACTATAAGTCAGTGGGGAATGGCTGACAATGCCTTGGCATGAAATACAGTAACCCTTCAACCACTGCAATCCAAATCAGCAGCATCACTACCTTTCATCCGTGCGGTATTCTCTCAGTATTACAGTAAAGTGCAAGCCTACAACTTTGTATTCAAGTGCTGGAGCAGGACCTGAACTCATGACTTTCTGACAAGCTACTTAAGAATGTCACAGCTGATTCAAGCTAATAATAATGCATGGGTGGCATCTCATAAATTAAATTCTAATGTGATTTGGGTAGTCATAGCATGTTCTTTGAAATATTCATTTGACAGTGCATGAGTATCAAAGATGCTTCTCTTGACCTGAATGAATATTAGGTTAATGGAATACACCACGCAAACTAGAAGTTGCACAGAGCTGCAAAACATATGTTTCCTTCAGCCAAGGCAACTGGGAGTAGGCGTAGCCTTGAAATATTTCCATTTTAAAACTAGCTACTAATTTTGCTATGGTATTCACATTGAAGGTGTCATGAAGCCAAGCAGCAGAGAAGGTAACTCTGCTAGCACACCGTAAGATCACCGTTCCGGGAAGGGCTAGCAATTCCACTGCTCTGGCAGCACATATGAATCCTTCCTCCATACTGCCTTAAGCCAAGAGTTCTTGTCCTTTCGATGACAAATAAATACGACGTGCTAACACTCCTTGTTATTAATGGTTCGGGGAACTACTTTCAATTTATAACATACATGTAGTGCTCCCTGAAGTGAAGATTTTCTTCTGCTTCCTTTAGTTTCCATCAGTGTATTCAATGGGGCTGAGACTTAGGAGCACATGCTGAGATTTGTAGAAACCACAAGGCTTTCCTTTAGGGAAGCATTTAAGGTTGGAAGTTATGCTGCATTGTATAAAACTCTGGTTAAATCACAAATGAAGCATGGCATTCCATTTTTAGGCACAGTAGCTAAGGGAGGGTTATCTTAGCCAAGGAGGGGCGCAACAGAAATTCAGCTGAATGGCATCAGGGCTAAAATGGTTAATTTATGAGACCAGGTTCCAGATTCCATGTACCCCCTGGAGAATAGAAGATTAAGCAGTGATCTAATTGAGGTGTTTAAGATGATTAAAGGATAAGGTAGCGAGGATAGAAAAAAGCTATTTCCTCTGGTGGGGGAGCCCAGAACAAAGGGCATAACCTAATGTTAGAGCTAGGCATTTCAGGCGTGAAGAAGTGAAGATGCACTTCTTCACTCTAACGGTGAGTGGAAATCTGCAAATTTCTCTCCCAAAAAGCTATTAAGGCTACATCCATTAAAAATTTCAGACCCGAGATCAATAGATTTTTGTTAGGTAAGGGATTTAGGGATATGGACTGAGTGGGTAAATGGAGTGGAAATCTATATTCGTTCTAAATTTTTTTATAATGTAGGAAGCCAGGTCATTGCACTGTGCAGTCCCTTAAAGGCTGCTGTACAGCCACGTACCTTCAAGGGAATGTTGGTTCTGCACGGCCCATTTGTTGCATTGCACAATATTTTCCAGGTTGCTGCACAGATACATGCCCAGGCAGCTAAGAGAGAGCACTGGTTGAAACACAGATCGGCCATGATATAAACTGAATGGCAGACCAAACTCAAGGGGCCAAGGGGCCTACTCCTGTTCCAATGTGTGCATACTAAAAAGTTGAGTGATGGCAACAGAGTGGTCCTAAGCTGGTTGGGTGCAAAATTGATAAATGTGATTGAACTTTTATCAAAGTTACATCTAATTGTGTATAGAGTACTGCTATATTCTATTTATGTCGAATCGGTTTTTATTCTTATTCAGTGATCTCAAAAAGCAGTGCCGAGTATATGCCACTGCAAAGGGCAGATGGTGAAAGTAGCCAATTTCTTTACTTCAAGCTGCAGTATAACTCCTGATTCTGGTCAATAATGCTGAAGAAAGCAGTCTGATTACAAGAATGCTGCCAGGAAGCCTGGGCTATGCTTCAAGCCATGCATTGGAAAGAAAAGACAATTCATCCATCATCTAGAGCTGGGCGGCAATTTGATGTCTGCACTGAAACTGAGAAAAAATACAGAGATTAGCATGCCTGACAATGAAGGTATTTGGCCCTCCAGCCTATCATTACACGTGTATGATATTTTAAAATGAGAATGTTTTTTTAAAATGTCATTCAACTACATAATCAAAAATGTTCGATGCTGAAAATAGATGCAGAGATCAGCTTAAACCTTGCACTGGTGTACAAAGTCAACTGATTTAATTTCAGTCACTAAAAATAACTCAACATTTGATCTCACCACTTGGTGCTTCAAGAAAATTAGTTTTGGATTTGTTTTATACGTTCAAGGAATGTGAACATTGAAGGCATTGAAGGTGCTAAAGTGTTGGTGAGCTGCCTTCTTGATCTGCTGCAGTACATGTGATGTAGGTACACTCACAGTGCTGTTAGGAAGGAGGTTCCAAGATATTGACCCTGCGACAGTGAAGGAACAGTTCCAACATAGTTCTGAATCAGGATGGCATGTGGCTTGGAGGAGAACCTGCAGGCAGTGACGTTCTCACGCATCTGCTGCCCCTGTCCTTCTCAGTGGCAGAAGTCGCAGGTTTGGCAGATGCAGTTGAAGGAGGTTAGGCGAGGTACTGCAATGCATCTTATAGATATTACATACTGTTGTCACTTTGCAATCCATGCTGGAGTGAACGTTTAAGGCGGTGGATGGGATGTCAATCAAGTGGCCTGTTTTCTCCAAGATAGTGTTGAGTATCCCATCACACTCCTGGCTTGTGCTTTGTTGATGGTGGACAGGCTTTGAGGTATCAGGAAGTGAGTTAATCGCCACAGAATTCCCAGCCATTGACCTGCTCTTGTAGCCACAGTAATTATATGGCTAGTCCAGTAAGTTTCTAGTCAATGGTAACCCTCAGGATGTTGATGGTGGGAGATTCAATGATGGTAATGACTTTGAATGTCGTGGGGAGATGATGGAGGGAAGGTCATTGATGAAACAGCTGAAGATGATTGGGCCTAGGACACTACCCTGAGGAACTCCAGCAGTGATGTCCTGGGACTGAAATAATTGGCCTCCAACAACCACGACTATCTTCCTTTGTGCCAGGTATGTCTCCAACCAGTGGTAAGCTTTCTCCCTGAACCCCATTGCCTCCAATCCTACTAGGGCTCCTTGCAGCTTGATAGCACAGTCACTCTCATCTTACCTTGTGATTCAACTCTTTCATCCATGTCTGAACCAAGACTGTAATGAGGGACAGAATTTTACAGTCCCCTGCTGGAGTGTTTGAAGGCAGCGGGGCTCATAAAATGCAGCACATGGACAGCCCACCCCAGACCTGTCTCCCATTTTACGGATTGACTGGCAGCTCTCTAAAATTTCATACCTATATGGGGGCATAAGTCTTGCCCTAGACCAATTACTGTCCTGCCATATGTTAAATGGCAGTGGGGTAACCGGTATCGGTGGGAAGGAACAGGGCGGGAAACTCGCCACTTGAAAAATCCTGCCTGAGGTCCTGATAGAACCCAAACTGAGCATTAATGAGCAGCCTATTGCTGAGTAAATGCCACTTGACAGCACTGTCAGCGTCACCTTCCATCACTTTCCTGATGATTGAGAGTAGAGTGACGGGGCTGGATTGGATTCGCCTTGCTTTTAGTGGAGGGGACACACCTGGGTAAATCTCCACATTGTAAGGTAAAGTCAGTGTTGTAGCTGTACTGGAACAGCTTGGATAGGGGTGTAGGTAGGTCTGGGTATTTATTAAAATCACCAGTTGCTACACAAATTCCAGAGAGTTGGCTTGGACACAGGTCATTTTTCAGAAACTGATATTCCTTTAATAATCCCATTGCTTCAAAATGAGATCAGAGAAGGACAGCCAGTCAACCCCTCCTATACCTCCTTATACAGAAAGCCCATCCTTACAAAGAAATCTCTTGTCATAGCACCATCTTACAGCTTGGAAGTAAGGGGCTATAGCCAAATGTGCAAACATTTACTTTTAATAGTTTCCTTGAGGATCACAGAAAGAAAAAGTTTCTAATATTATTTGTAATTTGGGAAAACTGAATTAGTAATTTCATGAAGTGTACAGTGGTCAGATAGTTCAGCATTGCTGCAGAATCAAAATCAATTACTATCGGTCCAGAATTTTGCTCATTGTACAGCGATGTTCTGAACTTCCAATCCTAAAAGAAAATACATTTTCTTTAAGACCATTTTCAAGGCATCAGTGAATATCTAACTTCCCCTTAGGGCATGTGGTGTTGGCCACTGTACAATGAACACAGACTCACCCTCAATAGTATGGGCACAACGTTATATTCATTTCTGCTTGTTTAATCCATGAATTTTCTCTCCTCCTCTCCTGAAGGAGGGGACATTGTGCAATGTGCGTATGTTGGCAGCTCTCCAGTACCTCGTGCAACCCAGTATTAATGTGCAAGCCTAGATAGCAAGTGCAATCATTCTATTTGAACAGGGAAGCAGCACAAGTCGAACCTCAACCTGTTCTCACACAACATCCACATTCATGCACTTTCCAATAGGAATCACTAGATAGTAATGTTGGCTAGTGTTTTTCTTTCTTTTCCCTAACTCGGGAGCATTGAACCCAACAGTGATGGTCTCACATTTCTACCCTAAATGAGACCAATTAATTCAATAGAGATCAAGGGTGGTTTATGGGACCTTCTTGTCTGTGTGGTTCAGAACCTTATCTCCTGCTATTAATGCTCCCCATTAACCATTTTTTGTGTATCTCCTTATTTTGGTATTTTATATCTACTTGCCATTGTGACATAATTATGCCAAGTCCAGCATAATTTGCTACTCAACACTTTGCTATACCATTTTCATTGTCACTATGTGCAACGACTTGTGAGGACTGCACAGCTTAAGTGGGTATTCCCTCTCCTTGCCCATAACACTTCTGTTTTCTAACAATCCACAAAAGATAGAATTTTTATTTTGCCCAGAGAGCTAATTAGGAGAAAATTGCATTCATTCCAAATGTTTACATTAAATCTGCTGACACAACAGGCACTCAATAAACATTTGGGATTAAAGAGGCACCAACATGCAATTCCACAAATTGTTGGAGCACAGGTTTGGTACATTTCACTGAGTTCCCAATTTCAGCACATCGCACAAGGATTTGGTAAACAAAAGTAAAATGTTTCCCTGTAGGGGGAAGGGGAAATTGGAAGGGATGTTCCACTCAGCTACCATCTTGCTGCCTAAGAGCTGACCAAGGGTTGTAATGGAATACTCAGCCTGAGAGAAAAGGAAACGGGAAGCAAAACAGAAGAGGATATGCCCCCTTATTGAAGGCATGGTCACCAAAACAAATATGGGTTCTTCACAGGGTCATCTTTGTGGATCTGAAGGTATCTTAGAATACTTTCACCATTCGTAACAAGCATTTACTCCGTACATTTGACGAAAACCTACAATAAATTTGCCCCAAGTGAAATTAAGAAACACCTCCTGTGCAAAGGGTGGTGAAAGTTTGGAACTCTCTTCTGCAAATAGGAATTGATGCTAGACCAATTATTAATTTTAAAACTGAGACTGGCAGAATTTTATTAATCAAATGTGTTAAGTGATATAGGGAAAAGTGAGTATATGGAGTTAGGTTGCAAATCAGCCATGAACGAGGGGCTAAATATGCTACTCCTGTTCCTATGTTCCCTTCCCACCCATTTTCAACACAGGTTTTAATTACTGTGCTCTCCTTTTAACATCTTTGCTGTCAAGTGCATTCAAATATTTAACAGATGCAATTAAATATTGCATAATAAAAATCTAACAGCCAAGAATGTTAACATACATCTACAAGGTCAAAGCTAGCTAACTGATACATTTGTGGAATAGAAACTTCTAATTCTAATGAAATGACAAAATATCCAGATACATGAAGGTACAACTAAAAAGGTACAACACTTTGCTTTAATATGTGCTCAGCATTCTGCACAGCCAAATCAAGTGATCTAGCATTTCATTTACATTAAAAGCTGCAGCAGCATTGGATGCCAATCTACATTACAGTCTAAAAACAAATTGCTATTGTCCTGTATATTGACATAATCATTGATGTGATTCAATTCTAGGCCAGCCTGTGCCAGCGAAGTCACATTCAAAGAAGCATCACCGGTCTGAAAAGCATATCATCCCCATCAGGACACGTGCATTCAACTAATGAAGCTACCACGTATTCAGGAGGAAGCTGACTTTACTTGCAGCAGTTCTCCGGGCACTGGGAAGTCTTTGATTGTGAATCATTGAAAGTCACACCACGTTCTGACAAAGAACCACTAAATCCTCTACAATCGCATGGCTGCAGCACATTTAGGAATATGAAACCTGTCTTGTTCCTTCCAGAATAATATTTGTAGGACGTTCCTCTTAGACATTTTCCAACATTTTTTCTTTAATATGCAACACAAATTAACAGTAATAATTTCATATTGTAAAAAAAGGTTTGAAATGGCAAAATCAGGTATCCAAAGGGCTTGTGTATATTATAATGTTCACCAATCAGAAGTTTAAGCAAACATGTGTAGCATGAGAAATCAGAGGATATGACTCCATTTCCTTCAGGACAGAAAAGGAGACCAGGTGGGAAGAACATGCTTCAGAACCATTTAAAGAAGGGAAAACAAAAATAATTGCGGCAGGACATGAGTTTATATACAACAATGTCTGACCTCAGGAAAGAAATGGCAAAAAGGTCACTCACTCCTGCTCTATTGCGCCTCCCAGTGGCTGATTTTAGAGAGCTATTATTGGAAGGCTGGGTGGATGGTATCAGATATGGCACAGAATGGCAAATACAGAAGGGAAAGGGAGCAAAAATAAGAGGCAGGACCTTTTACACCCAAAAGCAAATCAAAATGATAGAGTAATTTATAATTTTCTCTCCTTCCCTTTATTACTTTCTATCCATACCATACTGCCAACATTTATAGAGGTGACTGGTATTAAGCTCCTGCCAAATTTCTCTTCTTTAAGATGCTGAGTCAAGCAAGAAATATGAGAAAGCAGAGGGTTGGGGCAATTATGATATCTCTCCCTCAAAGCTAGATATCTGGTCAATCTTCATCGTCTTAAATCACATATGTAAATGGGTCTGTATGTTCAAGAAATGGAAGGCTTGTTGGGAGCAGCGGGTCACCATAAACAAGGAGAAGCCAGCCTTTGGCAGAGGAGTGAAGCAAAAAAGATATAAACTCAGGAATTTGACGGACTCTTAGATAGCTTATTTGGATAAAGAAAATTTACACAGCAAGCTGTTGTGATTTGGAATGCAATGCCTGAAAGGGTGGAGAAAGCAATAACAATCAGAAAGGAATTGGTAAACCCTTGAAGGGAAAAAAATCTCCAGGGAATAGGGAAAGAATAGGGAAGTGGGGAATAGCTGGATAACTCTACCAAAGAGGCACCACAGACACAATGGGTCAAAATGGCCTCCTTCTATGCTGCATCATTCTCTGATTCTAATGTGTAAGACACATAGGGCTGAATCTTCGGCTCAGTGAGTGGGGGCGGGGACCGCTCACCGAGGCGTAAAATGACACGGGGTGACATCGGGCGTGCGTCCCCATCTCACCGCGCGTCATTTAAACTTTCAGTTTGAGTCGGCTGCACGCCCGCCGAACTGACAAAGGCCAGTTAAGGTCATGAATGAACTAATTAAGCCTATCGAGAAAGGTTGGCGGGCAGGTGAAGAGCACAGGTGGTCTTCACATTTTTCAGGGAACCTCATCCACGGGCGGGATGAGATTTCATGAAGGGTTTATAAATTAAATACATCTTTTCATTAAAGTTCATTGACATGCCCAGACGGGGGGTTGGGGGGGGGGGGGGTGGCGGCGGCGGTGTTGTGGAGGGGACATTCTACCCATAAATCAGAAAGTCCCAACTTCATTTTGCAGTATGTTCTGAGTTCCTTAGTTGATGCTAGCCAGGGTAGTTGCCATCTGCTACAACTTCCCAGAAGGAAAAACCAAGTAAAAAGTCCGAACTGTTCTTTACTTCTGGGCTGCCTCATTGACCAATTAATAGAGAAATAAAGAGGAGCAGAAGCCAAGTAGGGTTCATACACTTACGCCAGGATTTTCCAGCCCCGGCATGGCAGAACCCACCATGGGGGGGATGTGGCGGGCCAGCCAAAAGTCCATTGGCTTTCGGCAAGACTGGAAGATTCCAGTAGCGGACAGAGCCGGAAAATCCCAGCCTTAAACTTTACTTTGTAATTGTTTCTGGATGTGTGTGTGTGTATATATATAATATATATATTATATAATATATGTATAATATATAGGATCCATTTTGACTATGATGCATTCTCCCAGAGTCAAACAGCCTACAACTGCAATTTGTCCATTTTCAATGAAGATATATAGTCATTTGAGCTAAGGTACTGAAAGATGGCCACCCTCTGGAGAACCATACAATCTTACAAGATAGCACTTTCAAGCAACTAGGGTGGAAAATTAGGCAGGCTTATAGATAAACTGTGCACCTAGCAAAGCTCTTCCAGTACATCTATAACACTGGCATCTACCCAGCAATGTGGAAAATTGCCCAGGTATGTCCTGTACACAAAAAGCGAGACAAATCCAACCCATAAGCCTACTCTCCATCATCATTAAAGTGATGGAAGGGGTCTTCAGCAGTGCTATCAAGCAGCACTTGCTTAGCAATAACCTGATCACTGACGCTCAGTCTGGATTCCAAGAGGGTCACTCAGCTCCTGACCTCACTACAGCCTTGGTTCAAGCATGGACAAAGGAGAAAAACCCCAAAGGTGAGGTAAGAATGACTAGCCTTGACATCAAAGCAGCATTTGACCAAGTGTGGCATCAAGTAGCCCTAGCAAAATTGGAGTCAATGGGAAAAAGGGGAAAACTCTGCTGGTTGATGTCATAGCTAGCACAAAGGAAGATGGTTGTGGTTGATGAAGGTCAATCATCTCAGTTCCAGGACATCATTGCAGGAGTTCCTCAGGGTAGTGTCCCAGGCCCAATCATCTTCAGCTGCTTCCTCAATGACCTTCCTTCCATCGTAAGGGATGGAAGAAGAGTGGATGTTCGCTGCTGATTGCACAATGCTCAGCGCCATTCGCGACTCTTCTGATACTGAAGCAGTCCACGTCTAAATGCAGCAAAACCTGGATAATCAAGGCTTGTGCTGAAAAATAGCAAGTAACATTCGCACCACACAAGTGCCAGGCAATGGCCATCTCCAATAAGATAGAATCTAACCATCGCCCCCTGACATTCAATGGCATTATCATCGCTAAAACCCCACTATCTACATCCTGTGGGTTACCATTGATCAGAAGCTGAACCGGACTAACCATATAAATACTGTGGCTACAACAGCAGGTCAGACACTAGGAATCCTGTGAGAAGTAACTCATCTCCAGGCTCTCCAAAGCCTGTCCATCATCTACAAAGCACAACTCAGAAGTGTGATGGAATACTCTCCACTTGCCTAGATGAAATACTCCATCCACAAACACTCATTCCCTCCACCATTGACGCACAGTGCATCTCATCTACAAGATGAACTGCAAGAACTCACCAAGGCTCCTTAGACAGCACCTTCCAAACCCATAACCGCCACCATCTGGAAGGACAAGGGCAGCAGACACATGGGAACACCACCACCTGGAAGTTTCTCTCCATGTCACTCACCACTCTGACTTGGAAATATATTGCCGTCCCTTCACCGTCCCTGGGTCAAAATTCTGGAACTCCCTCCCTAACAACACGGTGGGTGTATCTACACCATAGGAGTTGCAGAGGTTCAAGAAGGCAGCTTACCATCACCTCCTCAAGGGCAATTAGAGATGGGCAATAAATGCTTGCCTAGCCATCGACACCCACACCCCATGATTGAATAAAAAGGAAACAATCAAGAAAATATTTGCCCCCAGCTCCTGTTCCTCCACCTCTGAACCACATCAATATAATTTCAAAAAGAGAGAGGCCAAAAGGGGAGGAAATTGCTCACTCATCCACCTCCAATCTGGAGCTAGGTCCTTTAAAAGTCCATTTCATAATGTCTTAAAAATGGGCACATTAGAGTTTAGAACAAAGCATTTTCAAAATCAACTCAGCACCCAATGAATAAAAGTCACTAATGAAATTTGATCAAAATTCAGTAAAGCAATTAGCTTTATACATCTGCCTTATGGTAAATATGCAGGAACCAAAGGTGACAGATAATAAGCCAAATCTCCCTCTCCTCCAAATTACTACTTCTAGCAGAGCTTGGTTTAGGAATGAAAAGACAGGTTACAAAAATAAATAAGACGTTTTATTGAAACTTTAGTGGGAAACAGGGTGCAGCCCCTGTAATTTTCCATTTGTTCCACCTATGGGTATGTAGAAATGAAACAAGCCAGTCCATGGAATCGACACCCAGCATTACATTGTCACAAAGAGAAAGAAGGAAAAACATACCCTCATTATGTTTCACTGAAGACAGAACATCTGTAACAAACAGTATCTTTAATAAATGCTTCTTAATATTTGGCATTAGCCAACGGTTGCAGGCATGTTAACTGCTGCTTGCTGTGACCTTGGGTGCGTTAAACACTGAGCTCATTCACAATGTCTGATGCCTGCATAATGCTGTATAGACCTACAACTGTTGTTGGCACTGTGGCATTTCAGAGCAAGATAAATGGGATATATTCCAATTTGCAAGCCTGTGCTAATTAACTCAATTTGAAAAGATTCTTTCAGTTCCTTCACATCATTGAGGAGCCATGTTGGCACTGTAGGAAGCAGTAAGATGAGCTTGTATTCCTATCATGTCTTAGAGTGTCCTGAGAGTATCCCAAGGCAGTTCACAACCAATTCTTATGAAGCGCAGTAACTGTTGTTATGAAGGCAAGCACTACAGCCAATTTTGCACATGTGAAAATATTGCAAATGTGCTGCTCAAACAGCCTAAAGCATTGAGACTGAGAAATGAGAAGTACAGCAAGGGTCATTACTTTAGCAATTCCAAATTCAATAACTTTCAGTGCTCTCTCAAAATCAACCAAATGCCAGCATTTTGTAACGGACAATAATTTAAAAGGGCATTAAAATTAGAACATAAAATTTTATCATTAAACCTTCAAATTCTCAGCAATAATGCAACAAAGTTTAATCACACCCAAGTAGAGCAAATGAAAATCTGATCCAAACTGATCCAAAGATCGACTTAAAATGACACTGTTGCAAAGGATATATATTTTTCATTTAGACTGTTCTTTGCTATCATCAAGGAGAAACAGTGAAACAACTGTATTAATAAGGTCCAGATGAAAGGGTTTCTAGGATAAGGGTGCATTTGCACTTCAATTGCAGTGTTGACACTCACTGGTTCTGTTTGCTGCAGTTACAGGTTAATAGAAGCCTGAGCCCAGCCTCAGGCCCAACATGAGAAAAGTACAAAGTCAAGTTAGACTCCTTCGATGAGGGAGCCACACTCCACTCAGTCAGTTGAAACTAACCAGGCATAGAGTAAGGTTCAAAGCCAAATGCAGAGAAATGAGTAATTATGGATTTCCAACACTAACCCTTTCATTGCACCATTCAAACTTATGAACAATAATCATAGTGTCCTGCAATAACATTGCTGCCAATTACCTGGTGCTTTATGATCAGATCAAAAGCCATCTAACGTGTTTCTTTCGAATACGTTTACAGGAGCACAATGCCTAAAGTAAATTCATGCTGATTACGTGCTGACTTCCAAGGGGGCAAGAAACTCCAATAAGGTCACCAAACCTCCAGGATTGTCCCGGGGTCTCCAGGAGAAAAATCATTGCGGCATTTAAAGACACAGGGCAGAATTTTGCCCTTGGTGGGTGGGCTCGGTGGGGGTGGGAGGGGTTGGTCGGGAAACCGACTGCCGCCCACGATGGGGGCCGCACTGCGATTTCATGCTAGCACGCCCAGCATTAAGCGTGAGCGGCAGTGCTCAGCGCTGCGTGTGGGGTGGGGGGGGGGGGGGTGGACGAGGGTGAACGGGCTGAGCGCTTGAAAATCGCCCTGAGGCATGGAGCTGCCTCAGGGAGATGAAGTGTTTTTAAAAAAGAAATTTAAGAAAATAAAAATGTAATAAAATATCTTCCTCACATGAGCTGGGGCATGTTGTTAATTAAACGTTAGTACTTTTATTTTTATTTGCTTTTGGAAACCTCATACCGCCCGTGGATGAGGTTTCAAAAAGAAAACGCAAAGGCCAATTTGTTTCCTCGCCTGCCTGCCAGCTGTAAGGTTGGACGGGCAGTGAAAAATGTAAGTTGATTGGTTATTTAATGGCCTTACCAGGCCTTTTAATTGCCAGTGGGTGCGCTGCCAGCTCCAGCGTGCGCCCGCCAACCGAACTATCGCGTGAACACGTGTTAAGGTCGGCACGCTCAGCCAACATCAACACGCATCATTTCCCACTCAAGAAGGTCGGGCACGCGCCAGTCAAGCGAAAAATTTTACCATTGTGTGTTTTTCTTTATTTTCCTTGAATACACTTGTTTAATATTTACAGAAGCACTTGAGATGGGGAGAAAAGGAAAGGATGTTTGACAGGGCGGAGTGGTTGGTGTGAAGCTCTTGGGAAGAAGCAGTAAAATTCAGTAAGAAGCTGAACTGTTGCATGTGCTGTTAAAACACAGATTCCTTTATTCTCCATCTAGATTCCTTCTGCTGGTATATGGATATGGTATTTCTAAGTGGACAAAATTCACAATGTGATTTTCAATATGCTACATTTGGACGTGAAAGGTCATGTGACAGAACCTCCAGGAATATGTCCAACTAGAGTCAGCAATCCTAAACTTCAATCATTCGTAAACTCGCATAGATCACGCTCCTGCCAGTAAATACATGCATCTCGCTGGCTGGGTTGCAATCCAACTTGCAGCTACACAAAGTCTAAGTATGTGCTGGACATTTGCCTGTACAAGTAAGTAATATGCAGGATACACCCAGAGCCTGAGAGCTGGCAAAATGATTTTCAGGCCCCTTTCTGCCAACCAGGCCCTCATCCTCTGAAAAAGCCAAGGGTTACCTTCTGACGAAATAGTTAGCTGATGATTGCACAATGTTCAGCACCATTTGCGACTCCTCAGATACTGAAGCAGTCTGTGTCCTTTGGCACCAAGGCCTGGACAATATTTAGGCTTGGGCTGATAAGTGGCAAGTAACATTCACACCACTCAAGTGCCAGGCATTGACCATCTCCAGCAAGAGAGAATCTAACCATCGCCCCTTGACATTCATTGGTATTGCCACCGTTGAATCCCCCACTATCAACCTCTTGTGGGTTACCATTGACCAGAAACTGAACTGGACCAAACATATAAATACTGTGGGTACAAGAATAGTCAGAGGCTGGGAATTCTGCAGCAAGTAACTCATGTCTTGATTCCCCAAAGCCCATCTATACGGCACAGGTCAGGAGTGTGATGGAATACTCTCCACTTGCCTGAATGCGTGCAGCTCCAACACATATACTCAAGAAGCTTGACACCATCCAGGACAAAGCAGCCTGCTTGATTGGCACTCTACCCATCACTTTAAACACTCATTCCCTCTACCACTGACGCACCATGGCAGCAGTGTGTACCATCTACAAGATGCACTGCAGTAACTCACCAAGGTTCCTGCGATGGCATCTTTTAATCCTGCAACCTCTATCACCTAGAAGGATAAGGGCAGCAAATACATGGGAATACCACCACCTGCAAGTTTGTCTCTAAGACACACACCATCCGGACTTGGAACAATTCCTTTACTGTCATGGGTGAACCTACACAAATGAACTGCAGCAGTTCAAGAAGGCAGCTCGCCACCACCTTCGAATGGATAAACACCGATTGGTAATAAATGCCAACCTAACCAGCAATACACACACCCCGTGAAAGAATACATTTTTTTTTAAAGTCTCACAATGCGTTGAGCTAATATTGATTTGGTTGTGCCACAACATTATGGCTACATATAGTGACACTACAAGTCCTTGACAAAATGAAAACGACTGGATAATTCTCCCATCAATCACTGCTAATCCCAAATAACTGGGATTGATATTACACAAATAATTTGTAATCTCTAACCATCCTCAACTCTCAATGCATTTTTCTCCAGGAATAATCCTTCATTTACAGGGAGCTTGTGGGTCATGTTTGCTGTAGTTCATAGAGACTCTGAACAGATAGATTCCATTTGCTTTTTGCTGAGTAAATAGGCTTTATTTGCAGTTAACTAAACAAGCTCTGCCAAAGTCTCATCCCACCTCCAAATCACTGGCTGACACAGCAGCGCTAATACTCCCTTTCACTGCAACCCATCATCTTTTCCACCATCTCTCAGTATCCCCTGAATAAGATGACCCCAGTCCTTACAAACAACTATATAACTGTGTCTAACCCTCAATGCATCCACACTGACACCATTGTATGATGGTCAATCCTATTATTCAAAAAACCACGTCCCAAGAACATGTTAAACTTCTGTATGGAAGAAAAAAAGAACAAAATAAAGGGAGCGTGATAAAGCAGATTGCAGAGTTTGGAAACGTTAACAATTTAATTGTAAAATTATACCACTTCATACAATGCAGAATATACATTTATGAGTTATAAGTGTTTTCAAAACGGGAATATTACATTTCAAATTAAATTTTAAATGTTATTATGGCTCAGCAGGCTCGATGGGCTGAAAGGCCTACTCCTGTCTTCCTATGTTCCTATTTGTGAAGATGACCGACAACTTATTTTTTGTAGAAACAGACATTCCTACATTCCAACAGTGAGAATATTTCAAAAGTATCTCATTGGCTGTAAAGTGCATTGGGATGTCCTGAGCTTGTGAAAGGCGGTATATAAATATAAGAACACAAAAACTAGGAGCAGACCATATGGCTCGTTGTGCCTGCTCCACCATTCAATATGATAATGGCTGATCTTTAACTCCACTTTCTCACCCGCTCCCCATATCGCTTTATTCCGAGACAGCAAAAATCTGTCCATCCCAACCTTAAATGCAATCAACAATGGGGCAGCCTCAACCCTCCGGTATAGAGGATACCAAAGATTCACAACACTTTGAATGAAGTCATTTCTCCACATCTCAGTCTTAAATGATCAGCCCCTTATCCTGAAACTGTGCCCCCATGTTTTAGACTCCCCGGCCAGCGGAAACGATCCCTCAGTGTTTACCCTGTAAAACTCCTTCAGAATCTTGTATGTTTCAATGAGGTTTCCTCTCATTCTTCTAAACTTCAGAGAATACAAGCTCAACTTGCTCAGCCTCTACCTTAGGACAACCCATTCATCCCAAGGACCAATTTAGTGAACATTCACTGTGCTCCCTCACAGTATTCCAGAATGTGGTACAATTATTGCAACAATTCTTTATTCTTGTACTCCAATCTCCTTGCAATAAAGGCCAACATGCCGTGTGCCTTCCTAATTGCTTGCTTTACCGGCATGCTTTCTTTCTGCATTCCTTGCACACGCAAGTCTCTGAACATCAACATTTGCAAATTTCACACCTTTCAAAAGATATTCTGCCTTTCTATTCTTATGACCAAAGTGAATAACTTCACACTTCCACACATTATACTTCATTAGCCATCTTGTTGCCCATTCAGTTAACCTGGCTTAATGCAAGTCTTTTTCTATTTATAGTGGCTAATTATTTTAGCTAAGGTGTACTTTGAAGAAAACCTGCATTTAAGGGCCTAATAGAGCAGGGATCGCCAGAACCTCATTTGCCACACCAAAACTATTCCTTTCACAGACTCAATGGGGCGAATGTTTCCTCTGGCAGATGGGCTGGTCGGGAGTGGGCATGAGAGGGCACGGAGCCAATCACCGCCTGTGATCAGCTCTGCGCCCCAACTAAAGCCCGCCCTGCTTGAATCATGGCTCCTGAGAACAGCGGGAAGGGGCGACGACAGCGGAGGTCCAATAATTGCCGGGTCCAATGGCAACCCGGCAGCCCATTTAAAAGCGGCGCAGGCAGCCTTCCAAAGACAGCCACCGATGTCGCACAGGAGGACGTCCGACACTGCTCTCGGAGAGCAGGCCCGGGGAGGGGGGGGGGGGGGTGGGTGGCAGCATGCCCCGAGACTTTCAGATGAGTGCCTCGCTGCCCTCCTTGAGGAGGTGGCAGGTCGCCGTGACATCATCATGCCCAGGGGCGGGAGGAGGAGGCCCCCCCCCTCAAATGACGAAACGTGCCTGGGGGGAGGTGGCCGAAAGGGTCAGCTCCCATGATGTGGTGAGACGCACCTGGGCGCAGTGCCACAAGCGGTTTAATGACCTCTTGCGATCGGGCAAGGTGAGTACCGTGTTGGCAGGGGTCACTTAACACAGCAGTTAAGCCTGCCCCTAAGCCCCCACCTTAACTTAGAACTTTGTTACTGCACCCATTCATTCATGGCATGTGGCCTTCTCTGGGGGGGCCAGCATTTATTGCCCGTGTCTAGTTGCCCCTGGGAGGGTGGTGGTGAGCTGCCTTCGGTACCTGCTGCGTGTGGTGCAGGTATACCTACAGTACTGTTTTGGGGTGAGCTCCAGGATCTGGATCTAGACACAGTGGTGGAAAGCTGAAACATCTCTAAGTCAGAATGCTGAATGACTTGGAGGGGAACTTTCAGCTGACGGGGTAGCCATCCACCTGCTGCCCTCGTCCTTCTAGGCGGTAGTGCTCGTGGGTTTGGAAGGTCTTGGAGGGTGGGTGGCAAATGTGATGGAAGCAGCATCTGGGCAAGGGGGTCAGCCCTGGCTGCTTGGAGTGAGTGTATGGCACCTCCAGGGTCACGAATTGGATGAGCTCTGTGATGTTTCACTCTGGTGGGGGTGGCAAGGCTGCAATGGCAATGCAGGTACAGGATGGACTAATCAATGCTCCTCTCTCCTTTCAGGAGATGGCCGCACACAATAATGCTGAACGGATGTGGACTGGCGGAGGACAGGCCCACCTACTCATACTCACCAGATAAGAGCAGGAGGCTCTCGAGCTGGAGAGGCGACATGCATCCAGGTCAACTGGCCGGGGTGACATTGGGGTGCCACTGGGAAGTAAGAGTGCTGTGCCCTGAGGTCACAATGTCTGACAGTGCAAACATTCCATTGTTAACTGTATATTGATTTCAGCATCCAACATAGGTTGCCCATTGTTAATGGAAGGAGGAGTGCATCCTGATCTGGGTGCCAGGCATGCACATTAGCAACATCCTTTCAGCCTCTCCGGAGCTCACCCGCATTCAGGATGCAGAGGGACTGCCACTGACCCATGAAGGCCCAAAAGGTATACACGCACCAGCGCCACACCATTTCAGCCAGGCAGGCGCCAGCGCAGATACCAGCACCTTGGTGGGGGTAAGATTGTTGGCTCGGTGCACAGCGGTGAGGGCACTTCACACTCGCTTGAGATGCAGGCAGAGGCAGAGAGTGCCCAGGGCCCCGGCAGTCAGAAGACTGCTGCGGACCAGGAACATGCTCAGTCGGTGGCTGATGATGTGCCTCTGGAGTCTTCCTTGAGGCAGCAGATGCTGGAATTCCAGCAGGGTGTGCAGAAGGGTCTGGCAGAGATACATGAGGGAATATGTACCATGGTCTCCGTGATGGAGGAGTCCATGCCAAGCATGAGCAATGCAATGACCCTCATGGCCAAGCGCAATGCCTCCTCCATAGACAGCGTGGCTACCCTCATGGAGAGGCTCCTTCAGGAGAACAATCAGGGCTTCCTGGGGATGCCCTCACAGCGGCACTGACCTCAGGTGGTCAGTGTGCGAGATGGATTGGGCACCCAGTATCCCAGCTAGGTGCCCATCCATCAATAGTGAGCAGGGAGGTATGAAGCGACCTCACGTTGATGCATGAGCTGCCTATCGTCTCTGCGGACTCCTCTCAGGGCGCAGGTGAGGGCAGCAGGTCCTCCACCCCTCTGCCAGTGACTCTGGCATTCGATGGGACTGCAACGACTGGGGAAATGCTAGCCATGCCACTGCCGCTCCCTCCCAGTCGGGGCCAGCACAGGCTCCACAGGCCAGAGAACGCTCGCTGAGGTCATCAAGGCCAACAGGACAGCAGAGTGAGCAGGCTGCCTCCAATGCCAGTGCCAGCGAAGGGGGAAGCACCTGGATATAGCACACACAAACATAAATGTAAATCACCTTAGGCACACCATGGGCTTATCACTGGTGGTTTCCTTTTGCCCCCTGTTTCAGTTGCTTTTCATTAGGTGTGCTACTCAACACTTTTAATGCATTTTCATTTCTGTATACAAGTATGCAATCATTAAGTGCTTTAGTTCTCAACAAGCCTCTGGGTGCTTCATTAGTTCTGTAGGTGTAGGGTAACCCATGATGTTATGAGTGACTTGCTTGTCATTGAGCTTTATTGATAAGGCACATATGCTCCCAATCTGGCAAATGTTGCTTTCGAGTATCGCGTATGGAGCCTCCAGCCCTGGTATATGTTGGAGGTTCATCGGTGGTAGGCTAGCTGAAGGACCGTTGAATCAAAGCCTCCCGGATGTCCCTGCCTCCCCGGAGGCTGCCCGGGTCAGCATCCCATCCCCTCAGTGTTCTCCTGAGCGTGCTCATCCTCGAATTCATTACAGGATTCATCATCTGCAGCCAGAGCCGCTGCGTCTACATCTCCTTCCTCCACTGCACCCACCCTTTCCAGCGCCAAATGGTGGAGAGTGCAGCTTGCAACAACTATCAGTGTCACACGATCTTGGGGGTATTGCAGTACCCCCCTGAACAGTCCAGGCATCAGAAGCGCATCTTGAGAAGACCAATGGTTTTCTCTACCGCTGTCCTTGTGGAGGCATGGCTCCTATTGTACTGCTGCTCGGCCTCTGTTCTTGAATGGCAGAGAGGCGTCATGAGCCACCTTTTGGGGGATAGCCCTTATTGCCCAACAGCCATCCATCCAGCCGGGCTGGAGCACTGAAGAGCCCCGGCACCTGAGAGTGTCTCAGGATGTAGGCATCATGGGAGCTGCCTGGATACCTTACACAGACTTGTAAAATCTGCATTCTGTGATCACTACTATCTGCACGTTCAAGGAGTGGAATCCCTTCCTGTTGACAAAGGCACCCGGCTCACCTGCTGGCAACTTGATGGCCACACGTGTACAGTCAATTGCACCCTGGAAACAGGGGAACCCACAAATCACTGCAAAGCCTCTGGCTCGCTCTGTTTGGCTTGCCTGGTCTGTGCAGTGGTGAATGAAAGTCAATGCATGCCTGACCAGAGTGTCTGTCACCAGATTGACGCAGCTGTGGACAGCTGATTGGGAGACTCCACAAAAATCACCTACCGACCCATGGAAAGAGCTGGAGGCATAGCAATTGAGGGCAACCATGACCTTCAACGCCACTGGCATGGGGTGCCCACCCACACAGTTGGAGCTGATTTCAGGGCCTATCATCTGACAGATGGAGGTCACTGTCTCCCTTGAGAGACGGAGCCTCCTTCAGCACTGCACCTCAGGCATATTGAGGCAGCTGCATCACTGCCTGTAAACCCTGACAGCAGGATAGTGGCGTCTTCTGCGACCCCTTCTGCCTTGCACTTCCTGTTGGCCCTGCGCCTCTTGTGCCTGCGCCTGCCCTCCCAAAGGTGGCTCCCCTGGAGGCTGAATGTGCACTCCTGGCCCCCTCCCCCTTCTGGCCCTCCCTTCCTCCTCAGAGGAGGTGCCTCCAATGGAGAGCACAATCCCCATTCCCTGGGTAAGGGAAGGCTTCCTGAAACCTGCAAGGCCCCAAGAATGATGTTTCCTCCAGAGTCCTGGCCTGAAGCCTGTTATTCCTGTAAAAGCAGCTTTGAAGAGAATTGTTCTCCTGTTCACACAAGTAGCAGTAAGTTTAAAAAGTAACTTAGTAACAACTCGCATTCGCGAGCCCACTCACCCCTCTTAGCCCACCTGTGGATGAGGTTTTTAAAAATGTGGCCTGCCCACTGCGCCCGTGTAACGCACTGAAAATCGCACGGGCTGCGAGAACTTGCTGTGTATTACTGCCTCAAGGGGCTTAAGCGGCCCATTAATTGATGGCAGGCGCGCCTCGGAAGTCATAGCACGCCCACCCTCCGAAATATCGTGATGGCACAGGTGACATCAGGATGCACGCCCGACGTCATCGCGCATCATTTTACGTGCCACCCCCTGCATGCTGGCGGCAGAATTCTGCCCTATAAAACTTGCTGCATCATGGACTACACAACACTATGTAATGAACTCATGAGAAAAAGCCCCAAAACAAATTGTCCTGATTTTTGTCCTGCTTGTTGTAATATGCCTTTAAGGGACTGCAGCGTGACATCACTAGAAAGGAAGTGCACCATGCAATCCAGGTTTAGTTTCACTTTTACTTTCAGCAGAGCACGCACACACATCTCTGAAGCTCTGTGTCTTCAAGTATTATACCTCTGTATAACTGTTCTCATGTGTCTCGCCTCAATAAATAAATCTATAACGAGTCTGAGTGATTGATGTTATATCATAACACACACGATGCTGCTCTTTCTTTTAATTCACTCAGCCACCTGGATAAAAAATAAAGGCAACCTCCGCGGGGGGATCTTGGTGAAAGTGAACTGAAAGGTCTCTATCAAAGTGCATGAGAAGTTTGGATAGGACACTTATTCAAAAAGTAATGTCATCAAAGAACTTTTTATATTGTTGTTACTCATTCTTTTATTTCACATTGATATATGTGAACTTAGCTCAAGTCTTCAAGAATTCTTCCAACTCACCGGAAAGAACTGGGCGATGAAAATTCAGTCCCAAGCTGCAGACACATTTTCCTTTAAATGGACCCATCGGCCCAAAAAGAACATCTGGAAACTTATGGTGGAAACAGGTATATGGCAACTTTAATGATCTCTATATGTTCCCTGGTCAGATCACACTTTCAGTGCTGTGTACTGTTGCGATCAGGGACACAGGGTGTCAGGAAGGGGTTTTGAGAGCAACCGTGAAATTGCTCTTGTCCAGAGAACTGAGCTATCAGGAGAGACGGAAGAAAGTTCAACTTTTCTGCCTTCAGCAAAGGTCACCAAGTAGCAACTGCACAGAAATTTACTAGATTCGAAACAATATACTAAAGGTAGGTCCAGAACATTGCTTCAACCTCCAACATGATGAAGGGGCACAAGTTCAAATGAATAAATAACAAACTTATAGAATCAAAGAGTCCTACAGCACCGGAGACCCTTCAGCCCACTGGGCCTCTGCTGGCTCTTTGAAAGAGATTCCCTACTCTTTCCACAGTTCCCAGAAGTTTAAAAAAATCTTCAGAAGGACGTATTTCCCTTAACAGAGGTCAATAACAATGGCGAACAGACTGAAAGTAAATGCAGGAAGGATTAGAGTGGAGTTAAAGAGAATCTTTTTCACCAAGGGGGTGGTGGAGGGTCTGAAGTCCATTGTTGGAAATCATAGGAAAGGCAGAAATCTTGATCACATTTTTAAAAAACAACTTGGATATGCATTGAGGTGCTGTAACCTAGGACTACGGATTAAGAATTGGAAAGTGTGATTAGACTGGATCACTCTTTCTTGGCTGGCACAGATACAATGGGCCAAATGGTCGCTATGTGCCATACATTATCTGTGTTTGCTAAGCATATATCCAATTCCTTTTGGAAGCTATTGCTTCCACCAGCCTTTCATTCTAGGTCATAATAACTCACTACTCCTGGGTCTTTCATCAATTATCTTATTTTTGTGTCCACCGCTTATCGATCTTCCTGACAATGGAAATGGTTCTTAATAAGGAACTAAAGATTTTTGCCAAAAAGTTCATCTTCATACAGACAACTTAATGCTTCATTGATGATATGCTCAACACATTGCCATTCCAGGGTAGTGTGCAACACCTGGCTGAGCTGCATCATTGGATTTGATAAATTCTAGTTAGAATTGGCCCTCTCCCCAAAAACTATGGCGCCACATGTGTGAAGCCAATAGTATAAAGGTAGCTTTAGTATTCTTTTGGCATCAATTGTTTTAAGTGCTTTAAGGCCTGTATTGTTGCTACATGTGGAGCAAAATTACTATCTTGTTTTGGTACCCACCAATCTGTTCCTATGTCTCTTGTATTCAAAAAGAAAACTCACATATGAACACTTGTACCTGTTCGGGTGATAATAAAAGTTGAGCCTCCATAACAAAGTTTAGGATTCTGCCTTCACACTCTCTCATGTACAGCAGTGCTAGTCATTCACGTAAACAGCCTTGCCATTATATACTTGGCACTGTGCCTATTCTGCACATTGCAACCACATCACAGAGTACCTCAGACATCCATTAATAAACAGCACCTCATGTAATCTGAAACAGGCAGTTGTTTGTTTCACACATGGGCCCTATACGTCTCTCCAAACATTTCAAAGGCAAATCAAGAAAATAGTTGGTAGGTTGAGGCCAGATCTGATATATTAACCTGTATCATTTCACTGCGAGTGAACATACAGAAGTTATATTCTGGCTCACTACAATCAGTTCAACTTTTATAGCAGCAGATGTAACTCCCAATCCCTTGGCACAATTTGCACTAAAATGGCAACCATCTAATTTTCCTTCCTGACCTCCACGCCAACTGTCAATGATTTCCTTTTTTCTGCTCCTGTCCACCTCCCTTTGAAAAAACACTATCACCAGTCCAGTCCTCAAAAAAAATGCAGCTTTGATCTCCATTTTCTTGCAATCTATCACAATCTCCAATCTCCTTTTTCCTTTCCACTGCCTCCCAAGTACATGTCCACCTTTCATGCAACTCCCTGTATGAACTGCTCCAATCTAGTTTCTGCCCTTTGTCACAGCATTATGCTAACCAAAGTCACTGTGGCTTTGTCCATCATGCAATATCCCAAGTCCTCTCGGTAGCTTTTGACCACCTTCTGTAGCTGTGAATTCTGCCATCTAGGCCTCACATTCTGCAGTTCCCTCTCTAAACGCCTCTGTCACTCCTTTTCTCTCTCCATCTCCTCCACTCTGACTCTACTCTTCTCTCTCCATCTCCTCCTAGAAGGCCCCCTTAAGGTTCACCCCTTTGCCCAAGCTTTTAGTCATCCCTCCTAAGATCTCTTTCTTTGGCTCTGTGTCCATTTATTAATTATACCTTAGTGGAACTTAAATGCATTGTATAAATGCATGTTGCACCACTAAAAGTAAAGTACATGCTACACGAACATACTATAGGACAGGATATAGAGGCACAAGCGAAGATGCAAAAAAGATTTACAAAGAAGTGTGATACCAGAGCTGATGGTAAATAGAAGGCTAATGGAGGTCTTTAAAATTATGAAGAATATAACAGGCTAGACATTGAAGGCATTTCAATTTGTGGATGAGTCAAAAACCTAAGAAATTCAGGCCAAACTTCTTTATCAAAAGAGTGGTTAGAATGTGGATTTTGCTACCTCATGAGGTATTTGAGGTGAACAACATAGATGCATTTAAGTTCAAAGATATCCCTAAATTTGATACTTGCAAATAAATGCAGAGACTATGGAAGCAACAAGTGAAAGCCATAAACAATACAAAACATGATAGGTTATCTGGTAAGAAACTAATAGGAAATTGGACAAGAATTATTCCTTCAACCAATATAAATAAATGTATGATATTGTTGGAATCATGCCTTGCAGCAGACATGAGTCAATCGTTCACATTTCTAAATTAAGTTTAGAATTTGATGGAAAACAAAATAGAAAATAGATAATATCGACTTCCATTTAGGATTATCTCTGGCAGTTTTATTTGTAACAGCCTGATAGTATTGTGAATCATTTAGTTTTGAAAACTGTTCACAGAACTGATGCATGCGAGCAGTACACACTACACCCAATCGCTTCATCCCAAGAAGACACAAAGATTCCGGGGAAAAGCTGTGTGAAAATAAAAGTCTCATGACACACCAACATTTAACTGGGGGAGGGATGGTAGAATAAATGGACAAATAACATAAATAAGGGCAACTTATCAATGATCTTTGATGAACGTCCTCATTTGAACAATGTTTTAGATAGTGTTCAGTCTAATGTTATTTTTCTCTTGCAACATGAAAAGGATGTGGAATAATATATTTATTCCATGTAAAGCTTAATGTATTTCAAAAATGCATTATCCCACAGTCAGTTCCAGGATGTGTATACAGCGTGTAGGGCTAAAGACTTGGAGGGTGGGGTAGGTGGAGGTAGAGTGAAGGGTTAACTCTAACACTGCTCTAAAGAGCTACTGAGCATGTGCGTAAAAAGCTATGTAATAATGATGTCACTCAGAAGAGAATGAGGAGAATCTGAGAGAGGAGCAATAACTCTGTCCTAGTGCTTTGTAATTCTGTACATAGTTGAGTATGTAAATGAAGGTTACTTTGAAAAAGGATCTTTGCTTCCAGCCAGGTCTCATGCTGGAAAACACCCAACACCTTCCAAGACAACACAACAGGGATTGGTAGACAACAGGCAGGGATTGGTAGACTGGTAGACATCCCAAGTAGGCAAATGTCCCAGGAATGGGCAATGGTGATGTACGTCCCTCAATGTTGGGCAAATCCTGTGTATACGATATTGTCCCTGGTATCCCTGGCACATCTCTCCATGGCCCTGGCATCCAGTAGAGATTAACGAACATTCATATCCTTTTCCTCAGACATCCCATTCATCCTCATCTGAGGAGGAGTGTTGCTCCTCCCTGCCATCCTGATGCAAAGGTTTGCTGCATTGCCTGACCATGTTGTGCAGTGCAAAACCATGACTATCTGTGAAACTAGCTGTGGTGTATCCTGCAGACCCCCTCTGGACCTATCAAGACAGTGGAAGTGCATTTTCCAGATGCCAAATGTCTGTTTGATGATGGCTCTGGTGCAAGAGTGGGCTGCATTATGGCGCACTGCACTGTGGGGATGCCTCACTGGTGTCATTAACCAGATCTAGAGGGGGTAGCCCTTATCACCCAGAATCCAGCCATCAATCTGGACAGGGGTCTTGGAAAGATCAGGATGCTATGAATTCCACAAGATACCTGAGTCAATGTGAGCTCTCTGGGAAATGAAGACAGATTTGCATGATTCTTCACCTATGGTCGCAAACTAGTTAGACATTTAGAGTGTGCAATCTCGAGGTTCAAATGTGCCACTGGCTGTTCCAAGAAAGCTCTAATAGCAACATGAGCCCAGTCAACTAACCCTTAGACTCTCGGGAAAAGAGTAATGGCCGCAAAGCATATTGCCCTAGCTGCCTGGCTGTAATTATCTGTGGTGAACTTGATAGATTCTCCCATTGGCACAACAGAATAGTGCATTGGTCACCTCTTTGATGCACCAGTGTTGCAGCCTGCAAAATGACACAAGTCACCCATGGGGCCATGGAAAAAGCCAGTGGTGAGAAGGTTGAGCGCTGCAGTCACATTGAGGGCCATAGGTATGGGGTTGCCACTAAATCGATGTGGCTGCTGGTCTTGCTGCAGTATCTGGAAATTTTGGGAGCAACCTCAGGTGTCTCTGACATTGCCTCTCAGACACCTGGAGGTAGTTTGACCGTGTCCTGCAGTCGCGCTGGCATGCCAGTGACTTCTCCAATGCCTTCCCTGGCTGCCACTTGACCAGCCTCCCCCTCTGATGCTGCCTGCTGCTGACCCTGCTGTTGAACAGCGAGAATCCTCCTTTGTTGCATCCTCTCCTGCTCCCATGGTTGTAGGAATATTGTGTGTTTGACATCCATACGTATTTCAACAGGTGAACTGTGTGAAAAAGGCACTGAGTGACATGAGAACCTGTCTGTCCAGGTGTTGCACCCATACAGCGACAGGGCACTGAGATTTTCTACTCCTCCTATTGCCCACAGGCAAAACTCCACCCATTCCACACTGACCAATAATAGTGTGTGACTAGCTCTTGAATTGCAACTCGTAACCCTCCACCCTGCCCTGTAACCTTCAACTTTGTCCCCATCACCCTTGACCCTCCAAACATCACGGCGCGCCTTCTTTCTGTTACCCTTGAACCTCCTCCAATCTCCCTAGACCCTGTCATCATGGAACTAGGCATGTCATCTCTCCCCCCTGAGCATTTCTACACCCCCATCGAGATTCCTCTTCTGATCGTAGACCATCACCGCACCATCCTAAAATGTCTGTTAGATCCCGTGAGCCGCCCTACGAGACCTTCGAATATCCCTTAGTCAGTTTGGACCTTCCCCCCTGCGACTGTGAATGTTCCCTCTGTCAGCCAGCACCCTTTGACCCACAGAGCCCAACTTTGGACAGTACTGACCCACACTTTAGGCCCCTCCTTCCGTTTATCATCACTGACACCCCACCCCACGACCGCACCCAAGAAGCCAGGCCCTTCCCACTGTACGCTTCCACGCCCCAACTCCACCCACTGTCCTCCCTCGAAGCCCTCTTCCAGCCCTCCATGCCCCCTCCTGAACCTCCCATCCCTCCTCACTCCTGACCCTCCATCCAAGCTGCTCATCTCCTGCTTCACTTCATTGTGCCACAGAGTTCAACAAAGACAACTGTTCACCTCAGGCACAACAGCGCAAAGCAGACTGGCACCTTGCACCAGTCTTTAAACAAAAATGAGCCAGGTGTCACAAGGTTTCCGTGCACCGCTGACTTAATTTTGAAGGTAGAGCCTAATTTCAAAATGTTTTAAGGTGATGAGTATTGATGGAATGCAAACAGAAATGCAAGTAAGAACCCGCCTTTGGAAAACGTGAGGCCCGACCCACCACTGGCATGTCGCTGAACCTGAACCTGCTCTTGCTGACAAAAGTTTGGCTCCCGAAAAATTAGCTCACCCTGCCCACCATAGTTCCCGTTAAATTCAGCCCATAGAATCACAGGATTTCATTCATTTATTTTTATTCATTCATGGGATGTGGGCGTCACTGGCTAGGCCAGCATTTATTGCCCAGCCCTAATTGCCCTTGCTCAGAGGGCATTTAAGAGTCACATGTAGGTCAGACCAGGTAAAGGTGGCAGGTTTCCTTCCCTAAAGGGCATTAGTGAATCAGAGGGGTTTTTAGGCCAATCGGCATTAGACTTTTAATGTTCATCTTTAGACTTTTAATTCCAGATTTTTACTGGATTCACCATCTTGCACCATCTGCTGTGGTGGGATTCGAACCTGGGTCCCCAGAGCATTACCCTGGGTCTCTGAAATCCTAGTCCAGTGACAATACCACTATGCCCCTTAAAGTGGGGCACTCTATCGTTAATACATATCAGTTAGTTATTTTCCTAGGTTATAAAGTGAGGACGGTGAATTTGGTTATCGAAAATATTTTAATAATTGACGTATTGGCTTATTATGGTTAGGTAGAGGAACACCCAAAGTGGTCGTCTTGTGGAAAGTAAAAGCAGACTGACTCAGATGTTAATCATTTCAGAATGTATTTCGATAGAACATCATGTTGAATGGATACAAATTTAATGTAACCAAGCACAAGCCACACAATACACCTTTTATCCCCTCGTTACTGCTCAGAAGCATTAAGTCCCTACAATGTTCTCTGAAGGCTATGGACATTTAATGGCAGACACAGATTTCACCCACTTCCTAATGCATTTACTTCATTTCAAGACATCAGTGGTAATTGTGCCCCAAAGCAAGAAATACTCAGTGATCTGGCGCAGCTAAGATTCCACAATGCCCTGTATACAGCAAAATAATTTTTGGATAAGAAGGACCATTGGATGCAATCTGCTGTGTGTTAAGTGGTTCTGAAGGTAACACATTTTTAGTATTCTTCGGGTCAATAAAGGTTTTGTGCAATCTACTGGTTGACGTGGCGCAGAAATTAAAATTGAAGCCGATGTAATACGAGGTTGTTTAACTGATGTTACTGAAGTAAAGGAAAGAGCTGCAGGCCAGAAAAGCTAGTGTTTCTGGCATCCAAGTAATCCAACACAGTCAGATCATATAAAAAAGGATGCACATCTTCCGTAACCAAAGTTAGGCCTCAGTAATGCATCCACAGTTGCTTATTTTTGGTGACAGGTCCATTTCCCCTTTATCTTCAAGAGGTCATGTGCTGATTATATTTGTACATTCGTGGAAGGACATTATCCAATCTGTAACCTCCAATATGCTGTTCATGCTTCCAAAAATAAACAAACCCTGCTTGTGTTTCATCCTGACAGTGTCCATGTGCATAGCCATATCATCTAACGCTGGCAAAAGCCTTTTACAATAAAGGTAAGGAAGTGCCATGTTCTGGGTTCTTTATTTTCTCCGGTAACCTAAGGCATTACCATATTTTCCATGTAAGCTGCAGCCCCACACTGCTGTAATGCCAAATAATGAACAAGCATCTCAGCAACACAAGGTAAGGACCGGAACAGATGTAGAGGAACTTAATCATGAAGATCAGAACACTGAAATCTACATATCAAGTTAGATGAATGAATAATAACCCCTTTCCACAATCTCACAAAGGCAAATTATTTTTTTCAAAACCAGAGGAATAAAAAATGAGGAAATGTTCATCTCACTCCAGTCATAAACATACTGAAAATCATTAAGAAAATGGCAACAGTACTCTTACATTTGAGATAATGTTGCAGAGGTACATTACTTGATAAATATAATTACTATCCATCCTTATAATTAGAGTAGAAAGATGATCCCTGTTATGACATGGCAGGTGATGTGGCACAGGCAGATCAAATCCACGAGGGAAACTTGATTACATAGTCACAACCGTTTTGCAATTTGTATTTTATTTCAAGATGCGTGCCCTGAATTCAGAAGTAATAAGACTATCAGAACTTCAGAAGTTTTTTAGAAAACTAAGTTAAACATTTATTAACAAAAGAAAAGATTTCAAGCACATACAGAGGTCTACAAATTACTACGATAATAACTCCTAAAACCTCTAATTAATCTGGCTTTCTGGTGCAGCTCCATTAAGGCAACAGTAAAAACAACTAGATTTAAACCGGTCCAGGCAAAGCAACACAATACACTGGACAGTGATGTTCAAAATGAGTATTCTCAGCTTCGGTTCCTGTAGAGAGCAACTTGATGCACAGAAGCTGGAGGATTTTCACACTTGTGTTAGATCGTAGAATGCCTTCTCCCTTCTGACACATAGCCTCATCTCCTTTAAACATGTTTCTCCCTTTTTAAAGTCAATTCCATTGTTGCAACTTTACTTTTCTTATAATATAAATTTTTCATGGTGCTAACTTTATCAGTAACCTTTGAGAAAAATAAACACACTGTTTGGCTTAGCTTCTTCTGGCTAGGTGTAACATCTTACCATCTCTTTGAAATTCAAACTAACCGAATTTATCTATAAATGCAAATTTTCCTCACACCTCACATTCTAAAACTTCAGCCGTGTTTACATATTTAGCATTTCAAACCTAGCTTCTTTTTTGATGCCTCAAAGCCTCTGGACCAGCTGTCTCCAGTTCAATTACATCTACCACACAAACATGCAGAGAAACTATCCAAATCCCACCATTAACCATCATCTTTCCATAAGGCAGGCGAGTGGCCTTGGCAAGTGCCTAGCTGCTGACTTGGAGATGGTAAGGACCAGGGGAATCACACTTTTTAACTAAAACAAAGCACTGCAAAGGTTGTAGGCAAGTGTTGACAAGATGTGTTTTCCGCCCAGTGCTCCAAATGTCAAAGTAAAGAAATTCAATGAAGTGCGGGTAAGCGAGAGGCATAACTATGAATCTCTCTTATAGGCTTTGTAAGTTACAGGTCTCCTGTAGAAAATAAATGGTCATTATGTTATTTGCAGCCTCATTTGAAGTATGTAATCTGGTGATAAGTAGGTATAGGTAATCAGAATACTTATAGTGCTATACACAAATGCCAACATCATAAGAAGATAGATGTTGGAAATCATTTATTTGGCTGGCATGTAATCCAAGTTTGGCTAAGTTATGTATTAACTTACATCTACAGCATGTACAGTACACATGATGAGTACCAAAAATCAATGGAAGGTAGTAGAACATGTAAACTTTGATATGCTGTGTATGGATTTTGAATTTATTGAATGCACACGCAAGGTTTCACTGCAGGCTTTAAATATATTTGACCTACATCAGAGTTATGTCAAATGAGCACATTACCCTTTTCCAAAAGTCCATTCACATGCAACCAATTTCTCTTTGTTTTTTTTAATGAAATGAAGTCAGCCTTTAAAGCGGCACTGCCTTCATTATAAAGCAATTGGCTAAACTACATTCCTTGGAGGAGGGTGAGCAGTTTATTACCAGTCACATCATGGCAGCCTTACATATATGACCTGTTTTCAAGATACCAGACCATGATTAAGTGACTAAGTGCATCAAGATCTGAATGGAAGAATGACAGTGGGTAACTGCCTGCATGAACTCACAGTGGGACAGCTGGACATGATATGGCAAGCCTGGTTATTATTTAAGATTAAGAACTTATGAAAATTAACCTGTGTCCCACAAATTTGAGGCAATCCTTTCAGGACTTGCTAAATTAGTGGATGACAGACAAATTAGGCACCATCATTTTCTTATAGGGCTGGATTTTTAGCAGCCACTATCCCCCCCAGCCCTCCCAACCCCTCCCCAGGACCAGGAATGGAGGTGGGGAGAATCTGAATTTTATTCCACCAGCCTGCGTGATGGCTTCCTGGCTCCAACCCGCCCCTGGGCCATTTTTACAGAGGTAGGATTGGCGGCAGGGGAGGCATTGGGGATACCTGCCCGCAAGCAGAGAGCAGTCAACTGATCCAATTACAGGCCTATTAAGGCCTGTTAACGGAAATCGACTGGGGTTTTCCAGTTGGCCTCCAGGTTCTCACAGATGAGGGGAGACTGTTTAGTTTCCTAAGAGGTTATTGACAACTGGGCAGGCGAATGCAAGTAGCATTTGTGATAACACATAATCAATGCTGATACGAGCAAACAAGATCAGAAAACTAGAATAGTCAGAAGGATTTTGGGTGTGCTGGTACACCAAAGTTTGAAAATGCCATCACGTTGGACGGTAATAAATATCAAGACCTACTGGACTGGCTGATGTAGAGAACTTCTCCAAAGTAGAGATACTGACATTTAGAGATACGGACACGATAAAGTCAGGGAACATTTGCAATGCTGCGTTTAGTTTTAATTATTTAATCTCTTTAGAATTTAACTTTACAGAGTGACGATAATACATGTGCCAATTGGTGCAGCTGCAATCCAGCTTCAAATTTACAGTTAAAATCTACATTTGTGCCATATTTCACCCTGTTACATTCAAGCTTTCTTTTCAGTTTGGAAAGTGAGGGCAGAAATTATCACCTGCAATGTCACTTTGAATGGGTTAACATCTCTGTTAAAATAGTGGGGGCAAAGATTTGGTACTGGTTTGTTAACCACACATACAGAAATATTACTAATTGTATTTTCTACTCTGTAGGGTGATGTAGGCTATCAGAAAATACATGCTGTAGAATTAACAATAGGTATATACAGCTCTACAAGTTTATTTACTCCAGAGAGTTGTTAGAAATTCTACAGTTATAGTTATTATCCATTTGTTGAAATCCTAATTAGATAACAGCCATTTCAATCAGAAAATAATGCAAAATTATTACTCAGTTTAGAGAAACACACTATCTGACCTTAATTTTATTCAGAACTCAATGTAACTTCTGTCAATCAATTAATATGCTTATCCCTTCCGAATGCACAGAAACATAGCTCAATGTGTAAATCCAATTCTACAAATATTATTCATCAAAGAGAGCTTTTTATTATTAACTTCAAACATGAAAAAAATGAGGAAAAATCCTTGTCCATTAAGCGACTGATTAAGGTTAATGGTCCGCTAAAATAAAGCGTGCACACCATACTGCATTAGCAGAATCTGAAAAAGTGCACCAGTACCTCTGAGAATATATATTGGAGAATTTCCAAAGTTTCTTCAAGGCTATGGGCCCTCTCAGGAGGGCTTTTACTTTAATGTTTTTTTGCATTTATGTGCTTTCAAATGAATGCTTCCAAAACCACACATCAATTACCTACAGTGAATAACTAGTGTACCCATTCACAAAAAAATTCTGAGTAAGTTGTGTTGAAAATTCCACAGCATTCAACTGTTAACTCAGGGAAAATCAGGGAGGAAACCCATGCACGTCACTGCCTGGCAGTAACGGTAAACCAAACATAACACATTAACAATGTTTTAGTACAGCTTGGTTACTTATTCAAAGTGCATCCTAAGGACTTTCATAGGCTGTGTCAAAATGCATTTCCCGAGCATCAATCAAACCTCATCTTTTTATCTCATGGCTTATTTCCTCCCAATCATGTATCTCTGTCCGAAAGCACAAATCTGTTGTGGCTTCTTTTACTGTAGGGCGAAAAGGAACATAAATAATTACCACGCTGCACAGCGAAGCTGTGGCTCTTGGTTTGTGGAATATGAAAAGTAAGTGCTAACCTTTCAGTTCATTACAAAGCAGCACAGTCAGTGTTTTAAGGTATCAAGAGTACAGCTATTCCTCACCCCTGCACACCCACCATTTCCCCATAGAACTTGCTGCAGAACACAGCAGACAAAGGACTGGGAGAGAAGTGGTGTCTGCTGCCCCAGGTACCAGGACATGTATGTCCTTGGATCTCAACAAGGGATGAACTAAGTTAAATTCAGTTTGATAGATTTATTATTTCGTTTTCCTTATGTATACTCTATCAGTTATTAGTCAACATAGAACAATGGTCATGTTACTGGGTTAGTAATCCAGGGGCCTGGGCTAATGATCCAGAGACATAAGTTCAAATCCCAGCACAGCAGCTGGAGAATTCAACCTCAAATAATTAAATAAAATCCAGAATAAGTCAATCTCAGCACAGCAGCTGGAGAATTCAACCTCAAATAATTAAGTAAAATCTAGAATTAAAAAAACGAGTATCAGTAATGGAAAGCATTACATTACTGGATTGTTACTAAAAACCCATCTGGTTCATTAATGTCCTCCAGGGAAGAAATTCTACCATCCTCATCCAGCCTGGGTCTACATGCGACTCCAGACCCACAGGTCAACTTTTAACTACCCTCAGAAATGGAATGGCAAACTACTCGATGATATTAAAAAAAAGGTGGCTCAACACTACCTTCTCTACAGCAAATAGGAATGGGTATTAAATGATGGCCTTGTTGGTGATGCCTGCGAATGATTAAAAAAACAAGCCACAAAGAGTAAGTGTACATAAAAAGGGTGCAATATGCAAGAGAAGCATGGGGGAGAATTTTCTCCCTGTCCGGGGGTGGGGGGGGGGGGGGGGTGGATGTGGGGGGGCAGGCGGACGCACCCCTGGTGGCGCTGCCATTTTACATGGGCAGGGCAATTAAGGCCCACCCAGTGTGACGCACACCCGAAAGCGCTGAGCACTCCCTATGAGGGCAGGAGAAGTAGCCTGAGTCGGGGAGTATATTCTTTCGCGCATGCGTACGAAAGAGCACAGAAATCTCCCTGAGGTACAGAGGTGCGCCAGGGAGATTAGTTACACATGTAAAGCATTGAATAAAGGGAGAAAATTTTTTTAAGGACATGTCCCCTCATGTGAAACTGTCACATGAATTGAGGCATGTCCATTAATGTTAATAAAAATTTTTTCCAACACTTTAAAAATGTTCATGAAACTTCATCCCGCCCGTGGATGAGGTTCCATGAAAAATGCGGAGGCTGCCTGGGCTCTTCGCCTGCCCGCCAACCTTAAGGTTGAACGGGCAGCTCAGGTCAGTGATTTAGCTGATTGTTAAGTGGCCTTCATAGGCCTTTGACAGTTCGGCGGGCATGCAGCCAACTCGGCTGTGCGCCCGCCGAACTGAAAATCTGAATGACACACGGTGACATCGGGACGCACGCCCGACATCACCCCGCAACATTTTACGCCTCAGCGAGCGGGCCCCACCCCCGCTCGCCAAGCCGAAGATTCTACCCATGATTTTGTTAAAGCATATTCTAAAAGGACTGCTTCATCAACGTGTTTCCTAAGCCAGGAATTTTTTTTTTGAAATGGGAGTGTTGATTTGCAATTTGTGCCTCAAATTATGTATTCAGTTCACACCTCACTTTGTTTGAGAAACTGTTATTTCTTTTCTGCAAAATTTCAACAGCCAATTGTACAATAGATTAAGCAGCCATTTCTCTAAATTATACTTCAGTGACAGCTGTTTGCTTTAAAGTAATCTTTGTTGAATAATAAAACACTAACTCAGCTCACAGATGTGACAAGAAATAATAAATATTAAGATAATCACACATTGACTAAATCCACATTTTTCATACTTGTCACATTCCTTTAAATTGACATTAACAGGCACAGAAAGGGTGATATAAATTTTCTTTCCAAAATTGACTAAAACAAATCCCATAATAATTATTTACAGAAAAAATGTATCAAAATTTAAACTCTAAATAAAGCCCGAAATGTTGTAATGCCCTTGAGTCACACAGCGCTCCACACCACAGATTTTCACAATCAATTGGTTATTCAATTTATCTGCTTATATGAAATACATATAAGTATAATTACCAGCAGTGTTTTTTTAACTTCTCTTGTGAACGTTGTGCTATTCAAAGTGAAAGATGGTGGTACTGAGGAAGGCAACATGTGTTTTAAGCAGTAACCATCAGGAAGATTTCCCAGGCCAGATTTCACCTGGTTGACTCCTCCATAATCCTTCCAATAAGATTTCAAATACAGTTTTACAAGAGCAGCCACTAGGCCACCAAGGTGATATGATTCCAGTTCGCGTCTCAGTCATCCTGCGGTCTCTGCGAATGAAACTGCCAATTTAGTGCCAAATTTAGAAGTCTGGAGCTGTGGGGCCTGAGGTGAAGAGCTGAGACTATAAACTCATTTTTCAAAGCAAACTTGCAATCGATCTGTCTAAAATGGAATTAAACTCGGGTCTTAGTGAAAGGCCAGTATCAAACTTCTTAGAACAGCTCATTTGCATGCTTCTTAATCTAGATCGAATTGGTGAAGATGTATTATATTTATAAAGTTTAAGAGATGGCTCAAACAAGAGCAAAACTGTACAATATTTTTATGCTCCATGTTTTCCACTCAACAGTAAGATGATTTGTTGAAAATAAATCTTTTACGGCATAAGTAAGCATTAATTCCATCGCTAATGCTTCCTCATGTAAAATACAGGTTTACTAACTAAAACCAGGAATACCCTTTTGGTTATGAATTCTCCACATTCATGAAATTACTAGACACAGCATTTTTAGTCTGATGCACTGCTGGCTATATATGATAATAAAGGCTGCTGTCATTCACCGACAAAAATAATCTTGTAATACTGCAACTCGCATGTCATAAAGCAGATATTCCTTCCAGTTATACATCACTTGACTTCCTAAAGTGTGGCACCACAGCAGAAAGAAAAATAACAAACACATAAGGCATGACTGCATTCTTGAAACAATAATTCTCTCTAATTCTTGGTATAAAAAAATATGCAATGACCATTCGGGAGAAAGATATTAGAAGCAAGGGAGCATGCAGATTGTAAAAGAGTGTAAGCATGTACACACAGGATGAAGCTTTTCTACAGAGTGCAAAAATGGACCAGTTCCCTGTGCTCCACTTTAATTAGCCAACAGAAGCTAAATTCAGCCACCAAGACAAAAGCTATTTCAAGAATAGCCAAAAATAATATTCAGAACTCTTATCCCGTGAAAGAAAATCTGTTCTTCTGCTATGTAACTGGAACACCTTTGTAGATGGTGTGAGCAAATTTTTTGTCACTGAGTCTCTTAAACAAGTCAGAATTTGACAGATTTTTGAATGCCTCATTCCTAAATGCTGTAATTGAGATCTTAAGAACCAAAAGCTTTTGACCATTAAGGTACTGACACATGCCAGTACTCATTTAAAGTTGCATATATGCAGCGAAAAGGTGATGAAAACCATTAACTGTTCAACTCAAGGGCATCAGGCCTTGGCTCAGTGGTAGTCGCCTTGCCTCTCGGACAGAAGATTTAGGGCTCAAGTCCCACTCGAGAGGCGGTGGACTGGTAATCCAGAGACCCAGGGTAATGCTCTGGGATCCCAGGTTCAAATCCCACCATGGCATGGTGGAATTTGAATTCAATAAAAATCTAGAATTAGAAGTCTTATAATGACCATAAAACCATTGTTGATTGTCATAAAAATCCATCTGCCGTCCTCAGCTGGTCTGGCCTACATGTGACTCCAGATCTGCAGTAATGTGGTTGACTCTTAAATGCCCTCTGAAATGGCATAACATGCCACTCAATTTTATCAAAGCCACTAAAAAGTCAATAAAAAAGAATGAAACTGGAGAGACCACCTGGCATAACTTCCTCCCTAACAGCACTGTGGGTGCACCTACACCACAGGGACAGCAGCGGTTCAAGAAGGCTGCTCACCACCACCTTCTCAAGGGCAATTAGGGATGGGCAACAAATGCTGGCCCAGCCAGTGATCCCGTAAATGAATTTTTTAAAAATCTGAGGTCTGATGTTTTGGATGAGACATTAAACTGAGGCCCTAGCTTCCCTCAAAGGTGGATATGATAGATCCTATTGTAATGTTTAAAGGGAAGCAAGGGAGATCTCCCAGTATTTCAGCAAACATCAAACTCCACCACCAAAAGAAAACTGATTTACTGTCCCATTACTACTTAGGGCCTTGCTGCCCACATTTTGACGGCTTCATTTCCCATACTTTATAATAGAGGCCTCACTCCAAAAGTAGTTCATTTCCAGTGAGAT
The DNA here is from genome assembly GCF_017639515.1 of Carcharodon carcharias. Lineage (NCBI taxonomy): Eukaryota > Metazoa > Chordata > Chondrichthyes > Lamniformes > Lamnidae > Carcharodon > Carcharodon carcharias. Next base: position 20,188,718 of record NC_054476.1, read on the forward strand.
GCTTCGGAACATCGTGAAAGGAACTTCATAAATATGAGTCTTTTCTTAACTCTTGTCCTGCTGGCATAATTCACATCTGCCCAATTTACTAACAAGTTATCTGATCAAGTCACATGTTCCACGTTATGCAATGCACCTTTGCCAAATATTTCCAAATAATTTGAATTGCTCAAGCAACATGGCGGTTGTGAAGCAGTGCAACATCATCAACGTTGGTTACTTCCATCTCTGTTCTGTTGCTCGCCTCTCTGTCATGCGGCCACACGCTGTTGAATCCATATCCAAGTTTATTTCCTGCTTCCCATTATTCACCAACTTTAATTTGTTCCCTGTTTCCCAATTCAAAACTTTCTTCACCATTCCTTCTCTCTCATCCTACGTTAGTCCATTTCCTCGTGTTTCCAACACCACTGATGGCTAAGCTGCCTCCACCCTAATCTCTGGAGCTTTTCCTTAAAACCCTTCAGTTAGCTGCATTTGTGTGTCCGCCAATTAAAGCTCTTTCATTGTCTACTGTTTGACAGTAATTTTAATCAACTTCCCTCTCTTCTAAGTAGTTTCTAAAAATACTTTCACAGCATAATTAAATCCTGTCCTGCAAATTTATCACCTCAGATCATGTAAGGAAATCTCTGGGAAGCACAGTAAGTATAGTATATATCCATTCATTAGGAGGTATCGTTCCCACTAATGTTAAAGGTATAATGTAAACAATATACATGATGTTTCTTAATTACCACCCAGACATGATCATTAGCATTTTAGTATAACAATTAAGTTTGATTAATCAGTAGAAAGCAATTGAGAACGTTGTTGACCATTCACCTTGACATTTTATCTTGCCCATTATCTGGACCACAGCATTGAGCATTGCTCTATTCTGCCAAAACCATTAACAATTCAAGGACCATCTTTGTGAAAAGACAACCTTCAGCTTCTTTTTGCTCCTACAAACCACATCCTTTAAATCCTACTCCCTGTCCCTTATATTTTATCTCTAACAAGTAAAAGGAGCTCATGGTGTCAATTTTGGAGACAAAGCAGTCCATCTGTTCAACTATCCTTGTCACATCCCCCTTTCAATTTCCCCAGGGGTTCCCCTCAGCATGAAACCTGAGCTCGAGTCTTTCTCTAGCTTCTCTCCTATCTCCCTTCTTGCCCCCTCCAAACTTGATTTGCCCACAAAACCCACATCCTGCTCTCTTGATTCCACTTCACCTAAACTCCTGGACACACAACAATATCCTTTTCTGGCCCCATACTACCTGAAGTTGTAAATGGCTCCCATTCCTCAGCTACTATCTACTTTTTGAACTCTCTCCTCAAAAAACACACTCTAGAAGCCTCCTTCTTCACAAACTATCAGCCCAACTCCCTTCCCTCTATAGAATCCTTGAACACACTGTTCTCCTAAATCAGCGCCAATCTTTGAATCTCTCTCCAATTGGGATTTTGCCTGTGCCACAGCAGCAAGTTCCACTCATACATCACCCATGTGCTCCCAATCCGTCAATGCACCCAATTTAAAATCCTTATATTGATATCTCCTCCAAATCTCTTACCTCCTCCACTCAATAACACTCAGAAAGCTCTGCATTCCTCTAACTTTGGCCTCTTGTCCATTCCCATTGCCTTTGCCTGGCCAATGGGTGGCCTTGTTTCAGCATCCAGGCCCTAAGCTCTGAAATTTCCTCTCTCGTCTTTGTCTCCTTTAAGACCCCACTTAGCATCTACCTCTAACCAACCTGCTGTCACCCCTTTCAGCGTTTATTCATTGAGTACGCTTCAAAGAAAATCTTGGGGTGCTTTTCAATGTGAAAGGCTCTATATCAATGCAAGTAATCACAATTGTTCTTTTAAGTTCTTTCTTATTCCAGTATAAAATGTTTACAACCACGTTTATTCAAACTTCTCCCAACATGTAAAATATTCCAGCTTGTGATGACATTCATGAGTAAATCAATTGTTTGAAATTCTATGCTGATCTGTAGTGCTTCACATGGTCCTTCTGAGCCCAATACTCCTTGCTCAGTTACAATACTCTAATTGATTTATGGGGTCTTAGTAAATTGCTGGAAAGTTACTCAACCTGTAATTGAACTAAATTATCAGATTCATTCCACAATAAAGTAACACTTGGCCACCACTGCTTGTCGGTTTTTATTGGTTATATTAAGTGCTATGCTGTCCTTATTGGAACAGACAAGTGAAAGCCACCAATACTTGCTACAACAATGTGAACATTTTCAGATGAATAGGAAGAGAGTGATGCACATTAATCGTAATTTGATAATTTATCAAGCTACATTACAACAAAGTACCTCACTCGCCAAAAAGATCCACCCTGATTTCTTCTCCGACTGTTGATGAGGCACGTGGGAAAGATTATATGTGCGAATTGCAGAACTCTTGCAGCCAAGGAAATAGTAAACCTGGTAAAATAGTCAGGAAACTCTCCCTATGAAGGCACTGTGGCTTAACCCGGTGAGTAACTGAGCTGTGCAGACCAGCAATAGTCCCAGGTTTGATTCTTCGTTTGTGCTTAATTAGCTGGGTGAGAACAAGGGAAGCTGTAGTTGGATGTTAACATTCCTGCGTAAGGCTGGGAAAAATTGGATATGGTTCCTGTACCTGATCCTCAAGGAGTGATATCTGCGAGAAGTAGAGATGAAAGTCAGAGGAGGGTAGACTTGCCTATTATACCCACTGATTAGACTGCAAAGTATAGGGTAAGGTACCAGAGAGTAACTAGTGTTTGTGGAACTGTTCTCCAACAAGGAGTCAATGCATTAAGGAAGGTGATGGAGGAGAGGGGAGAAAATTGGCAACAGAAAAATTTGCTTTACATAGCAGCATTGATCATGATGGGCTTTTTAAGAAGCCTTTGTTAAGTTATTCCTCCACACGAAATGACCCTTTCAGATAATTCAATGGCCAAATGAAAAGGCAGGAATCAATTAAGGAAGTTTAATTTATTCAAAATTACTTTTTGCACCCATCTATCTTCACAGAGTATTTCCATTAAAAAGTGGCTGATGTTTCAGGAACGAACATTTATTTAGGACAGTTAGGTCAAATTCCTCTTATAATAGACGATATTGCACACTAAAAAGAATACGGTTTACCGGAAGTGTTAGTTGATTGTTTAATATGCAAACAGTTCTCATCAAACAGATCCTTTTTAAGGAATATTAAGCCATATATAATTTTTATATGAAATGCAGTTGTATTTTTTCCCTTGGTCAGATAATGATGCAGAATGTAGAAGGGATGTTTCAAGGGGTAGGAAGGGAAAATTGGTATATTTGGTAGAGACACGAGTTCGGTGCCATTTCCATGGGGTCATTACCTCAACGCAACTATATTTTATTTTATTCAGGCAGATTTTTCTTTTAAAGGTAAGACCACATACTTTGTACATTTCATTCTATCAATACTAATTCATAATATCCTTACTATACCTGCATCAGTTGAAGGACACATTACTAAGTAAATTCCTCAGAAATTACTCATTATAAACTTCAGAAGGTGCATTCTTTTCTAGGGAATTGTAGCACCAGAACAAAGGCCAAATGGTATTCAAATTTTCTGTCTGGATAAAGCTCTTTAGTGATTCAAATTGTCCCTTCTGAGTGAATACTGCCTGTGACCACACTGGAAATTTGTCTTAAAGCTCTGTTCTCACATTCCTTGCTTGAGTGCAGTGTTGGCGATTTATTTTAGATGTTTTCTGTGATTTTTTTTTGACTGACCCAACTAAATTATTTTACTTGATGCAACGATAGACCTCTAGATCAGACTCCCATATTCAGACCTACATCCTTCAATACGAGTCAGGAGTCGCTTCTGCCAAGTGTTTGAAAAGAGGAGGGAGGCCCTATATTCACTGTCTGAGAGGAATATAAAAAAAAAACACCAGGCCACAAGACTTATTCAGAAGCATCAACACAGGAACAACTATACAAAGAACATGATTTCAATGATGTAAGAAGTTCAACGATTTAATTAGAAGAGGTAAGGTAGGAGTGTATCTCTGATCTGATATAACTAATGTACAACGTGGAGTGAAAATTTAGTTGTCACTTGAACCAAGCAACTTCAAAGACACAAGAAAGCTATTTTGAAAGCACCTAATGATCTCAGCAGCTGGTCACACAAAGGGTGCAGTGTTGCAAGTGATTCAATGACCTGGTGTGTTCTGACAAGGTGAGTGGCATTCATACTTGCAAGCTGGCAGCCCTACATGTCCTAAATGGCACCTATGAAGTGTAAGGCAAGGTGACCGACCCATGCATTGGGCATGACCAAGGACCAGCGTCCACAGTGAGGCAGAGTTGAGTCACACTGGAGGCCCATGTCCAGTCAGAGTTCATCGCTGCATTGCTAAGTGTGAATGGCCACTTCTAGCAGGCAGCCCTGTGACACAATGCTGGGCATGTAATGTGGTATGGATTGACGTGCACAGCTGGGGAATGAGACAAAAGTTATACTGTGTACATCTAGATTTATAGGAGGAGTGTTGACAATTCCAGGAAGTGGAGACAAATGGGAGGTGATGTGCCCTTCACTGCTGTTGTTGTGCCGATGGATGAGGAGGTGATGGAGATAGAATGGCTAGCAGCAGAGTGTTTTGTTATGTGTTCAGGGTCTGGACACAGGTTTGGGGAATTGTCTATTCTCCCAAAGTATGCTCGAGTTTGTAGGTTCTCAAAACCATTACTCTTTATTTACAGCAAGTCTTTACACATTTGGACCTCTACACAAGGTTGGAGCTTCTCCTCCTTCAAGATCTCTCTTACATCTCAGTCATGTGATCTAACATCACTATTACATCAGCATCATACATTAATCCTTTACTCTACAGCTCTGTTGGTTGAGTGACAGGAAACAGACAGTAGTGGTGAATCAATGGCCCAGATATTCCAATCTCCGATCATTGGAGAGCAGGTGTATGACCCAAGATGCACGTTGATACCCTGCAGAAGTCCTGATGCACTGACTTCCGAGAGAAATACCCAAGAAGTTTGAGCTTTCAATGGGTAATACCGTTGTTCCCCAGGACCCTTCGCAAAAGTCTCCAATTCTGAGTTCCGATACACTTACCTGGATAGTTATCTAGAAAATGTTAGACAGAAAAATCCTAGTCCAACTCCTAGGTAACTACAAAACTGACCCCCCAATCACTCACACAGGCCCCCTTGACTCCCCTCTCAACATCCCCAACTACTGCTCCTGATCCCTCAACTACCTTCCGAACCAACTCAGCTACCCCTCCTGACCAAGCTAACCCCGACTATCCAACTAACCCTTCTGACCTGACTTGCCCTGGCCAACCTGACTAACCCCCACCACCTAACTACCCTGTCCCCGAACCCCAGACCTGACTACCCCACTACCCAAATACCCCTCCCCATCTGACTACATCCCGATCAACTTGACAACCTGCTCATCACCCAACTACCCCTGCTGACCCCGGACCTGACTACCCCCAACCACCCGTGCCAACCACCCTAATCCATCTACCAGCCTCACTCACTTCACTCACCTGCCACCTTGCCACTTACCTCACTCAGCTACCCAACTTACCACCAAACCCATTCTGTCATTCATCCATTCATTAACATTCACATTAGACATTTACGCTTACATTACAACAGTGAGTGCCGTAAAAAGAGGGTATGTCCAGTCTTCCTCCGACACTACAGCGCTGGAATGGAGTTCTCTGATGGACTGTATGCTCCACATTTCTGGAGAAGCTGCACGTGGAAGACCCTGCCAGAAATGTGGAGTTGTGTCGGGACGCAGAAAGGAATGATTGGAGTGGCAAACCGACAATGATGGGGTTCTCAGGGTTGGTACTAGGGCCACTGCTTTTCTGGATATACATTTAGGACCTAAATCTGGGTGTAAAGGCCACATTTTCAAAATCTGCAAAGAACACAAAACACGGAAATATTGTGAACTATGAAGAGGGTAACATTAGACTTCCAAGAGGGCATAGACAGGTTGGTAGAATGGGTGGACAACTGGCAGATGAAATTTAATGCAGAGAAGTGTGAAGTCATGCATTTTGGTAGGAAGAACAAGGAAAGGCAATATAAAATCAAAGATACTATTTTAAAGATGGTGCAGAAACAGAGAGACATGTGGTATACCTCCTTTGAAACCAATGTAACGTAAGTAATAAACCCATTATCAATTAAGTGCTCCTTTTATACGATTGTAACAAAACAAAAACTTTAAAGGAAACTTATCAAATTAAAATGTCACTTCCAGCATCAATGATGCAGTCCATCCCACCGCCACCCACCACTCGTGCAAGGCCTCAAGCACACCAGTGGACATGTGGGACATATGTGCAGAAATCATTGAAGGTGGCAGGGCAGGTTGACAAAGTAGTTGAGAAGATACATGGTATCCTGGGTTTTATGAAAAGAGGCACACAGTACAATAATGAGGAAGTTATGATGAACTTTTATGAAATGCTGGCTTGGCCTCAACTGGGATGTTGTGTGCAATTTCGGACACCACACATTAGGAAGGTTGCAAAGGCATTACAGAGGGTATAGAAAAGTTTTACAATGGTTTTAGGAATGAGGGACTCAGTGATGTGGATAGATTGGAGAAGCTGGGGTTAGAAATCCTTCCATGCTCTAAATATTCTATTATTCTATAGGTTGTGAAAAGTGTTATATCAATGGAAGATCCTTTTTCTTTCTTCTTAATCCTGCCCAGATGTCCATGTGGAAAGCTCTCTCTCCCAATAATTAGAAATGAATATATCAAGAGCATATAGGAGAGCACAAAAGTTAAGGTCAGGTAGGATTACGAAGTTAGACTTTGAGCCATTTAGAAACTAGGTTTTGCACCATAATGGAATTATTCATCATGAACACACAACCAACCGTAGTGAGGGGTTCCCTTTTTCAGGAAGAGTCACTGAGCTTCACTCTGCTTAAGTCAGAATCTAGGGGCCTAAATGTTAGGGGACAAGCACAGAGTCAGCAGGCTCCAAGTTAGCACTACCACCCAGTGCACCAGGCCTCCGGCTTCATCCTGCACCTGGGCCATTTTCCCAGGTGGCCAATGGTCAAATGATCTTGTTGAAGGCCTATTATCGGAGGTGTCAGGTAACAGTGTAGCTGCCTGGAGGCAGCCTCCTGGCAGCAGATTAGGGTGTCAGCACTCCAGGCAGGTTTAGAACCCCTCCCTTCCCTCCCTGCCTGCCTGTCTTGCTTTAGCAGCAGCCGCAGGCCTCCTGTGGAGGGCATTTTTCAATTTAAAGTTAAAAATGTCAGAGAGGAGGTGCCTCCATTTTAAGGTGCCCTCTCCCTCGTATACCTGAAAAGGCAGCTTCCTATTGGCCATCCAGCTTTGAAGGCCCACTCACGGCCCTGAATTGGACAACAATCCTGGCCTCTGCTGAATAATTGGCCAATTTGGCTAAAATCACAGCCAGGTGACTGTTCCCCGCACAGTGTGGACGAAATTTTACAGCAGATGGACTTTAGGTTCCCGCCAAAGCCAATGAGGTTTAGAACGTCTTGCCATATTTTACCGCCCCTTCCCCGCCGAAATGGGGCCGTAAAATTCTGCCCTGTAGCTTTGTGACCCCATTTGACCACGATAGTTGGGTTCCAAAGCCCCCAGGGAAAATCCTGCCCTAGATGTACACATCAAGTTTAGCATCTGTGAGCAATGAAACAGGCATTATCCCATACTGCATAATGTAGAGCTGAATGACCTATACCCACATTTGGAAAGACTTTTTAAAAAAATCTAGCTAAATGCCAAAGGGAATACCCACACTGTGGGCTCTTTCAGAACATGAAAGTCAATTCTTTATCCCAAATATGCTTACTTCAGTAAAACAAATACTGTGCTTCAGAAACCTGCATTTTTTAGTAATAGCAAAGAGTGAATTGAGATGATTGTGAAACATTCTGTAATTAAAGCAGTTTGATCTAATTTCTTGCGTTGGGGGAAAAGTTTCCATTTCACAGGAGAATAAGTAGAAGTGCTTCCTTTCACAGCTTGCTTATAGATAATTGGAACTGCTCATTAAAAATTTCAGAACCAAAAAAAACGATTAAGTGTATAATTAGAAATTGTTACGATGCCCGTGGAGACTGAGAACTTTTAAAAAGATATTTGAATTTCCAGCGACCGACTGGAAGGATCACACAACAAGATTTGAGTTTTAAGAAATTTACTGTAACAAACAAACCAAAAGCAACATTGACTAAGCATTATTCAGTTGCCCCTTCATCTGTTACTTTGCTTCAATCAGGGTGACAAGACAGCCAATATTTCTGAAAATTCTACAAATCAAAGTCATGAGTTGCTCAGGTAATTGTCACACGGGCAAGTTTACCCTTCTCCAGATAATCCTAATCGAGACGAGCAAACTCATCGCCAGGGTTGAACAAGAAAACAAATGTCAAACTACTGCTTCTGGTTAAAGGCTAAAGATCAGAAAGTTCTCTAAGTTTGGACCCCAAAGATAGAATTACATTGGGCCTAAGAAGATCACATGGATATTATCCTTCACATAGGCAGTAGTTTTAATTCCAAATGCCTGCATTGTTCCTATATCTCTTTATCCCCTTTTCCTTCAACCACCTATCTAATCTACTCTTAAACATTGACACAGTCTACATTTCAATTACCAGTTCTGGGAGTGCATTCCACAGCTTCACATCCCTCTGATCTCTGCCCTAAATCTTTCTCATCCAATCTTATAATTAGATCCGAGAGAAAATTTGCAAACCACAAATCTCTTGCCATGTTATAAAATGAATATTTTACTGTGGGGGAATTTACTTGGCATGCAAGAACACAAAGGGAAAACATTGAAGGCAAGTTCCTAAAAATCTTAACTGGGTTTAAAAGAAGCGGAGGATACAGCTTTCGGAAGTCAACCCCACTCTCACAGCCAACAATGTTAATTTGGAACCTTACAAAAATTTCAATCTCATCCTGGGTGAAACCAAGTTCCTATACAAACACATATTAAATACAATCATCTGTGGAGAAGTGAGCTTGAAAGAAACCTGCTCCCAAAATATAACAACTTATATTTTAACAAATATATTCAGCTTTGTCCAAAATTAGAGTGCAGTAAAATTTATCTAACCATTGAGTTACAATGATATGGCTTAAAAAGCATTTCTCAAGTCACAGCATTAATGAATGCCGGATCAAATATCACCACAAATAATGGTGTATCATTTATATTCGGCATGAAATAAAATGACACAAAATATGAAAAAGCTATGTAAACATAATTTATGTATATATATATTTATTATACATAATGTATACATATCATTTTATGTATTATGCAGAGATTTTCCCTTTCAGGGAAAACAATAGAATCTGTTATAAAGAACTGGGCACTTCAAAAAGAATGGGTGAGCTAGACAGAGTCAATGTGGATTTATGAAAGGGCAATCATGTTTGACAAACCTATTGGAGTTTCTTGAGGATGTAACTAGCAGAATAGATATGTGGATGTGGTGTATTTGGATTTTTGAAAGGCTTTTGATAAGGTCCCAGACAAGAGGTTAGTAATCAAAGTAAAGCATGGGAGTTGGTTAACGGACAGCAAACAGAGCAGGAATAAACGGGTCATTCTCATGTTGGCAAGCTGTGGCTGGTAGAGTGCTTGGGCCCCACGAATTCACAATCTATATCAATGATTTGGATGTGGGAATCAATTGTAATATTTCCAAATTTTCTGATGGCACAAAACTAGGTGGGAAGTGATTGTGAGGAGGATGTCAGGAGGCTTCAAGGGGATTTCGACAGGCTCAGTGAGCGGGATAAGGGATTCCAATCTCCACATTTGAAGAACTTGCCTTGGAATTCTCTCCAAACATCATTCCCACTCAGACAGCATCAACAAATATCCACCTCCAGGGCTTCATCTTGCCTCCGAGATCCATTTCCCTGCATCTATGCGCACCCTCGGGCGTCACCTTCCAAGCACACTTTCAGATCGTCAGATGTGCCAAACAGAACACCACTGCTCCGAAAGGCCCGCGGAAAGAAGTCACCAACCTTTGGCAGCCTCCTTGGAGTCTCAGGGCTTCTCTGAAGCCCACTTTGCTTCGAGTCTGCTCTCCGCAGCTCTTTCTTCAACTTGGAGTCTTTTTTGCCTGCTCCTGTCATTTATCGTGACTCAATGGGATCTATCCTTCATCCCTGTCTTTGTCCCTGCCTGGGACCTCCTTCTGTCCCTGACTCCTTGTCCTGCCCCCTGGGACACCTCCTCTGGAATGGCACTCCAGTTCAGGTGACCTAACCTGCTTTTCGCGTAGTTTTGCTTCTTTGCTTCCTTTCCTTCTGCGCAGGTGCTGAGGGCCGGTTCCCGACCCAAAGTACATAAAAAACATTAACTGCGTGTGTTGCAGCCAGTTCTCTGCCGGCACACGGCCCGCAGATCATAAAGGAACATCCGAACAGCATCACGTGCGACCATTTCCCATCTGGCACGTGTTCAGGAGGCCCGCAGCCCGTCAGAAGTTGGAGTTGCCAGCCTCTGACTTCAGTTTAATCTTAAGGAGGAAATTTTCTCCCCGTCAGTTGGGGGGGGGGGGGTGTCTGGGCACGCAGCCAGTTGCCACCCACGATTGGCCGCGCGCCGCAATTTTACGCGGGCAGGCCAATTAAAGCCCACCCAGCGTGACGCGCTCCCGGAAGGGCTGAGCGCTCCCTGTGCGGGCAGGGTGAAGTAAGCTGAGTCGGAGCCTGTGCTCTTTCTCCCATGCGCGCAAAAGAGTGCAGAAATCTCCCTGAGGCACGGAGCTGCCTCGGGGAGATTAGTTTGATTTTTTAAAAATTTAAATAAAGAAAGAAAAAAATTTTTGAGACATGTCCCCTCCTGTGACAATGTCTATGAATGTTATTAAAAAATCTTTATTGAAGTTTAAAAACCTTCATGAAACCTCATCTCACTCGGGGATGAGGTTTCATGATAAATGTGAAGGCCGCCTGGGCTCTTCGCTTGCCCGCCAACTTTCAGGTTAATTATTTAAATTGCTATTTCAATGGCCTTGACAGGCCTTTGACAATTCGGCGATGCGCACCCGCTGAACTGAAGATCTGAAGGACGCGCGGTGATGTCGGGATGCACCCCAATGTCATCGCGCGTCATTTTACGCCTCGGCGAGCAGGGCCCACCCACCCTGAGGGCCCACCCACCCTGAGGGCCCATCCACCCCCGCACGCTGACCTGAAGATTCTGGCCTTAAAGTACTGGAGTTTCCTAACAGTTTGAAATAAAATCTAAATCTGGTTAAGCTACAAATCCAGCTCAAGCTCCAACGTATTGTCCTGCACAATCTGTGATTTGTCACCAACAGAAGATATGCTTTGTGGTTGCCTGTGGCACAACTGTGAAGCCTAGGCCATTAGCTCTGTGCATAAAGGGAAAGATTGGAATGCAAGTGCAACACTGCCATGAGCTATAAGTTCCCAATCCTCAATCACAAACCTATCTATCATTCCAAATGCTTAGAAAAGTCATTAAGGTTTCACCAAGTGTAAATGATGTGAAAGGAGACAAACACTTTTAAAATCTTCTTTTTATTTGTTCATTTGCAGGGTGTCAGCATTGTTGGCAAGGCCAACATTTATTGTTCATCCTTAATTGCCCTTGAGAAAGTGGTGGTGAGCCACTTACTTGAACCACTGCAGTCTGTGCTGTTGGGTCGGAGTGGGAGGTTCAAGGACTTTGATCCAGTGATGGTGTAGGAAGAAGGATACATTTCTAAGTCAGAATGGTGTGTGATTTGGAAGGGAGCTTGGAGGTGGTGGTGTTCCTGTGCACTTTCTACCCTTGTCCTTCTAGCTGGCACGTTTGGGAGGTGCTATTAAAGAAACCTTGGCCAGTTGCTGCAGTGCATCTTGCAGATGGTATACACTAGGGTACAGGGAGTGAATGTTTATTGTGGTGGATTGGATGCCAATCAAGTAGGCTGCTTTGTCAAGTGCCACATGCTAACAATATTCTCGTGTGCCTAAACTGCAGGGAGAAAATTATATTCAAGGGTTCTTACAAGTGGTAACACCAAAAAGAAACACTTCTGATCTGAATTCAGCAAGATCACGCTTGACAGCTGGTTGAAAGCTCTGAAAGAAAATACACAGAATGTGAAAGAGAAAGGATATTGTAACATGCAACTACTCTCTGAGGGCTGCATTTATTCTTGGACTGATCTGTTACTCAAAAGTGCCATTATCTAATGTCAACCAGTTGCAAAATCTCACCACATCAGACCAAGTAATCGAGGTGACACCAAGGGCAACATTTTTCACCTGTCGGTTGGGGGGTGGGGGGGGGGATGTTTGGGAGCGGGCGCGGCACCATTTTAAGGCCCACCCAGCGTGACACCCACTCGGAAGCGCTATGCATTCCCCTGTGCGAGCAGGAAGGGATTCCCTGAGCTGGGAACATCGCTCTTTCGCGCATGTGTGCCGAAGAGCACACAGATCTCCCTGAGGCAAAGTGCCACCTCAGGGAGATCGGTGGAAGTTTTAAACACTTTTGGAAGGGTGGAAAAATTATTCCTGACACGTACCCTCATGTGATACTGTCACATGAGCTGGGACATGTCAATTTCTTTTATTTCACCATATAAACATTTTAAATCCCTCATGAAACCTCATCCCGCCGTGGATGAGGTTTCATGTTTTATCTGAAGGCTGCCTGGGCTCTTCACCTGCCCGCCAAACTTAAAGTTGAATGGGCAGGTCCATTAATTAGCTTAATTACTTTTTAAAAGGCCCTAAGTGGCCATTGACATGCAGTCGAGTCAGCTGTGCGCCCGCCGAATTGAAAATTTAAATGACGCGCAGTGACATCGGGACACACGCCCAATGTCACCGTGTGTCATTTTACAGGTCAGCGAGCCGGCCCCGCCCCCCTGACTGGCCCATAGACTATTAAATTTAAACAAAAACCAATTGCAGTTTGACTAGAACTTTAGTATGAAACATGATGAATTCCCATGACCAAAACTACAATCAAGCAGAGGCAGTGAAAGGGGAGGGTTGTAATATGGGCTAGAAAGTCTATTCCACATGAGGTGTCAGTGGAGGGCCGGGAGCATTTTTGTGGCCAACCTGTTCAACAGAACAATTGTGGCAACAACTGTGGGCAAAGATTAGATTTCTGTGGTACAGTAGCCTGGGGAGTTAAACACTTAAAAAGGAGTTCTGAAAGGATAATGTAATGACGAAAGAAATAATAAGTAGAAGCGTTGGAGGTCCACATACATACATACATCACTAAGATGTCATGCACACATACAGAAAACAGTCAAGAAATCTAATGGAATGCTATCCTTTATTCCTAGAGGACCAGAATACAAGGAGGTCGAAGTCATGCTATAGCTTTACAAAGCCCTGGGTTATGCCACACCTGCAGTAGTGAGAGTAGTTCTGGGCTCCACAGCTTTGGAAAGGTATATTGGCCTTGGAGGGAGTGCCGCATAGATTTACCAGAATAATACCAGGACTCCACAAGTCAAATCATGTGGAGGGATTACACAAACCAGGATTTTATTCTCTAGTATTTCAAAGGTTAATGGGTGATTTGAGCAAAGATTTCAAGTTATTAAGGGGAACTAATAGGATAGACACAGAATAGTTTTTTCAGCTGGTTAAAGAGTCTAGGACAAGGAGAAAGTTAGGAACATGAATACATATGAAGATTGCTGAAGTTTTGAACTCTCTTTTGCTAATGGCAGTCTGCTAGATCAATTGTTAATTTTAAATCTGACAGTGATAGATTTTGATAACCCAAGATATCAAAGGATATTGGGAAAAGGTAGGTATGTGGAGTCAGGTTGCAGAGCAGCCATGATTTCACTGAATGGTAAAACTCAATAGAGGGGCTACATGGCTTAGCCCTGTACCTAGATTTCTACATAATAATGTTCTGGACTGAAGGCGGAAAAATATCTACAAATGATATAGTTCATTGACCACAAAAACATGCTTGATTGACAAAGTAATTGTATTAAACTAAGAGAGTTTGTGATCTTCAGTTGTTTCAAGCTGATAGCAATAGGATTTTGCTCAGCCTGAAAACCTGCAAATAAGTATTTCTCCAGTGCACCTCTCATTCATGCTTCGTTATATATTGGTATGACATTTCTGAGATATACAGAAGCAAATATTATACTGTGCCCCAGATGTACAGTCCACTTACGTGCCGCATCACATGTAGGATTATGATTTTCCATAGCACAAGTTTCTGATCTAAGACAGTTTGAGGACAAACCAAACAAAGCCCCTCACTTGGAGAAGGAAGAGGGAAATTTGGGCAAACCAATCTACCCAGTTCATGTACGCTCTAGCATTGAGATAAAAAGTATCACTGGTAGAAGCATCGGCACTTGGGATTCCCAACTCCTTGGTATGGAAATGATGCATTGAGTTGTGGAAAATTTAAGGATGATGATGGCATATATTTGTAGGGGAAAAAGAAAAACAAAATGCTGAGGCCCTTACCTTGGCAGTTGCCTCTTTACCTAATTCTGGTTCGGATGAACAAGTAGCAGGTCCTCTGCTCAACATTCCTGCCTGAATGGGACATGTTTGGGGAGGTTTTCTGGAATTTCCACCCATTTTGCCTTGATGAGGGGGCCTCATGCCAACTGAGTGCTGCCCTGAGTCTAGGTGAGGACTTTAGTAAGGTGCCAAATTAGGGTAAGATAAATGGATCACAGGAGGAATTTGATTATCTTCCCAATGAGGCCAGCTTGCTCCACTGGGACTAAGGAACATGTTTGGCATGGCTCTGCTTTGAAATTCAAACTAGTGTAGCTGAAGCGCTCTTGCAAGCACAATATGACAAACACAGCCAAGGAAATGAGCCCCACCTCCACAATGTGGGTTGTGGGTCTGTGTTTATGGGCAAAGATGGACAGGAGTTTCAGTAGATCTGACCCTGATGAATTTCAGGGCCACTGTTTCTCTGGTCTAAGTTCGCATGAGGAATATCAGTTGGACTGCAATCTTAAGCCAAATTCCTGGTCCCAAATATCTTTCTTTCCCAGGAATTTTGGGATCACTGAATTTTTGCAATATAAAGAATTAGATCCAAGAAGCATTGATGATTTACTTTATTACACTGGCTTGAAGCAGAATTGTCAAGTAGCAGAAAGAACATACAGTATCCCAGCAATAACTTGCACTATGAACTATGAATGCTCAATCAAAATAATTACTACTTATTTGTAAATATCCTCAGTGTAAATGCAATATTATTCCTCTTCCATTTTCTAGATTATTAGAACTGCTTAGGGCAAATCATAGTAGGATCTTGGAATTATTGTACATTATTTGGAAAATAATGTACAATAATATAATTATATATTATAAATTATGTTACATATATTATAAATATGAAAATCATCTACAGTTGAAATATTCACAATTTGGAAAGCATGTTCTTAAATATAGTGTAATACCTATACAAGAAACAGTTCACAGAGGGTTTAATGAAGGAAACCAACAACTTTAAATAAGTTCCATTACTTCGCTTTACCTATGGTATGGCAGACTTTCAAGTCTAGGGTTAGTATAACAGAATGCTTGGGGCAATGTTTTAATATACATATATTCATTTAGTAAGCACGAGCTGATGAATAACAGCAATATATCTGGAGCCAATTCTTTCAAGACTCGATCCAGCTATTCAAGGTAATAAATCACTCCACTGTTCTCGCTTACAAGCAAGAAAAACAGGTTTATAAACATTTAAGTGGTATTGCTGAACACTGACGCCTTCACATCTTCTCGAAAGTATGTTAAAACTGCCAAGGATTAGACTGCCAACTGTGTTGCGCATTGAGACGCCATTGCTATGGAAACAGCTGGGCTGCTGCACAGATTACTGTTCTAAATAGACAACAAGACGCAGCATCTCTAAGCATCAATCATTAAGCATCACATCACGAGCTTTGCTGCTGCTTAGGCTAAAGGGTGATACAGAATTAGTATGCTTACCATTAATCTATTTAATATTTAAGGTGTAAACGATACATCATTTATGGCACATAAAATTAAAGATAGAAATGTGCAACTCGCAAAGGAAACTACTAACTGTGAAAAACAAGGCTGTATTGCAACTTTCCTTTTGCTAAAACAGTGATGCATAGAGCAGTCAGCATTAAAATTTTACTTCCTAATTCAAAATTTCCACCAACAATGCACCAAAGCTCACACCTTTTAATAGTCAGCTAAAATCAAGAGATTCACACAGAGTAATAATTGGTATAATTATTCATTCAAGTGCTCTATTTTAAGGAGACTTCCGAGTAGACACAAATCTGGAATGAAATGCTAGCATATTCAAGTTGTAATTATACGACTTAGCCCTTAAAGAATTAAGCAGATCATATAAGGTACTAACAGTAAAAATCTGGTTATTTTGGCATAAGAAGTTTTAAGGGAGCTACTTGTACTTATAAATAGTGTCGCCTGGTGGCTGGTGCAGCATCCAAGAAGAATTCTGCCATATCTGGGCTAAGCTTCTGTTAATCCTAAACAGAAGATTAGCTCAGGTATGGCGGAGTTCTTCCTGCTATCATTTCTCAGTTGGTTGGAGGAGGAGTCAAACTCCATTGTAAGATTAAACTAAAATTTAAAATGATTCCGGGAAGAATACCACAATTACTTGTTATTACAGGGTTTGCTGAAGAAATGACATGTAGTTTCATGCTGAGAAATGACCTTCAAATGTCCACAGTCATTTTAATTAAGACTAACAGAAAGAGACTCACAACTCCCATGCCCAAGTTTGATTCAAATCCATAGAAACAGAATGTATACCACCAAGACATTTGCTATGGAAAAGATACAACATAATCTGTCTAATGATGAAAAACTATTATGTGGTTACTTTGAATTTGGATCTGTGGCTTTCAAACAACCCGAGCTCTTGCTGCTAACCCATCTGCAACAAATCTGGAGTATTATCCCCTGGCAGAATTGTCCTGTAAGATGCTTCTTCCTGGTCAAGTGCATTGAGGAGTTCGCTATAGGGTCAGCTAAATTACAGGAAAAATATAAAAACTGTTTTGAGAAAATATGAGGTGCGGGAGTTTAACACCAAGCTCTGCGCACATTTCCCTGGGTAAAATTGTCTCCCAGTTTTTGGAGTTAGCTGCCACAGAAAATCCCTAATGCTTAGGCTTGATCTCTTCAGCCTTAGCATTATTTGATTTTATCGACTTAAGCAAATAATTTTCTGAATTAGCAGTCAGTACCTATTACCTAAACCTCCACCCCCGAACCATCAGTAGAATACAAACACACTCAAGTAAGCAGGTGTGAGCACACATCTCCACCTATCACTGGCCCTCTATCCAGCTCTACCCTCTGCCCCACTCCACCCCTCATAAACCAGCTTATATTTCACCTCTTTTCTATTTTTACTTAGTTCTGTTGAAGAGTCATACTGACTCGAAACGTTAACTGTGTTCTTCTCTGCAGATGCTGCCAGACCTGCTGAGTTTTTCCAGGTATTTTTATTTTTGTTTTGTATGAGCACACATCTGTTGCATTTAACCACCTCTCTCAAAAGCTCAGGGCATACCTCTGCACTGAGTTGACATCAGCTATTAATATATTACCATTGAGGCACTAAGCTCCTGTATATTTGATAGTGCATAATATTTCCAATTTTATCTCACTGCAGGCTAATTGAACTGCTCTTATTTACTGGCAGCGCATGCTATCATTTGGAATGATGACTTACAACAGGCAATCACAGTGAAGTGATGAATTTGAATCTAATCTTTGAATGAAAGACAAATGAAATTCATTTAAAGTTCTTTAAAGAGAGGAAACTCTGGAGACTATATATTCTGGTGGTCGGAGACGCAATGAACAATTTTTGGCAGTACTGTTGGCATTTTTAATAAGGTTCACTTAGATTAATAAAACAAAGCCCATCTGGATTTGAACTCTTGTAATGAATATGATGTGATAAAAACCTGCAGCATAACTATGAACATCATGTTATAGTGCATGAAGGTTTACACGTTAGATTGTGCTGGATTAAATTTTTTGCCTCTTTCAATGACCATGATGGATGCATAAATGTACCCATCGAGAAAGCTAGCAAAATGCTGACCATCAGCATGCCAAAAGTTGACAGCTGTAAAACAACCCTGAAAATAAGCCATATGCACGTGAAGATGAAGAGTTGCATTTAAAGGTACAGTAGGACATGGGCAGTTCACAGTGTAAGCCATAGCTATGCCCAATACTTAACCAGCATTATCCTTATCCTCCTCTTGTCTCTCTCTTTCAGCTTTTCCCCCTTGCCACATGGGCTCACCACGGTGCTGGTTGATCACCTTTCATATCAACCATCGTTTTTTTGGATTTGACTGGCAGTTTTATACCCAAATGCCCTTCCTGCGGCTAACCCTCTCCATTTACCCAGGCTGGGGACTGCCACCAATACATGCTGGCTTGCCTACACCTGCTGCTGGATTCTTCCGTGGCCAACAAGTTCTGGAATGGAACTCGAGCCCACAGCATTCTGACTCAGAAGCTGGGTAGCTGCCACCTGAGCCATACTCCAGCTCCATTTGGCCTACTTAAAAGTACATTTTGCAATAAAATGAATAATTGATGAAATAGTTGTTTGGTCCTACAGAACTTCAGTAATGTTGAAAAATTAGACATGCTGCTGAAGCTTTTCATCTTGCACTCGCCAGCACAGATTCGCAAGAATGCCAGTTGTAAACGGAACAACAATTCATACTCTATGAGTGCTGATTGGATGGCAAGTGGACTCTGATTGGTAGAGATGTTGCCATGGAGAATGCTCCAGGGAACAATTAACTGCCAAACCTTTGTTTAAATTCAAACCAGGCAGGTTGACTCAAATTGGTCAAGGCATTGCAGTGGGGGAATGAACCAGGGAATGGCTGTCCCTCAAGCTTTCATTTAGTTGAAAAAGGTGCATTTCATGGACATGGTCTTTTTGTCTGCAAAGGACAGGGGGCTTTGACATGCCTGGTTTGAATTTAAACAAAAGCTTGGCAACTAACTGTTCCCTAGAGCATTCCCCATGGCAACATCTCTACCAATCTGCGTCCACTTGCCAACTAAGCAGCACTCCCTTCTCATACAGTATAAGTTGTTGTTCCCTCTACAATTGATATTCTTGTGAATCTGTTCGGATGAGTACAGGATGAAAAACTTCGACAGCATGTCTCTTTTTCCAACAACTGATGAAATAATTGGTGGAAAGTGCAAATGCTCAAAGTATGAAGTTTATTTTCCCTGGGGTACACTACATCCACTCCGTCCGGAAAAAGCTAATTTTTGACATTACTTTGCATATTTTCCAGCTTTGTGCAGCCTACTATAATTCTGCCTTCCAAGCCTAAAGTAGTTTTCCTTGAAAGGTTGTAGACAATGTAAGTAGGAAAATAAAAGTGTTTTCATGGGCTTCAACTGAAACTTATAGGTCAAGTTACAATAAAGGGGTTGACACCATCCCATTAAACCAACAGGTTGAGGAAAGTCACACAAACACATTAAGTGATTGCCAGCTATTCAATCAGCAACAGTAAATTTCTAACCCATGTTGCTCTTCCTTCAACCCATCAGAGGTTTTGCTTTTTTTTCCCCACTACTTATTTAAATATCAACTAAATTACCTGCGCTATCTATGGCTAAGTAGAAATATTTAGAGGATTGTGAACAAATGGAAGTCTATGTAAAGGAAGACCAGCTTGCATGCTGCCACAACAGCTAGCAGATTATATGAAATGCAGCACATTTTCTATTACAAACTGGAGTGTTCTCTGCCCCACGTGCTGTCAGGTAGTATAAAGATGTGGAAAATCTGGTCAATATCCATGCTTTATGTTTCCCATCTGTTTTTTTTTCTACAGGTTATCGCCAGCATCCATACTATTCATTGATTTCAGAAACTTTTGTACAAGTCAGACATCAATAAAATGTCCAATTTATTCAAAGCAAACTTATACATGCTCAGCAACAGAAATAATTGATGGGATCGTCAGTGAGAGAGACATAAAGTCAATCCGGTCTTAACAAAATCCATTATCCCCAATGGACAAATACTGTTTGGAAACACTCCAGTCTGAAATAAATCATTTTCACTGGGCAACTAATAACAGGATACTGTATGATAAAATATATGTTACCGCTAACCCTCCTTCAATAAAGAAAGACTTGCGTTATAGAGTGCCTTTCACAACCTCAGTACGTCCCAAAGCACTTTACAACAATGGAGTTCTTTTTGAAATAACTATGAGGTAATGGCCAGATCATCTGTTTCAGTGATGTGGGTTGAGGGATTAATATTGGGCAGAACACTGAGAAAAACACTGTGCTTTTCTTTAGAATAGTGCCATGGGATTTCAGCCTCAATTTAATGCTCTCCTCTGAAAGATAGCACCCCTGACAATGCAGCACTTCCCTCAGTGCCACACTGGAGTGCCAGCCTGGATAATGTGCTCATCATCTCTGAAATCCACAAAACAGTCTATTGTGTAGTCAGATCATTTAATGACTGATTATGCAGAGAAGGGCTTGAATTTTCCAAAAATGATCATACTTAATTAACAAGCTCTCCTAAAGCAATTTTTAACCTATTTATTGCTGCAATGGGGTTAGATGCCCTGTAAGGTGCTGCATTATGCAAATTATTACACCCATTCCTTAAATAAAAGCAAAAAACTGTGGATGCTTGAAATCCAAAACAAAAACAAAAATACCTGGAAAAACTCAGCAGGTCTGGCAGCATCTGCAGAGAGGAGCACAGTTAACGTTTCGAGTCCAAATGACCCTTCAACAGAACTAAGTAAAAATAGAAAAGAGGTGAAATAAAAGCTGGTTTAAGGTGGGGGTGGTGGTGTGGTGGGTAGAGCTGGATAGAGGGCCAGTGATAGGTGGAGATAACCAAAAGATGTCACAGACAAAAGGACAAAGAGATGTTGAAAGTGGTGATATTATCTGAGGAATGTGTTAATTAAGCGTAGAAAGCAGGACAAGCAAGGTACAGATAGCCCTCGTGGGGGTGGGGTAGGGTGAAGGAATCGAAAAAGGCTAAAAGATAGAGATAAAACAATGGATGGAAATACATTTAAAAATAATGGAAATAGGTGGGAAAAGAAAAATCTATATAAATTATTGGAAAGAAAAGGGGGAGGAATCGGAAAGGTGGTGGGGATGGAGGAGAGAGTTCATGATCTAAAATTGTTGAACTCAATATTCAGTCCGGAAGGCTGTAAAGTGCCTAGTCGGAAGATGAGGTACTGTTCCTCCAGTTTACATTGAGCTTCACTGGAACAATGCAGCAAGCCAAGGACAGACATGTGGGCATGATAGCAGGGTGGAGTGTTGAAATGGCAAGCGACAGGTAGGTCTGGGTAATGCTTGTGGACAAACCAAAGGTGTTCTGCAAAGCGGTCACCCAGTCTGCGTTTGGTCTCTCCAATGTTGAGGAAACTGCATTGGGAGCAACGAATGCAGTAGACTAAATTGAGGAAAGTGCAAGTGAAATGCTGCTTCAGTTGAAAGGAGTGTTTGGGCCCTTGGACGGTGAGGAGAGGGGAAGTAAAGGGGCAGGTGTTGCACCTTCTGCGGTTGCATGGGAAGATGCCTTGGGAGGGAGTTGAGGTGTTGGAGGTGATGGAGGAGTGGACCAGGGCATCATAGAGAGAACAATCCCTGCAGAATGCCACCGGGCGGGGTGGGGGGGGTGTGTGTGTGTGTGTGTGTGTGTGTGTGTGTGTGTGTGTGTGTGTGTGTGTGTGTGTGGTGGTGGTGGTGGTGGTGGTGAAGGAAAAATGTGTTTGGTGGTGGCATCATGCTGGAGTAGGTGGAAACGGTGGAGTGATAAGTGATGACAGGGGGGACCCAATCATGGTTCTGGAAGGGAGAGAAAGGTGTGCGGGCGGATGTGCGGGAGATGGACCGGACATGGTTGAAGGCCCTGGCAACCACAATGGGTGGAAAACCTCGGTTAAGGAAGAAGGAGAACATGTCAGAGGAACTGTTTTTGAAAGTGGCATCATCAGAACAGATGCAACGGAGCTGAAGGAACTGAGAGAATGGGATGCAGTTCTTACAGGAAGCGGGGTGTGAGGAGCTGTAGTCGAGGTAGCTGTGGGAGTCGGTAGGCTTGTAATGGATATTGGTGGACAGTCTATCACCAGAAATTGAGACAGAGAGGTCAAGAAAGGGAAGGGAAGTGTCAGAGATGGACCATGTGAAAATGATGGAGGGGTGGAAATTGGAAGCAAAATTAATAAATTTTTCCAGGTACAGACGAGAGCATGAAGCAGCACCGAAGTAATCATTGATGTACCGGAGAAAGAGCTGTGGAAGGGGGCCGGAGTAGGTCTGGAACAAGGAATGTTTCACATACCCCATAAAGAGACAGGTGTAGCTGGGGCCCATGCGGGTACCCATAGCCACACCTTTTATTTGGAGGAAGTGAGAGGAGTTGAAGGAGAAATTGTTCAGTGTGAGAACAAGTTCAGCCAGGCAGAGGAGAGTAATGGTGGATGGGGATTGTTCGGGCCTCTGTTCGAGGAAGAAGCGGAGAGCCATCAGACCATCCCAGTGGGGGATGGAGGTGTAGAGGGATTGGACATCCATGGTGAAGAGGAGGCTGTTGGTGCCAGGGAACTGGAATTTGTTGATATGATGTAGGGTGGCAGAGGAATCGCGGATGTAGGTGGGAAGGGACTGGACAAGGGGAGAGAGAATGGAGTCAAGATAGCAAGAAATGAGTTCTGTGGGGCAGGAACAGGCTGACACCATCGTTCTGCCGGGACAGTCCTGTTTGTGGATTTTGGGTAGGAGGTAGAAGCGGGCCGTCCGAGATTGGGCGACTATCAGGTTGGAAGCTGTGGAAGGAAGATCTCCAGAGGAAATGAGGTCAGTAACAGTCCTGGAAACAATGGCTTGATGTTCAGTGGTGGGGTCACCCATTCCTTACTTCTTTATAATAGACAGTGTGGAAAATATGCCATATGCAAAGGTGGCGGTAGAGAGGGAGGAGTGGGAAGTGTTATGACCACAGCTGATGTTAATTGCTGCGCAAACCAAATCCCAGAGGGCAATTTGGTTTACGGGACATACTCTTTTTTTTATATTCTGAAACAGAGAAGGAGACGTACCGATCTCAGCAGTATGAGGACCGGTAACATTTTTGGGATTTTAAAAATTAAAATTAACCCTTTATTAACAAAAATGAAAGAAAACTTAAGCACACAAGATTACAGTTACACAATTTAAGTTAGTCTTGCAAAACATTTCCACCAAAAACTCTCTACTTGGTCACACCCACAAGTAAACACCTTTCAGGCAACACTCCCTTACAGATGTCCACTATGAAATCTAGTAATATTACACAAGGCAAACTGTACCTTCAACGAATGTGTACCACATGACCTTTACCCTCTTCCACTCTGCAGTCGAATCCACTTCAGAATAAGCTTGCTTGCTGCAGCCCAAGACTTTTCTGGCTTAACTGGATAGGTGATTCAAGCTGCATTCTCTTCCAGCCCAGAACTCCAGCTATAGCTCAACAGCTCAAACAGCTCCAGCTATCTCCACCTATCTCTAAATCTCAAGCTCAACAGCAACTCTAAAATACCCTTTTCTCTTTCATCTTAGTTCCATTGTTCTCATATGTCTTTGAAACTCAAACCCTTCCAAATATAAGAACTTTCATGTTTCCATCTTCTCTTTGATTTTGGGTCAATAAAATATAATATCCCCACTACTATTTACCTATGGAACTCCTGCAAGATGAAAACATGTTTCTTTGTGCCTCTGACTCCCCTTTGATATTCGAACAAACTCTCAATTTATCTAAAAATGCAAATACTAGATCTAATCTATTTACTTGGACCTCAATCTTAAACCCTCTGTCCCTTTTCATGTTTCAAACCCACCCCCCCAGACAACCTGACTTCTATCAAACTCTGCCCAGCTTAATTAAAACACACACACACACACAAAATTCCGAAAATATTAAAAAAGAACACCCATTGTCACAGTAGAGCATAAGCATTAAGCACCATTCATACAAACTTACAAATTAGGAGCAGGAGTAGTCCATTGGCCCTCAAGCCTGCTCAATAAAATCATGGCTGACCTGACTGTGGCCTCAACTCCACATTCCCACCATCCCTCGATAACCTTTGGCTCCCTTGTTAGTCGAGAACCCATCTACCTCTGCTTTAAAAATACTCAATGACCCTGTCTCCACCACTCTCTGGGGAAGAGAGTTCCAAAGACTCACCACCCTCTTAAAAAAAAGATTTCTCCTCATTTCCGTCTTAAATGAAATAGTGTCCCCTTGTTCTAATTTCTCCCACAAAGGGGAAATATGCTTTCAGCATCCACCCTGTCAAGTCCCCTGAGGATCTTAAATGATTCAGAAAGGTCGCCTCTCATTCCTCTAAATTCCAAAGGATACAGGCCCAACCTGTCCAACGTCTCCTCATAAGATAACCCACCACCACCCCCATCTCAGTTTTCACAGCACCTAAAGCTCTACTTCTGCTAAGTAAAACTATTTTCTTCCAATTATATTGAATGGTAAAACTGAAAAAGAAACATTTATAGATTCACTCCCATGATGAATGAAAGAAAATCACGATAGGTTAAGGTCTTGTTTTTGTACTGGAATTGCTTTGAAACAATTTACAGAGGATGTTTTGCACCTGTTGCTTTCCCTGGAAACTTCCTCGAGGACTTTAAGCAAATCAGTTTTTTTTTTATATTTTCATACCAAAAATTTTTAATCAAGATTAAAACCTGTTTCCCAGGATAATTTCTGAGGAGGTTTCTGGTGGTCTGCACAGATTTTAAAATTCAAAGTATCTTCGCTACTATCAGAATCATTGTGCTCCTCATCCTTTAATGGTTAAGGGGTAATGCTCATTTAATTTCCTATGTATGGTTAAGTATCTCAAGCATTTCAACAGGGATGGAAAAAGCGTGCGAATCCCAGACCTAATGCTCTGCCAGGAGTCTCTTTAGACAAGCCAGTCAGCCAGAAGTATGCTGCCTGTTTGCCAGAGCCACATTGGGTGGCTGAAGTTAAATAAACAACAAAGGATTTTGAAAATCAGATTCAAAGACGCACAAAATTAAGTAAATAATCTTGAGGCAGGGATCTGGCTAAACAAAGTTACTGATTCTATGCTCATCTAAACCTCCCAGAAATATCAGTTGGAACATTCCCTCTTTTCTTTCCACATTTGTAACTTTTTTAAACCTGATCACCTCATTAGGTCCCCCCGCTTGCAAATTTCACTCACGGCCAACATGTCAGAGAGGTTAACATCATTTTCTAGATCTTCATCAACATGTTCTTGAACTAGCTTTGAACAGCCTTGGATGTGTCCCATCTCTACTCGCCATCCATCCAGATGGCTAGGCTGCGATAAAGAACTCATCAAATAGGAATGTATCAGGAAAGCCCATTTTCTAGTATTGCCTATGGTTATGTGGTTATCAAATTTTGCTCAACAAGCTCTCCAATTCTGTCTTCAGGTTGCGCTTGACGCTATAAATCTAAAAACAATTCTAAGGCCAGAATATTGCCATCGCCGTGTGGTGACAGGCTCGATACGTCGATGCACAAAATGACGTGCAAAGCCATCGGGCACGCGTCCCAGCGTCATTTAGATATTACGTTCAGCAGGCGCGTGTCCGCCAAACTGTCAAGGGCCTATTAAGGCCATTTAAAAAACCAATTAAACTTGTTAGCAACACCTGAAGGTTGGTATAATTACGCAAGGACAGATGGCAGGTCAGAAGATTGGAAAGAATATAAAGAACAGCAAAGGATGACAAAAATATCAATAACGAGGGAAAAATTAGAGTACGAAAGAAAGCTAGCTAGTAATATAAAGACAGAGAGTAAGAGTTTCTATAGATATTTAAATAAGAAAAATTAACAAAGTGAGCACTGGTCTTATGGAAAGTGAGTCTGGGGAATTAGTAATGGAAAGAGGGAGATGGTGGATGAATTAAACAGGTATTTTGCTTCGGTCTTCATTAGAGAGGACACAAGTAACATCCTGGGAATAGCTATAAATCAGGAAATGGAAGGGAGGGAGGAACTCGGAAAAATTACAATCACCAGGGAAGTGGTATTCAGCAAATTATTGGGACTGGTCCAGATGCACTTCACCCTAAGGTCTTTAAAGAAGTAGCTAGTGAGATACTTGATGCATTGGCTTTAATTTTCCAAAATTCCCTAGATTTGGGGAAGGTTCCATTAGATTGGAAAATAGCAAACGTAACTCCTTTATTCAAAAGGGGAGACAGAAAGCAGGCCAGTTAGCCTACCATATGTCATAAGGAAAACGTTAGAAGATATTACTAAAGATGTTACACCAGGGCACTTTGAAAAATTCAAGGCAATCAGGCAGAGTCAACATGGTTTTGAAAAAGGGAAATCATGTTTAACCAATTTATTGGAGTTCTTTGAAGGAGTCACATGTGCTGTGGATAAAGGGGAACCAGTGGATGTACCATACTTAGATTTCCAGAGGGCATTTGATAAGGTACCACATCAAAGGTCATTGCAGAAAATAAAAGCTCATGGAGTAGGGGGTTACATATTGGCATGGATAGAAGATTGGCTAGCTAACAGGAAGCAGAGAGTTGGCATAAATGGGTCCTTCTTTGGTTGGCAGGTGATGAGTGGTGTGCTGTGGCCTGCAGTGCTGGGGCCTCAACTTTTTACAATTTATATAAATGACTTGATTGAAGGGGCCAAAGAATGGTTGCTAAATTTGCTAATGACACAAAGATAGGTAGAAAAGTGAGTTTTGAAGAGTCCGTAAGGAGGCTACAAAGTGACAGATGGATAAAGTGAGGGGCAAAGATCTGGTAAACGGAGTATAATGTGGGCAAATGTGAAATTGTTCATTTTAGCAGGAGGAATAAAAAAGCTTATTATCTAAATGGACAGTGATTTCAGAGCTCTGAGATTCAGAGGGATCTGGGTGTCCTGGTGCATGAATCACAAAGAGTTAGTATGCAGGTACAGCTGGTAAGTAGGAAAGCTAATAGAATGTTATAATTTATAGTGAGAGGAATTGATTACAAAATTCGGGAGGTTATGCCTTAGTTGTACAGGGCATGGGTGAGACCACGTCTGGAGTATTGTGTACAGTGCTGGTCTCTTTTTTTAAAGAAATACGTAAATGTGTTAGAAGCAGTTCAGAGAAGGTTTACCACACTGATACCAGGAATGGGCGGGTTGTCTATAAGGAAAGGTTGGACAGGGAATTTAGAAGAGTAAGAGGTGACTTAATTGAGGCCTTTAAGATCTTGAGGGGTCTTGACAGGGTGGATGTGGAGAGGATGTTTCCTTTTGTGGGAGGGTCTAGAACTAGGGGTCACTGTTTAAAAATAAGTGGTTGCTCATTTAAGAAAGAGATGAGGAGAATTTTTTTCTCTCAGAGGGTTGTGAGTCTTTGGAACTCTCTTTCACAAAAGGCGGTGGAAGCAGAGTCTTTGAATATTTTTAAGGCAAAGCCAGATTCTTAATTAACAAGGGGTTGAAAGGTTATCGGGGGTAGGCAGGAATGTGGGGTTGAGGTTACATTCAGATCAGCCATGATCTTACTGAATGGTGAAGCAGGCTCAAGGGGCCCAGTGGTTTACACCTGCTCCTAATTTGCATGCTCCTATGTAACTGCCATTGAAGTAAGTGTAATAAAATTAATTCTATGTGCAATTGGCCATCCACTAGTATATTTAAAGCCAGTAACAAGCTACAAATGTAAACAAATCAATTGCTCAGAAGGTTGAGGGGTTTAAGTCCCAATCCGGTACTTGAGCACAACAATTTAGGCTGGCACTCCAATGCCATACTGAGGGAGTGCTGCATTATCAGAAGGACTGTCTTTTGGATGAGATGTTAAACAGATGCTCCACCTGGTCTCTCAGGTGGATGCAAAAGATCCCATGGCAGTATTTTGAAGAGGAGCAGGGGAGTTATCCATGCTGTCCTGGCCAATGCTTATCCCTCAACCAGCATCACAAAACAAACTGTCTGGCCATTACCATGTTGCTGTTTGGAGTTTGCTATATGAAAGTTGGCTTCCGCGTTTCCTACATCACAACAGTGATTACACTTCAGAAGTACTTCATTGGCTGTATAGTGCTTTGGGGTGCCTGGTATCGTGAAAGGTGCTATACAAATGCAGCCTGTCTTTCTTTTGTTATGAATGAAGTTTCTTCTTCTTCTTCACGTTCAGTTGTCCGCCGTTTGCTAACCATGGCTCTCCACACATCTCTAACTTTAGCAGTCTTATTCAATTGGTTGTAATCCATGCCTAATAGTCAGTCTTTGATGTCATGCATCCATACTTTTCTCTGCCTGCCATTAACCACTAAAATGTGTACTTAGCCATGCTGCTGAACGTAGCATTAAATTCCAAGTGGCCAGATCAAGTTAACCGCTTTTTCTCAAGCATTTTGAGGACAAGAAAATAGTCTTACTGTCCTTTTCAGGTCTTTCACAGGTTGACAGAAACAGCCACATCTAATCAATAGTGTTAGTTTGACAGCAGAGGAACTGAAAGCCAGGTCCGAAGAATGGCTTGAAGGTGCTTGCAATGACAATGTCAGACTCTAAACATTTGCCACGTTCCCTGCAGCATTTGTTCAACTTATGACCTAGTGGATGACTTCAAAAAGAGCAACAATTTAAGCAACAGCATTTAAGGTGTAAACCATGATGCAGAATTTTAAACTATCAATATTATTTAAGTGCAAAAAAGCACCTTCCCATTTATAGTGATTTCTGCTCTAGGAAATGAGCATGAACATACTTCAAAGCTCTTCAATGAAACTTGCAGCACTCGAAGTAGGCAAACATGAAATTAACCCTGGCTCAAGGCTTATAAAATAGAAATAATATTAGAAAATTATTTTCCACAATCTAAGGAACCAGAACATTGAAGGATACAGGATATTTAGGAAGGACAGGGACTGTGGAAAAAATGGAGATGTGGCTCTGTTAGTTAATGATGGTATTAGCACAATAGAGAGGGATGACCTAAGTTCAGGAAACTAGGATGTGCAAACAGTTTGAATAAAGATGAGGCAAGAATTGTGTACAGGCCCCCTGACATTAACGACAAGGTAGGGTCGAACATAAAGGAAGAAATAAGTGGAGCTTGTCAGAAAGGCACAGCAATAATCATGGGAGATTTTAATTTACATATAGACAGGAAAAGTCAAAATGGCAAAGGTAGCCTAGATGAGGAGTACACTGAATGTTTTTGGGATAGTTTCTTACAACAGCATATCCTGGAGCCAACCACAGAGCTGGCTATATTAGACGTGATATTGTGCAATGAGATGGGAGTAATTAATGATCGCATAGTGAAGGTGTCCCTGGGTAGCAGCGACCATAATATGATTGAATTTTACATTCAGTTTGAGGGAGAGAGAAGTGGGTCTGAGACTAAGTTTTTAAACTTAAATAAGAGCAATTATGAGGGCATAAAAGCTGAGCAGGCTAAAGTGAATTGACAAATTAGGTTAAGGGATAGGTCAATAGAGATGCAGTGGCTAATATTTAAGGGGATATTTCAGAGTGCACAGAGTCGATACATTCCAACGAGTAGGAAAAAGTCAAAGGATGGACACGTCACCTGTGGTTAACTAGCAAGGTTAAAGATAATATCAGACTTAAAGAAAAAGCATATAGTTGTGCTAAGGCAGGTGGAAGACCTGAAGATTGGACAGAAGATAAGGAACAGCAAAAATTTACCAAATAATGATGAGGGAAAAATTAGAGTTGAGAGAAAGCTAGCCAGAAATATAAAAACAGATAATGAGTTTTTATAAATGTTTAAGAAAAGAGTTAACAAAGTGAGCGTTCGTTCTATAAAAAGTGATTCTGGAGAATTGATCATAGAAAACAAGGATATGGCAGTTGAACTGAGCAGGTATTTTGCATCAGTTTTCACTATAGTGGATAAAAGTAACATCCCAGAAGCAGCTATAAACTAGGAAATGAAAGTGGGAAAGTCAGGAAAATTACAGTCACCAGGGAAGTGATACTGATTAAATTGTTGGAGCTGTGGGCTGACAAGAGCCCAGGGCCTGATGGACTTCATCCGAGGGTCTTAAAGGAAGTATCTAATGAGATAGGTGAAGCATTGGTTTTAATTTTCCAAAACTCCCTAGATTTGGGGAAGGTCCCATGAGATTGGAAGATAGCAAATGTAACTCCATTATTCAAAAATGGAGGGGGACAGAAAACTGGAAACTACAGGCCAGTTAGCATAACATCTGTCGTAGGGTAAATGTTAGAAGCTATTATTAAAGAAGTTATAGCAGGGCACTTGGATAAGCTCAAGTCATCAGGCAGAGTCAACTTGGTTTTGTGAAAGAGAAATCATGTTTAACCAACTTACTGGAGTTCTTTGAGGAAGTAACATGTGCTTGGATAAAGGGGAACCAGTGGATTTACTATACTTATATCTCCAGAAGGCATTTGATAAAGTGCCACATCAAAGGTTATTGAGGAAAAGAAAAGCTCATGGGATAGAGGGTAACATATTGGTGTGGACAGAAAATTGACTGGCTAACACGAAGCAAAGAGTAGGCACAAATGGGTCTTTTTCAGGTTGGCAAGATGTAAAGAGTGGTATGCCACAGAGATCAGTGCTGGGACCTCAACTGTTTACAATTTATATTCATGACTTGGAAGAAAGGATTGAAGAGATGGTTGCCAAATTTGCTGAAGATGCATAGATAGGTAAGAAAGTAAGTTGTGAAGAGGACATAGGAGGCTACAAACAGATACAAGTAGGTTAAGTGAATGGGCAAAGATCTGGCAGATGGAGTATAATGTGTGGAAATGTGAAACTGTCTATTTTGGCAGGAAGAATAAAAGAGAAGCATATTATTTAAATGGTGAAAGATTGCAGAGTACTGAGATGCAGAGGGATCTGGGTGTCCAAATGCATGATTACAAAAGGCTAGGATACAAGTGCAGCAACTAATTAGGAAAGCTAATTATATGTTATCATTTATTGCAAGGGGAATTGAATACAAAAGTAGTGAGGTTATACTTCAGTTGTAAGGGCACTAGTGAGACCACATTTGGAGTACTGTGTACAGCATTGGTCACCTTATTTAAGGAAGGATGAAAATGCATTGGAAGCAGTTCAGAGAAGGTTTACCAAACTAATACCAGGAATGCGTGGGTTGTCTTATAAGGAAAGGTTGGACAGGCTGGGCTTGTATCTGCTGGAGTTTAGAAGAGTAAGAGACGACTTGTTTGAAACATATAAGATCCTGAGGGGTCTTGACAGGGTGGGTGTGGAGAGAATGTTTTCTCTTGTTGGAGAATCTAGAACTCAGGATCACCGTTTAAAAATAAGGGGCCACTCATTTAAAACAGAGATAAGGTGAAATTTTTTCACTCAGAGGGTCATGAGTCTTTGGAACTCTCTTCCTGAAAAGGTGATGGAAGCCGAGCCTTTGAATATTTTTAAGGTAGAGGTAGACAGATTCTTGGTAAGCAAGTGGGTGATAGGTTATCGGGGGTAGATGAGATGCAGATTTCAGGCTACCATCAGATCAGCCATGATCTTATTAAATGGCAGAGTAGGCTCAAGAGGCTGAATGTTACTTTTTCCTGTTCGTATGTTCGTATGAAATGCCTTACTATATTATACTATGCAATAGGAAAATTTGATATTAATTTGCTCAGTTTGTTAGCAAAAACAATTATCAGTAAGTGGATTTGGCACCAAATTCTTCCACCTGTAACCTAGGTTAAAATGCAGCATGAGAAGGAAAAATGTTTTCCTTTTCAACCAGCTGTTGTGGACTCCAAGATAAATAACGTTTAACTCCCACTCGTTCGGTGGATAAATACAAGGTTTCATATATCCTTACACAAGATCAAAAATAGCTCTGGGGTATGATCCCTGGTGAGGGCTGGGAAATTGGTAAAACTCACACACACAATGATGAATGTACAAAAGTTGGTATCATTGCCCTGGCTTGAGGAAGGCGGAGGGGGGCGGGGGGGGGGGGGGGGGGGGGGGTGATGTCAGTCATACCATTACCACGGCTCAAAAGTGCACATAGGATGACAGACTTGGTTAAGATCACATAAAATTTATAGCACAGAAGGCATTCAGACCAACTGTCACTGCCAGGGTTTATGCTACACACAAGCCTCCGCCAACCCTACATTAACCAATCATCCCCACATATCCTTCATATGGTAACAAGTTTCACAAGCCTCCGCCAACCCTACATTAACCAATCATCCCCACATATCCTTCATATGGTAACAAGTTCCACATTTCTACCACTCTCTGGAAAAGCAGTTCCTCTTAAACTCCTCGTAGGATTTCTGAGTGACGCTGTTATAACTATAGCCCCTCGTTGTAGAATCTGTCCCACAATTGGAAATAGCTTCTCTCCAATTACCCCAGCAAACTTTTCAGAATTTTAAATGCCTCTTTGGTCACCCCCTCAGCTGTCTCTTTTCAAGAAGAAAGAGCCCCAGCTTGTTCAATTTTTCTCTTACAGTCATAATCTCTCAGTTCCTGTGCTAACCTTGTAAATCCTTTTTCCACCTTCTCCAACACTTCTACGTGCCCTTTGTAACCTGCTGTTAAAAAGGCTGACAACACTCACAATGCAAGCTCATCATTAACATAAAGCACCTGGGAACACTTGGAAGGGACAAGGAGAGAAACTATCCTGGGAGGGTACAAATCCTTTTTTTTATTCATTCATGGGATGTGGGCGCCGCCAGCTAAGCCAGTATTTATTGCCCATCACTAATTGCCCTTGTTCAGAAGGCGTTTAAGAGTCAACCACATTGCTGTGGGTCTGGAGTCACATGTAGGTCAGACCAGATAAGGACCGCAGATTTCCTTCCTTAAAGGGCATTAGTGAACCAGATGAATTTTTAGGACAATCAATTCATGGTCTTCATTAGACCTTTAATTCCAGATTTTTATTGAGTTCAAATTCCACTAGGTCCCCAGAGCATTACCCTGGGTCTCTGGGTTACTAATCCAGCAACAATACCACGATGCCCTTCTAGTTTCATTTCTCATTCTAGTTTCCCTTGTTGAATAACATAGAACTGACTTTACAAACTAATAAATAACATTTTTTTAAAAACTATTAATGACTGGGATTGTGATTTAGAATGGCATGGTGGAGCTACAAAATGCCTATGTATCATGGATAGCAAATTCGCTAGGGCAATGATGTGGTGCCTACATGCAACCAACGACCAAGCAGCCTGGGCAGGGGAATAACTTGCTTTCCAAACTTCTCAAGTGGTGTGCGGCAAAGAGGAGACCTGGGGCAGAATTTTCTGCCTGGATAGTGGGTGGAGCGGGCGCAGGTGGGCGCAGACCTGATCGTCCCCCGCGATCGGGTCCATGCCGCCAATTTACACGGGCGGGCCAATTGATGCCCGCCCAGCATGAATTGCGGCTCCCGGGGACAGCGGTGGGCGAGCGGTGTTGGGACTGCAATACTGCAATGATTGTTGCGTCCAATGGCGACCCGGCGGCCTGTTTTTAAAAATTGCTGCAGCCTTTCAAAGGAAAGAGAAGGCCCCCCAACACAACCAAACGTGCCTGGGAGGAGGTGGCGGAGGTGGTGAGCTCCCATGACGCGGTGCGGCGCACCTGGATCCAGTGTCGTTGTTGCGCTCAGGAAGGGTGAGTAACATGTGGACACTTAACCCAGCAGGTATGCTCCCCCCCCCCCGGTGCCCACCTCCCTGGCAAGTGTAGTGTAGTGAGTGTAGTGACTGCACTGAATCATTGACGACATGCGTCCTTCGCTGGGTGGGCCAGCAGATATTGCCCATGCCGAGCTCACCCTGAGAGGCTGGTGAAGAGCTGGGTTCTGCCCCCGCAGCATGTGGTTCACTGAGACCCACATGACTGTTTTGGGGGCAGCCTGGAGGAGCTGCACCTTGGCGCAGTGCTGGAACTCCAGGACATGTCAAAGTCAGGGTGATGACATGCTGGGAGGGGAGCTTCAATGTGGTGTGGCACTAATCGATATGCAGTCCTCTGCGCTCCGCCTACTTGCGCCTCCTTGCTACGGAAGGTTAGACCGCGTGGTGCCTAATGTGATGTAGGCAGCATTTGGCCAAGGGGTTGTGGGTGCGGGGGGTTGAGGGGTGGGGGGGACAGGCCTAGCACCTTCATGTGAGCGTTTGGTAGCAGCAGGTTGAGAAGACACTGGAGCCCTGATATGTCCCACTCTGGTTAGGGTGGACCGTCTGTGAAGAGAGCCCAGGTACAATTAGCACTGATCAATGCTCTTCTCTCCTTTTCAGGAGAAGAATAGAAGAATGCACATAGTGCCGTCGAGTGGGTGAGGACTGGTGACGGGCCGGCACAGTTGCTGATTCTCAGCCACTTCGAGCAGGAAGCCCTAGATTTGGAGAGGCACCATGAGCCCAGGTCCACCGGTGTGGTGAGGCTGGGGTGCCACGGTCAGGTATGTTTGCCCAACAGTGAGGCTACCATTGTTCTCCCAACAGCCATGGCAGTGCTGAATGTTCAGTGATTGAAGTTTGCAACATGGCTTGACCATTGTTTATGGAAGGATGAGCACATAATGATCCGGGGATCAGGGATGCACAATGACATTGTCTCCACGTTAACTGATCCAATCTCCTTGTTCTTCCTTTCAACATCAGCGGAGCAGGGCTGGAAGGAGGAGCAGCAGAGGCCCCCTCTTACACCTGAGGGCTCTGAAGTCTCTCCAGTGTCACACCATCTCTGCCAGGCAGGCACCAGCACGGGTACTAGCACCTCAGTGGGAATTAGAACATTGGCTAGTGTCCCAGGGTACAGCGGTGAGGGCACTTCACAGTCGCTGGAGGAGCTGGCAGAGACAGAGAGTACCCTTGGCACCAGCAGTTGGTGGACTGCAGGGGACCAGGCACATGCTCAGTCGGTGCCTGATGATGTGGCTCTGGAGTCGTCCGTGATGTAGCAAATGCAGGAAATATGGCCGGGTGTGCGGGAGCATCTGGTGAGCTATGCTTGGCTTGGTATCCGTGGTGGAGGAGACTACGCAGCATATCACCGAAGCAATGAGCTTTGTGGTCAAGCGCCATGCAACCTCCATAAAGAGAGTGGCGACGCTCATGAGAGGCTCCTCCAGGAGACCCATCAGGGCTTTCTGGGGATGCAATTGGACCAGCAAGCTCTCACATCAGCATTGACCTCAGCTGGTCATTAACAATGTGGGAAATGGTCTGGGCACCAAGTTTCCCAGCTCGGTGCCCATCCATCCGTGGTGAACAGGGAGGTCTGAAGTGACCTCACGTCAGCGCAGCATCTGCCTGTCGTCTCTGCAGGCTCCTCTCAGAGCGCTCCGGATGAGGGCGGCAGCTCCTCCGCCCCGCTGCCAGTGACCATTGCATCTGGTGAAGCTGTGACGACTGGGGAGATGCCAGCTGTGGAACTAGCAGCTCCCTCCCAGGCGGGGCCAGCACAGGCTCCATGGGCCAGAGGATGAGTGCCAAGGTCATCGAGGCCAACAGGCCAGCAGAGTCAGCAGGCTGTCTCAGATGCCACTCCCAGCGAGGGGTCAGCACCAAGACGTAGCACCCGAAAACATAAACATACGGCACCTAAGGCACACCACAGGTTTATCACTGGTGCTTTTGTGCTAGCCCGCAATGAGGACTTTATAAGTTGGTGTGATTTTTAATACCTTTGTCATTTTGTTTCATTAAGTTTCTTTGGTTGTAATACTAAATTCAGACATGTCACCATGGCTGAGGGTGCCTCTTTTCTTCTGCAGGCAGATGGTATCCAAAAATGTTATGAATGTTTTGTGGGACATTCAGCTTTATTAACAAGGCCCTTAGTTACTGTTCCTAACCTGGCAGATTTTGCATTTAGGTGTCGAATAAGGAGCCTACAGCCCAGGCTTGTCCTGGAGGTCCATATTTGGTGTGCTTGCTGAAGATTTGTTGGATTAAAGCCTCCCAGGTGTCCCTGCCTCCCTGGAGTATGGCCGGGTCAGCGTCTACCCCCTCAGCATTTCCGTGTGTGTGCTCATCCTTGGACTCACTGCTGGACTCATCGTGTGCAGCCACAGCCACAGTCAACATCTTCATCGTCCACGGCATTCCCCCCTTTCCAGCGCAAGATTATGGAGAGCGCAGCATGCAAACACTATCAATGACACACAATCTGGGTGGTACTGGAGTGCACCCCCTGAACAGTCCAGGCATCGGAAGCACATCTTGAAAAGGCCAATGACTCTCTCCACCACAGCCCTTGTGGTGCCCTGGCTCCTATTGCACCGCTGCTCAGCTTCTGTTCTTGGATGGCAGAGAGGCGTCATGAGCCACCTTCTGAGGAGATAGCCCTTGTCACCCAGCAGCCATCCATCCAGCCGGGCCGGAGCACTAAACAGTCCCGGCACCTGGGAGAGTCTGAGGATGTAGGCTTTGTGGGAGCTGCTTGGGTACCTTGCACAGACTTGTAGAATCCTATGATCACACACTATCTGCATGTTCATGGAGTGGGAGCCCTTCCTGTTGACAAAGGCACCGGGCTCACCTGCTGGTGCCTTGATGGCCACATGTGTACAGTCTATAGCACCCTGGACGCAGGGGAAGCCAGCAATCACTGCAAAGCCTCTGACTCTTTGTGTCTGGCTTGCTTGTTCCCAATGGAAGTGGACGAACATCAATGCACGCCTGAACAGAGCATCTGTAACCTGCTTGACACAAGTGTGGACAGCTGATTGGGAGACACCGCAAAGATCACCCACCGACCCCTGGAAGGAGCCAGTGGCATAGAAGTTGAGGGCAGCTGTGATCTTTAGAGCCACTGGCATGGGGTGTCCATCTACACAGTTCGCTGAGATCTCAGGCCCAATTAGCTGACAGATATAGTTGACTGTCTCCCTTGAGAGACAGAGCCTCCTTCGGCACTGTACCTCAGACATATTGAGGTAGCTGCTTCGCCACCTTTATACCCTGGCAGCAGGATCATGACATCTTCTGCGGCCCCTTCTACCTTGGACTACCTCTTGGCCCTGCACCCCTTGTGCCTGCGCCCGACCTCCCAAAGGTGGCTCCCTTGGAGGCTGAATGTGTACTCCTGCCCTCTTCCCACTTCTAGCCCTCCCTTCCTCCTCAGAGGAGGTGCCTCCAGTGGTGAGTTCAGCTCCCATTCCCAGACTAAGGGAAGGCTTCCTAAAACCTGCAGGCCCAAAAAAGATCCCTCACTGCAGAATGCTGACCTGAAGGTTGTGAGTCCAGACCAAGCAACTGGCATGCGTTTTGAAGTATTGCAGATCACACAGGCAAATATCAGTAACTTTGAAAAATCAATATTTGACAGAGCACACTCATGACCCCACAGAGCCCTCAGGTGGTGAGGTTTATACAAATGTGTCCTACCCGCCTGCCCGTTGCACCCATGTGCCGACCCAAAGATTGCACGGGCGCTGAAAAATCGCCATCGACTGGAGCCTCGAGGGCCTTAAGTGGCCGGTTAATTAATGGCGGGCGTGCCCCCCCAACAAAATATCACAATGGCGTGCGGTGACATTGGGACGCTCGCCCAACATCACCGCGCGGGCATATGGGTCCCACCCCCGCATGCCAATGGGAAAATTCTGCCCCTGAAAATGGGGAATCTGTAGCTAGTTCCAAAATGCTTCC
The DNA here is from genome assembly GCF_017639515.1 of Carcharodon carcharias. Lineage (NCBI taxonomy): Eukaryota > Metazoa > Chordata > Chondrichthyes > Lamniformes > Lamnidae > Carcharodon > Carcharodon carcharias. The sequence goes on from NC_054476.1 coordinate 20,226,474, forward strand.
ACTGCCTGGCAGTTAACTATCAGTCACCATCAACAGGTATATTCTCCAAGGCAATGCCTCTATCAATCAGAGTCCACTTGCCAACCAGTCAGCGCTCTCTTCTCATACAGTATAAATTGTTGTTCCCCCAACATAGGTATTTTCTTGCGAGTTGTCCTGATGAGTGCAAGATGAGAAGCTTCAACAAAAAAAATGTCCCTTTTCAGCGATATTCAAGTGCTACCAAACTACCAAACAACAATCTGGAGCTAAGTAAAACAGCCTTTATTGATAATGTTCTGATATGCGGTACTAGTTATAGAATTATATTTTTCATTTGCTATTATTACATTGATAAACTGCAAAAGTTAAACAGAGTGACTTGCTAAATTACTCTTACAGAGAACCAGAATGGACTGGACAGGCCAAACAGCCTCCTTCTGTGCTATAACTGTTTCATGATTTTATTGAGCATTATAATAAACATAAATTTATGAAAGGATTTATTCAAAGTTACAAAACTTAAAAGCTACGATGATTAGTTAAAGCATGAGGCAGACGAGAAAATAAAATTGATCGATCAGGTGTATGATGAGCCTCCCCACAGCCAAGTTTTCCTGGAAAAACACTACATACTCAAAGGCTGTACATCTTTTATGTAGCTTAAGGTTACAATCTGAGATGTATTGTGTGCCTTGTTCATAGCTGAAGCAGTCTATTCAATAGCAGCTGCAGGCTGAAACTGTAATATCAAAAGACCATGAGTAGCCCTCTCAGCCAAGCAAATATATGGAACATAAAGGACGTGAAGTTGTTAAAGAGCATGTTCATTCCACTGAACGAGGGTGAATGCATAACTCAGAAATGACCTTTTCACTCTTGATTTAAAGGAAGTCATTTGTGAGTGGAATTAAAATGGCATTCGCAGTATCCTTGATTTATAGAACCTGTCTGTACAACTACTCTGTGACATAGCTGAAAATTAATTTAAAAATTTATATTCTATTTTAGTTCTGGTACATGGTCCAGTTCTTTTTTTGCACACTATTGAGGATGTAGTACCAACTCAAACTGCTTCAGGGCTGTGATCATCCCACTATTTGTGATAAAAACAAAAAAACTGCGGATGCTGGAAATCCAAAACAAAAACAGAATTACCTGGAAAAACTCAGCAGGTCTGGCAGCATCGGCGGAGAAGAAAAGAGTTGACGTTTCGAGTCCTCATGACCCTTCGACAGAACTTGAGTGAGTCCGAGAAAGGGGTGAAATATAAGCTGGTTTAAGGTGTGTGTGTGTGTGTGTGTGTGAGTGTGTGTGTTGGGGGGGGGTTTGGGTGGGGGGGGGAGAGATAGAAGTGGAGGGGGTTGGTGTGGTTGTAGGGACAAACAAGCAGTAATAGAAGCAGATCATCAAAAGATGTCACAAACAACAGAACAAAAGAACACATAGGTGTTAAAGTTGGTGATATTATCTAAACGAATGTGCTAATTAAGAATGGATGGTAAGGCACTCAAGGTATAGCTCTAGTGGGGCTGGGGGGAGCATAAAAGATTTAAAAATATTTAATAGATTACAAATATTTGTGATGTTTGGCCAAAGGAATGCATTGGTGCATAATTTATATTTCCTTGGTTTTTATTTGTGAATCAGCGTGTAACTTCTTCTGGAAGGCTGACACTTCATGGGATTGTCACGGTAAGGGAGATATCAGAGGTCCAGGACCGATGGTTCAAAGCACAAGTGCAGCCAGACGAGATCAAATGCAGTGCACTCGTGATCCCGAACTCCTACAATGTTATGCAAGGAGGGCAACTGATGAAGGAGAATCAAAGAGAACGGGCACAAAGAGTTAAACAATGGTCTTTCACCTCTGTAACCACAGTTGCAACCAAGCTCAAATTGATAGGAAGAAAGTCTCCACCATCTGCTGGCTGCCAATGTGAAATGAGTTTAGATAATCTCAATCCAATTCACAGTCGGCATATGCCAACTGCAACAAGGCTGGCACTAATTGGTAATCTCAGCTAGAAAGGTGGTGTGGGAAAAAGTTCAAATGCTCTTTTGAAGTTGGGGCAAAGTAGAGGGAGCTCCACTCCACTCCAGGCTGTGGCGTAACAAGAACAACTCATGTTTATATGGCGCTTTTAACACAACGAAACGTCCCAAGGCGATGCACAGGAGCATTATAAAACAAAACGAGACTGAGACACATAGGGAGATATGAGACAGGTGACCAAAGGTTTAGTCAAAGAGGTAGTTTTTAAGGAATGTCTTAAAGAAGGAATTTTCAGAGACTGGTTTCTAGGCAACTGAAGGCACAGCCACCAATGATGGAGCAATTATAATTGGGGTTGCACATGAGGCCAGAGTCAGAGGAGCGCAGATATCTCAGAGGGTTGTGGGGCTGGAGGAGATTATAGAGAAAGGGAGGGTGAGGCCATGGAGGGGTTTGAAAACAAGGATAAGAATTTTAAAATCAAGACATTGCTCTATCAGGAGCCAATATAGGCCAGCAAGCACAGGAGTGGTAGGAGAATGGGACTTTCTGCAAGTTAAGATACAGGCAGCAGAGCTTTGGATGACTAAAAGCTTGTGTAGGGTAGAATGTGAGAGACTAGCAGGAGTGCATTGGCATAGTCAAGTCAAGAGCCAATGAAGACATGAATGAGGGTTTAAGCAACAGATGAGCTGAGACAGGAATGAAGACAGACGAGGTTATGGAGGTGGAAATAGTTGGTCTTAATGACCTTAGTGATGGCACAAATTTGGGACAGAAACTGATCTCGGGTTCAAGTGTGACACCAAGGTTGTGGATAGACGTGGCTTAATCTCACGTCGTTGCCCAGGGAGAGGGATGGAGTCCGTAGCTAGGGATCAGAGTTTGGAGCGGGGACCAAAAACAATGCCTTTGTCTGCTCAATATTTAATTGGAGGTAGTTTCTGCCCATCCAGTGCTGAATGTCGGATGAGCAGTCCAATAATTTAGCAACAGTGGTGGATTTGAGAGGGGAACAGCTGAGTGCCATCAGCATATACGTTAAAACTAACAATGTGCTTTCCGATGATGTCACTGAGGGGCAGCATGTAGGTGAGAAATAGGCAGGGGCCAAGGACAGATCCTTGAGAGACACAAGAGGCAATGGTGCAGGAGCAGGAAGACAAGCCATTGCAAGTGATGCTTGAGGTACAATTAAGTAGATAAGGTCAGAATCAGCTGAGAGCAGTCTTACCCAGTTGGGCAACAGTGGAGAGCTGTTGGAGGAAGATGGTCTGGTCAACCATGTCAAAGGGTGCAGACAGGTCAAGAAGGATGAGGAGGGAAAGTTTAGTCACAGTCACATAGGATGTATACAGTAAGGAGGGTTAGGTGCTAACTCTTGGGCCACAAAATCCAGCCGGTGTCAGCTCTTTGGAAGCCCAAAACTCAAAAAATGTCAGCTGGAGCACTCCAAGCCACTTTGAGCAGGGCACAACCCGAACTGACAGGGCACTAATGCTGGTATGCCAGGCCTGAACCAGAAGCATGCAGGGTGGGCAGATTGTGGCAATAAACCACATCCAATGCTGATTTGGTGCAAGATCTAAACTCTGGACCTCACACTTCCTGCTAATCCCCTCTCGTAATCACTCCCAGCTGAACACATAGAGCAAAATTCTTCCCTCACTTGTGCCTTTTCAAAGGGCTAACCATACAACTTTGAGATGTGGAGCTCTTGGCTTTCTTTTGTTGGTGCCAAATGAGTGGTAGTATTGTGTTGAATGTTTTTGGAGGAGAACTGAACATTTTTTTGATTTACAAGGGAGTGGTGCTGGACTTTGACAAGGATGTCAGAGGAGTTGGAAGGCCTACTTCAGTAATGGGATACAGTTTTCTTGGGTTGCAGCATGATGGAGCTGGGAAGCTGTGCATAGAGGGGGGAAGTGGACGGCTCTCAATGAAAGATCATACCCACCAATGGTCTTTGGTGAGCACTTCTTCCTCCACCTCAGACAGGAACAGGATCTGAGGTGGCTATGTTTCACCAAGGAGGTGATGACTGATCTGTGCCACCTCCTACAACTGAAGTTGCTGCCACATAGCAGGGTAAGAACGGTGCTGCCGCTGGTCGTGAAGATCACTGTGGGTCTAAATTTCTACACCAGTAGATCCTTCCAGGCAGAGCAGCTGACATTGGCAGCATTTCAGAGGTCTTTGTGCAGCACTGCTTTATTTGGCAGGGGGGCGGTTAACAGAGGCTCCATATTGAAAAGGCAATTTCATTGACTTTTCACTGACTAGAGAGAAGCAAGCAAAGAGAGCATATTGCTTTACCAGGCTAGTGGGATTCCCAATGGCGCAGGAAGCCACTGACAGTGCACAAGTGACTCTTCAGGCCCCACATGTCAACGGTGAGATGTTCTGCAAACGCAAGGGCTACTGCTCTATTAATGCAAAGCTAGTGTGCGACCATCCCCAGAAGATTGTGTCAGTGAATGCCCACTATCCTGGCAGCAGCCACAAAAACGTTCATCCTGCACCAGTCAGATGTCTTTGCCATCTTTGGACCACCATGAAAAACCAGAGATTGGCTGTTGGGTGACAAGGGATACTGCAGGCTACTTAATAGCCCTCCAACACCCAAACAAGCAAGGTCAGAATACATTTCAGGGCACTGATGGTTAGCTCCACGAATGTTCTTGATGGCAGCTTAGCTCTCATTGTAGAAGACTGCCAACAGGAACACCATGGAATAAACCATCTGTGCCCTGAAACAATTGTTCTGCTGCCTGGACCATTCAGGAGGAGCCCTCTTGTACTCATTGGAGTGTGTCCCCAAGTTTGAGGAGGTTCATTATCCTCCCCAACATTTGCACAGTGCTTGCCACAAGATCTTGGGAGGAGGTAGAGGAGGATGGAGGAAAGGAGGAGGTGCAAGAGGATAAGGGGCAAGAAGAGGAGGAATAAGAGGAGAAGGGGAAGAAGAGGAGGAGTGAGGAAGGGGAAGAGTGGGGAAGAGGGAGAGGAGTGGGGAAAAGAAGGAGGAGGGCAAAGAGGAGTAGAAGAGAAGGAGGGGAAGAGGAGGGGAGGAGAGGATGGGAAGAGGAGGAAGGGGACAGAGGAGGATTGAGGAGGGGAACCAAGGAGGGGAAGGAGGAGGGGAGCAGAAGTGAAAAGAGGAAAGGGAGGAAGGATGAGGAGGGTGGTGGAGGGGGTAGAGGAAGGAGAAGTGGGGGAGAAGAAGAGGGAGAGGAGGAGGTAGATATGCCACTTGGCTCAACATGGCTGCCTGCAGGGAAATCGCGCACTGCAATCCAAGTGCTCGATATCAGGCCTAATCAAATCTTTCTCCCTTGTGCTGAAACGATAAGAATTCAATTTCAGCACTAAATTCCCTTACTTCATGATCAATTTTTTGTCAACTTTTGAAATGAAATAATCAAGTGAATAACATAGGAAAAAGGTTAGATACCAGTTGTCAACATCTATTTGATTTACCAATTGATGAAGGAATGGAAAAAGTATAGCAGAGAACTCAAAGAATATTTCCTGAGGCAATGTAATGACTTGTCTGATATTCAAGACTTGAGTATTGCCACTGGAAGGAGTGGGCTTGATATGCCAAATTACCTTTGTGTGTTCAAGTTTTCTTTATTTTCTTGCCCGAAATCTGATAAGGGAAAGCAAACAGATGCTTAATTTTGAACTGTTGATGCTTGAAAGTATTTCTGGTTGATTTGCTGCCTTACATAAGTGGGACAAATTATGTGAGACAAATGGTGAGACAAGATCTCCTCCACAAACATGGTGTAAAGATTAACTATCATCTTGCAAGAGCAGTGAAAGAAGTGGAGAAATTGCTAACTCAAGAAGCTTTGCAACTTTTAAATTCATTTGCAGCTCAGTACAACTGGTAATTATGAGAAGGTCTTGGCATAATCTAATCCCTGAAAACATGTTCATTCATGTTGATATCATGTTTTTTTTTCCACTGCAATTATAGTGGAAAGAAGCTGAATTTTTATTTTGCTAATTGTGAGGGTTGCAAATGTTAGCGAAGATAATATATTGTCACTTGCCAAATCAGGTTTCAGCTTTAAGCATTCACAGTGCAGTAAAGCTCTTTCCATTCTCAAAACCAACTATATAAGTGTAATTTCCTTCTATTTCACACAGCAACAATTCCCACGGTCTCTCTCTCTCTCTGTCTCCGTGAACCTTACAATTATGTGCCTACTCACACCAAATTATGGGCTATGCTCAATTCTGCTTAAATTCATTTCACACAGGGCCTTTACAATGTGGAGACTTTCACCCCAAGTCTAAGCCCAAGTAAAACAATCAGGTTCTGAGGGGGAGGAGCGAGGGGGAAGGAAGAATGAGCTAGCCCACTAACCTATTGAAGAAAGGACTTTTCAGTCGAATATAAAGCTTTTCCAAAATGCAACTACTTTCTTTAACAGAATGCAGTCGAAGAGACAAAAAAAAACTATTCTTCGCTGCAAATCTTTGGAGTTGGGAACACCAAAAGCAGAGCTGCTGAACTTTCACTTAGCTCATCTACAGCTTTCCACAGCTAAATCGAGTTTATCAGTTCTCAACTGGGCTGCAATCTGGGGCCAAGGCAGTAATGCTATTTTCTATTGCAGAGACAACACCCAAACTGTCTTCCTTGCTTTGTGCTTCTTGCCACCGATGTATTTTTCTACATTATTGCATCTGGACACATCTGCTCCAATACTTAATTTGCTTGTAATTCCTTATAAATCTCACTTTTCCATTCAAAATCAGAGCACAAACTGTAAAAAAAAGGTGTGTGAATGAAAAGGTCAATGGACATTGGGCATTTCCTGCATATATTACACATAGATGGATATTCAAAAAATGATAATAAGCATTTCATATTCTAAAACTGTCCAATTATTATTTGCTAAACATCAAAAGGGATATGTCATATTTCGTGGGTATGTCAGGCAAGCTACTGCCAGGGGCTAAGCAAGGGCTGAAGAGAAAAATGGATGTCTGACAGTTTAAAGGAACTATTTATGACCAACAAATACCAAAATTAATGCTTAAAGTTAAGCTGAAACAGCAATAAAAAAGGCAGCACTGAGAAAACATGTGCTTTAAATTAAATGAATTAAAAAGGGCTAAATATCAGGAAATATCTTAATATTAATTCGAACAAGGAAATTATAAACACCTACATTTTCCACCTCTAGTTTTAATTAATGATTTTACCAGCACTGTTGTAAATTACAGTTGTGTTCTGCTGATTAAGGCCGTTATGTTGCCTCAGTGTGCATGCAGCCTGACCATTGCCTAATCTGCCTTTATTCATATAGCAAATCCCTGACTGAAGTTTTGGCTTTAGGAATAAACTCAAAGATTCTAGAAAGATGTTAATCTATTCTACCACAATGCAGACAACCCTCGTTATGCATTCATCGTCACTTACGTCAGTTTAGCAGCTGTCTTCCAACTTACAGACCATACACAATGGATTTTCAGTGCAATCAGCAGCAGAGCAAAATAGGGATTTCTCAAAACAAAAACAAAGATACCTGGAAAAACTCAGCAGGTCTGGGCAGCATCTGCGGAGAAGAATACAGTTAACGTTTCAAGTCTGCATGACTCTTCAACAGAACTAAGGAAAAATAGAAAAGGGGTGAAATATTTAAGGGGGGGGGGTTGGAGGTTGGGACAAGAAGAGCTGGATAGAGGGCCAGTGATAGGTGGAGATAACCAAAAGATGTCACAGACAAAAGGACAAAGAGGTGTTGAAGGTGGTGATATTATCTAAAGGAATGTGCTAATTAAGGGTAGAAAGCAGGACAAGCAAGGTACAGATAGTCCTCATGGGGGTGGGGTAGGTTAAGGGAATCGAAAAAGGCTAAAAGGTAAAGGTAAAACAATGGATGGAAATACATTTAAAAATAATGGAAATAGGTGGGAGAAGAAAAATCTATATATTGGAAAAAACAAAAAGGAGGGGGAAAATCGGAAAGGGGGTGGGGATGGAGGAGAGAGTTCATGATCTAAAATTGTTGAACTCAATATTTAGTCCGGAAGGCTGTTAAGTGCCTAGTTGGAAGATGAGGTGCTGTTCCTCCAGTTTGCGTTGAGCTTCACTGGAACAATGCAGCAAGCCAAGGACAGACATGTGGGCATGAGAGCAGGGTGGAGTGTTGAAATGGCAAGCAACAGGGAGGTCTGGGTCATGCTTGCGGACAGACCGAAGGTGTTCTGCAAAGCGGTCACCCAGTCTGCGTTTGGTTTCTCCAATGTAGAGGAAACCGCATTGGGAGCAATGAATTCAGTAGACTAAATTGAGGGAAGTGCAAGTGAAATGCTGCTTCACTTGAAATGAGTGTTTGGGCCCTTGGACAGTGAGGAGAGGGGAAATGAAGGGGCAGGTGTAGCATCTTCTGCGGTTACATGGGAAGGTGCCGTGGGAGGGGGTTGAGCTGTAGGGGGTGATGGAGGAGTGGACCAGGGTGTCACGGAGGGAATGATCCTTACGGAATGCCGCTGGGGGTGGGAGGTGGGGTGAAGGGAAGATGTGTTTGGTGGTGGCATCATGCTGGAGTAGGCGGAAATGGCGGAGGATGATCCTTTGAATGCGGAGGCTGGTGGGGTGATAAGTGAAGACAAGGGGGACCCTATCATGTTTCTGGGAGGGAGAAGAAGGTTGGAAGCTGTGGAAGGAAGATCTCCAGAGGAGATAAGGTCAGTAATAGTCCTGGAAACAATGGCTTGATGTTCAGTGGCGGGGTCATGGTCCAGGGAGAGATAGGAGAAAGTGTCTGCGAGTTGACTCTCAGCTTCTGCGAGGTAGAGGTCAGTGCGCCAGACAATAAGAGCACCACCCTAGTCAACGGGTTTGATGACAATGTCAGGGTTGGACCTGAGAGAACGTTTCTCATTTAACGTTCCCTGAGAGAACGTTACTCATTTCAAGTGAAGCTGCATTTCACTTGCACTTTCCTCAATTTAGTCTACTGCATACGTAGCTCCCAATGCGGTTTCCTTTACATTGGAGAGACCAAACGCAGACTTGGTGACCGCTTTGCAGAATACCTTCAGTCTGTCTGCAAGCACTACCCTGTTGCTTGCCATTTCAACACTCCACCCTGCTCTCACGCCCACATGTCCGTCCTTGGCTTGCTGCATTGTTCCAGTGAAGCTCAACGCAAACTGGAGGAACAGCACCTCATCTTCCAACTAGGCACTTTACAGCCTTCCGGATTAAATATTGAGTTCAACAATTTTAGATCATGAACCCTCTCCTCCATCCCCACCCCCTTTCCAATTTTCCCCCTCCTTTTTGTTTTTTCCAGTAATTTATATAGATTTTTCTTTTCCCACCTATTTCCATTATTTTTAAATGTATTTCCATCCATTGTTTTATCTCTACCTTTTAGCCTTTTTCGATTCCTTCACCCTACACCACCCCCATGAGGACTATCTGTACCTTGCTTGTCCTGCTTTCTACCCTTAATTAGCACATTCCTTTAGATAATATCACCACCTTCAACACCTCTTTATCCTTTTGTCTGACATCTTTTGGTTATCTCCACCTATCACTGGCCCTCTATCCAGCTCTTCTTGTCCCAGCCCGCCCCCCCACCTTAAACCAGCTTATATTTCACCCCTTTTCTATTTTTCCTTAGTTCTGTTGAAGAGTCATACGGACTCAAAACGTTAGCTGTGTTCCTCTCCACAGATGCTGCCAGACCTGCTGAGTTTTTCCAGGTATTTTTGTTTTTGTTTTGGATTTCCAGCATCCGCAGTTTTTTTGCTTTTATCTTAGGGATTTCTCAACCTATTGCACCCTCCCAAGTTACCTTTAAAATTATGCTTTAAATTGAAAACTATGTATCCCCATAGAAATGGGGCCTTTAAATAAAGAAGCACCTATTTTAGTCAAAAGACACTTATTTGAACCATAATTATGCATAATAGCTCCTTTAAATAGATTATTGTTTGAAATCCCTCCGTCGCATCTGCCACTATCAGTGTAGAACATGCCATTTTATTGCATTTCGAAGTAACAATTACTTCAGACTGTCTCTCAAGTATAATTGCACCACAATTTCATTTCTATGATGATAGAATGTGTTCAAATGCATTTAATAGCCAAATACGGTTTTGATTTTTATGTAACCTGACATTGGCACTCATGCCTGGAGAACGTGGGTCATGCCTTCACTGTGGCAACATCACTCTGATTTAATGATATGCATGTTGACCCATTTTCCCCCACACTTCAACTGGAGCAATTTCCTTCTCCCACTCAAAAAGATGCAGTGAATAAAACTTAACCAGTAAAACTCACATAAAAATTTTTGACTTAATGTCACGAATCTCTCAAACTTTTCTGCATTCAGATGTGATTTTCAGAATGCTTAATCCCGAGCCATCTATTTGTAATCTATACATAAAAAAGCAAGCAGTTTCACAGGCATTGTCAGGATAAGTATCTGTCTTCAATACATGCTCTAAACTCATGCAAGACCACGAGAGAGAGAGACAACAGCAGTTAATGTTCTATTCAGAAAGCATAAGGGTTTTTGAAAAGATTTACTTACTGCTTTTATCATAATTCTCATGCAATCAGCAAACATATGAAATGATGCAATATTGGCATTCAGTGGTAAACGACCTATTATTAATGCTGCAGAGGTTATGGAAGGATATCATGCTCTTAATTACTCTAGAGCGTTCTGCACCACAACAATACGAAAATATCACAAAAAAGATATGCTTAAGTTTGAAAATATTAAATGATTCAGCGAAGGGCAAACAAAGCCTAGCTATAAAAATGCAATATTAATTTTAAGGGTTTATTTTTTCCCTCTTAGATTCAGAAGCCAAGAAGTTAAACTGAATTATGAATCAAACTTCTGAATCTTGGAGCACAAGTTAATATATCATGGTACCATTACTTTTATTCGCATGGCTGGGGAAACAGTTTTAGTTTGGTGTCAAGGTTAAGAATCCATTCAAAATGATACGAAATAAAAAAAGCAGCGAAACTCAATGGAAGCATATGCACCTCATTTAAATTTAGATGAGAAGGACTCACAAGGAATGGCAGATAGCAAAGTGGGTAAACACGTATATAGCAGGCGTGCATACGGCTCTCTGGCGTTTAAAGTGCAGCTCGTAGAAAAATATTGGCTGAACGCTTTTTTGCATTTCAATTTAATATGAATTGTGTTACAAAACCCAAACTTACCCGCTCGTTGAGAGCAGAGGTCGGGGGCTCCAAGTCCTTTTGGATTTCCCATGGATGTGCAGGCCATTAACGGGTTGCACGTGTGCACTTCAGCAACTTCTCATTCTTCAGGCCCTGGACAGGCCCTGTGCGTCTGCGCATAGGGAAAAAAGAAGGGCGTGTAAACCTGGATCAGGTGACCAGGGGTGAAGTGCCATAGTCAGAAATTGTCCAGGAGAGAGGGACAGGGAGGGATCCCAAGAAGTGTCCCAGAGGCAGGGACAAGAGACCAAAGGACAAGGACAGGTTCCAGTGGAGTTAAGAAAAGAAGAAACGGTCTCCAGTTAAAGAAAGCGCTGCAGGGAGCAGACTTTGAGTGAAGTGGGCTCAGAAGAGGGCCTGGCATTGGAAGAGGGCTAAAGAGAATCCCTGTAGATCCAAGAAGGCAGCTGAAGGTTGGGGACTCCATGTTGCAGGTAGGTGGGGCAAAGGTACCCTCTTGGAGCAGTAGTGTTCTGCTTGGCACAAAGAGCTAAAATTATGCTTGTATTTTGATGCTTGAGTGTACTGGGGAATCCAGGGAAGGGAATTTCAGAAGGCAAGATTGAAACTCCACGAGGTGGACCATTGTTGATGCAGTCCAAGTTGGAGCAATCTTTGGAGAAAATTCCAAGGATCTTCGAGGGTGAAGATTGGAAACCCTCATAATGTGCTCTGGATACAAGTTGCATTTACAGTTTGTAAACACAAGTTGCATTTAAATAGTTTTAGATTTAAGTGTTAGCCCTGTGTAAACTTTGTGAATGTAAATGACATTGTCAAATTATAAGAAATGCAAATATGAAGATGAAAATAGGAATTTTAAGCCAGAATGGGAGGAAGATTTTGCATTCACCATTAAAGGCAGGAAACAAGTGCCTTGACTGCAATGCATCACTCACTCATTGTAAAGCCAGTAGCTAGAAACGCCACCACAAAACAATTCACAAAAACTTTTCATCTGAGTATCTTCCTAAATCGAAATTATGGAAAATCAAGTTAACCCTTAAAGCCGTCCCTCAATGGCAAACAGATGCTACTTTCCAAAACAGAAACAAAAATACCTGGAAAAACTCAGCAGGTCTGACAGCATCTGCGGAGAGGAGCATAGTTAACGTTTCGAGTCCGCATGAACTTTCCAAGTTCAGTAAGGAAAAGGAAGCTGCAGGGTTATGGGCCAGGTGCGGGAAGGTGGGATTAGAAAGGGCACCTGGGTGTCCTCGGGCTGGCATGGACAAGATGGGCCGAATGGCCTCCTTCTGTGCTGTAACTTTTCTATGGTTCTATTTCACAATCTACAATTGGGTTCTGGGAGCAAGGGCAGGATGTTTAGGTCGGTGTGCGGACACGATTGGCCCAGGAGCAGCTGGGGAACGGACCACCGCCCGCGATCAGCCCCCCCGGCAGCAATTTCACGCTGGTTGCTCAATTAGCGGCCAGCCAGCGCTGAAATGCTCAGCGTTGCCAGGGTGGGGGCAGGAGGAGGGCGGGCACTGACATAAATGCGGGCGGGTGGGGGGGGGGGGGGGGAGCGCGGAATGAAAGCTCCTCGAAGGCAGAGAGCTGGATTTAAAACCAATCAATAAAGAATTTAACATCCAGAAAAAAAAAATGTCCACGCATCAGAATCAGTCACCTGAACATTTACATGATGAAAATTCTGTCCATGCATTTTTTTTTTTTAAATTTAGTAACGGAAGTCTTATCCCACCCTTGGATGAGTTTTCGTCAAAAATGCAAAGGCCACCTGGCAGACTTGCCCGTCCGCCAACCATAAGGTTGGACAGACCACGAAAAATCGGGGACAACCGGAACTTTAATGGGCTTTCTTGCCCTCTTAATTGTCGGCAGGCAGGCTTCCGACTTTCCCACGCGTGCCTGCTGTCCAAAACATCACACGAGCACGGGGTGACGTCAGGACTCTGGCCTGACGCCACCAAGCACTCTTTTACACGCGTTGAGTGGGCCAGGCACACGCCTGCGTGCCGAGCTAAAAATTCTGCCCCCAGGTGGCAGAAGCAAAATTTCCTCAGCTCAAGGGAACTAGTGTGCGACTCATTTCAATTTTTGGCACAACATGCTGCCATGTATCACTGCACTCTGTAACGAAGCTTGTAAAGTGGAAACGCCATGCAGTCCTTACAAATCAACACCTGACGGAGCTCCTTCATACAGCCTTGACAACATACCAGTTGGAAATTCAAAGACCTCAGGCCAGGGTGGAGGCCTACAAGACCTCTACTGCATTAATTAGCCTGTGTAAAGTTTGTTTATGTTTTGAGGCTCTCAAACATCTGAAGACTATTGTATGCAGCTGTTAGGTTCAGTAAATTTGGCCACCCCTGCTATATAGGAACAGGAGGAGTCCATTGAGCTTGCTCTACCATTCAATGAGACCATTGCTAAGCTGTGGCCTATCTCCATATACCCACCTTTATCCCATATCCCTTAATATCTTTTGATCACAAATGCCTATCAATCACAGATTTAAAATTCACAATTCACCTAGCATCCATTGCTGTTTGCAGAAGAGACTTCCAAATCTCTACCATCCTTTGTGTGTCTCCCAAACATCCTGGCTCGAATTTTTCCTCATCCGATCAGTAGAAATAGTTTCTCCCTGGCTACCCTCTCTGGTTCCCTTAGCATCTGGAGAACCATCAGACCTGAAGTGACCTGGCTTGTTTCCTTAGCCTATGTTGAGTTTGCACCTCATTTGAGGCAGTGATAAAAATACTAAAATTGGCTTCAGTTACCCACTCCTGGGCAGAAATTTTTGCTCAGCGGATGGGTGCGCACCTGACCCGCTCAAGCACAAAATGATGTGCGTTGACGTTGGCCGAGTTTGCACAATGGTTGTCAGCGGGCGCACCGGAGCTGGTAGCGCGCCCGCCGATAATGAAAAGGCCTGCTAAGGTCATTAAGTAACCAATTGGCGGGCAGGCAAAAAGGCCAAGCAGCCTTTGCATTTTTTTTGGAAACCTCGTCTACAGGTGGGATGAGGTTTCCAAAAGCAAATAAAAATAAAATGTAAACTTTAATTTTTCATTATTTACCAAGCTGGCCGAGTCCTCAATGACACAGCTGCTGGACTGGGTCTGCAGCAGGTGGTGAGAGAACCAACAACAGGGAAAAACATACTTGGCCTCATCCTCACCAACCTGCCAGCTGCAGATGCATCTGTCCATGACAGTGTCAGTAAGAATGACCACCGCACGGTCCTTGTGGAGACGAAGTCCCGCCTTCACATTGAGGATACCCTCCATCACATTGTGTGGCACTACCACTGTGCTAAATGGAATAGGTTTTGAACAGATCTAGCAACTCAAGACGGGGCATCCATGAGGCACTGTGGGCCCTCAGCAGCAGCAGAATTGTACTCGAACAGAACATGTAACCTCATGGCCTGGCATATCCCCCTCTCTACTGTTACTATCAAGCCAGGGGATCAAACTTGGTTCAGTGAAGAGTACAGGAGGACATTCCAGGAACAACACCAGGCATACCTAAAAATGAGGTGTCAACCCGGTGAAGCTATAACACAGGGCTACTTGCGTGCCAAACAGCATAAGCAGCAAGTGATAGACAGAGCTAAGAGATCCCACAAGAGATCAGGTCTAAGCTCTGCAGTCCTGCCACATCCAGTCGTCAATGGTGGTGGACAATTAAGCAACTCACCTAATTGGAGGAGGCTCCACAAATATCCCCATCCTCAATGATGGAGGACGTTTGCACATCAGTGCAAAAGATAAGGCTGAAGCATTTGCTACAATCTTCAGCCAGAAGCGCCAACTGGATGAACAATCTCGGCCTCCTCCGGAGGTCCCCAGCATCATTAATGCCAGTCTGCAGCCAATTCAATTCGCTCCACGTGATATCAAGAAATGGGCTGAAGGCACTGGAGAGTGCAAAGACTATGGGCCCTGGCAATATTCTGACAATAGTACTGAAGTCATATGAGGGGACATGTTTCATTACATTTTTATTGTTTTAAATTTTTTTTATATCTCTTCATCTCCCTGAGGCATGGAGCTGCCCCAGGGAGTTTATGCAGCCCTCACTCGTGCGCATGCGCAAAGTTTGTGCTCAGTTGCACAGCGTCCCCCTCCCCCCTCACCAACCAACCCCCACCCCCACACCGCCCCCTCCCCTCCACCCCACACAGGCTGCACTCTGCGCTGCCACTCACATTTCACACTGGGCGGGGCTTAATTGGCCTGTCAGTGTGAAATCGCAGTGCAGTGCTGACTGCCCCTGCTGAGCACCCCCGCCAAGGGCAAAACTCTGCCCCTGATCATTATCATGTCGGGAGTACATGTACATCAACACTGGGTGATCACAGAATTGCCCATGTGCCATGAACTTTCACATGCTTCTGCTATCCCCACCCTACTACCATGGTCAAAGGCCTCGAACACTCAACAATAACTTATATTGATATAGCATCTTTAAAACAGAATAACATCCCAAATCACTTCACAAAGCTATAAGAAACAAAGGGCATTGATCCAAAGAAGAACCCATTAGGAGGGAGCCTTCTCAAAGAGTGGGTTTTAAGGGAATCTCAAAGGAGGGGAGTGAGGAAATTCCAGGGAGTTAGTAAGAATTGAGATGAGATGCACAAGAGCTCAGAGTCAGAGCAACAGAGAGGTTGGTGGCATTGTGGTACTAGATAGGTAGCAATAGGAAGATTTCATGAAGGGGTTTAAAGACCAGGATGAGAATTATAAAGTTGAAGGGTTGTGGGGACTGAGGGGCAATGCAAGTCTGTGAAGATGGTAATGATAGACAGCAGGGCTTTGGAAGAGCAAAACTTTACGGGGGATGTAAGATGGCACTCTAACGCAGGGAGGTGGTATAGTGGTAATATCACTGGACTAGTAATCTGGAGGCCCAGGCTAATTATCTGAAGACATGGGTTTAAATCCCATCAGCTGGTGAAATTTGAATTGAATTAATAAATCTGGAATATAAAGCTAGTCTCATAATGGCAATCATGACATCTATCATCGATTGTTGTAAAAAGCCATCTGGTTCACTAATGCCCTTTAGGGAAGAAAAACTGCTGTCCTTACCCAGCCTGGCCTGCATGTGACTCCAGACCAACAACAATGTGGTTGACTCTTAACTACCCTTTGAAATGGCTTAGCTAGCCACTCGGGATGGGGCAACAAATGCTGGCCTTGCCAGCAATGCCCACATCCCATGAAAGAATAATACAGGAAGAACAGCTACTTAAACGAAGCATTGGTGAAAATTGTTCAAGGTTAAGTCTGCACCATTTGCAACACAGTTAGAGCAAAGTCCAGCTGATGTGAAATTGCTTCCTCACAGTTGATCTTGTTCTCAAAGCCAAAACACGCTGTACATTTTGCCATGCTGTGAAGGGAAGTGCTGCTCATGGTACAAATAGCTCTCAACACATTATGATTTTGAACAGATACTTGGACCTGCACTCGACCAAGATGCTTAATGCTTCCTTATGATTTGGTCATATTCCCAGAATGTGTCACAACAGACTCCCCTAGAGGTTATAACTGTGGATTTCAACAGAAAAGTGAATCATCAGAGATTCCAGATTAGTTGCAGCGACAGATAATGTAATGGAAGAAGTGAAACGTAGCATGCATAATGCTGTTCATTCTGAGGAAAGGGGTGTCTTTTGACTTTTATTTTTAAATGATAGATGCATTTGCTGCAGAACTCCTCTTTAACTATGCTTGGAAGAGTCCAACAGTCCATCGTCACATCCCTCTTTGATTAAATGTACTTCTTTATAAAGACTAAGCGAGAATAAAGGATGAAGAGCAAAGGAAAATAATGCAAAGGAAATGACGTTCAAGAATTAAGTTCATTTCTAACAGCAGGTCTTCAGTGTTGGCAACAGAACATAAAGCTGACACACTAAGTAGGCTTTGCTTACCAATCTTTTCAAGAGTTTACAGTCTAAACCATTATACAGACAATTCTGAAGCATATTGTGTACAGCTCTGCACCTAAAAGACACAAAGATTCCCTGCAGAATAACAAAAGCTCCTCCCGATCACCCATTTTTACGTAAACATACAAAGTCACGCTAGAACAACATATTTACAAGAACACTTCAGCTACAATAATTGGACAATGGCAAAAAATAAATCTCCAGTCACTCTTGTTTACTCTTGTAAATGCCACCACCTTTCACAACCTCAGCACTTCCCAAAGAACTTTACAGCCCATGAAATACTTTTGTGGTGGAGTTGTTATAATCTAGGAAATATGCCAGCCAATTTGCACACAGTAAGATCCCACAAACAGCAACATGATAATGACCAGATAATCTGTTTTAGTAATTTTTAAAAATATTAATATTGGTAAGTTCTGGCCAGGACAGCAAGGGAGAACCCCCCCTGCAGATGGGTCACAGTTTAGTGGCGAATCCAAAAGACATCACCTCCAACAGCCTGGCACTCCCTCAGTACTGCACTGGAATGCCAGCCTAAGTATTGTGCTCGATCTCTGGACTAACAACCTTCTGAGCCATGTTGGACAGGAGTTCTACAAAATACAATAGAATGCCACTTGGACCTGAAAACTAAAATGGAGAAAGGAAGAAAAAATGGGAAAATAAATAAAACATTGGAAAGTAGAAACATTAAAAGTAATGAAATTGAAATCAAAATCAAATGTCCATAAAAACACATGAAAACCTAGACTTTTCTTTTGATTATCAATCTCCCTGTACATAATTATTTGATTTCTGATGACCAATCTGGGCCCACACATTATTTAGCCTGAGCTGAACTTTTAAAAATAATGGATAAAGTGACAATGGAAAAAAATTGTATCATCATTACAGTTTGCATCATTCATAGTTTGCACAGTTTACCAAACAGCCTCCATAGTTGAATGATAACCAGATTTGAAGTTGGCAATCCCACAACGTCCTGTCAGGCAGCTTGTCAAACCAATACCTGGCATATCACTTGGCAGCTGTTTAAATTGCTGGTGAATAACACTAACAAACCGAGGAGCACTAAATGCAACCACTCATGCTAAATTTGACATTAACTTTTATGACCTTTATGTGTGAGGCACAGAGGGGAGAAAATAGGAGCAAGATTTCTAATTTCTCCAGTTACACCTTACCATTAGGCAAGTGTAAATGGAGAATTAAATGCAGTGCTTCTTAGTTTTTTTCACCAACAGTGGTAGGAAACCAGAAGGTCGAAAAAACTTTCAAAACCCTTCCCCTTTAGTGCATCTCAAGTCAAGAATTCTCCACAGTAAGTTAAAACGACGGAGTAGTGCAAAGTGACCCTTTTTAGTTTGACAGCTGAACTGCAGATCATTTGAAGATCATCTCCTTCTTTCCCAGAATTGGCAGCTTCTAAACTGAATTTACAGCACAGTTTAGTACAACAAATGGGAGAAGTACAGGTTTAATGGAAACATCTTTGGAAAGCAGGATTTGATCACTATAAAAAATCATCCTGAGAAATCAGAGAAGGTTTACCAGGCTAATACCTGGAATGGGCGGGTTGTCTTATGAGGAAAGGATGGACAGGCCAGGCTTGTGTCCGCTGGAGTTTAGAAGAGTAAGAGGTGAATTGTTTGAAGCATTTAAGATCCTGAGGTGTCTTGACAGGGGTGGATATGGAGAGGGTGTTTCCTCTTGTGGGAGAATCCAGAACCAGGGGTCACTGTTTAAAAATAAGGGGTCGCCCATTGTTGTGACATGGCAGATGATGTGTGCCAAGTGGATCAAATCCACGAGGGGAAACTGATCACGTGGTCACAACGGTTTTGCAATTTGTATTTATTTTGAGATGCGCACCCTGAATTCAGTAGTAATAAGTCCACCCAAACTTCAGAGATTTTTTTTTAGAGAACTAAAATAAACATTTATTAACAAAAGAAAAGATTTCAAGCACATACATAAGTCTACAAATAACAATTATAGTAACTCCTAAAGCCCCTAATTAATCTGGCTTCCAGTTATACCCTCGCTAAGGCAACAGTAAAAAAAAAAATAGATTTTAAACAGATCCAGGCAAATCAACACAATACCCTGGACAACAGAATTCAGAGTGGCTTTCCCAGCTTCGGTTTCTGTAGACAGCAGGCTTAATGCACAAATACTGGAGGCTTTTCACACTTCTGGTTGATCTTGTAAGGCCTTCTCTAACACAACCTCAATCTCCTATATACATGTTTCTCCCTTTTTAATGTAAATTTTATTGTTCCCATATGTTTTTGGAACTTTACTTTTCTCATAATATAAGTCTATTCATGGTGCTAATATTGTCAGTAACCTTTGGGAAAAATAAACACACTACTTGGCATAGCTTCTCTGGCTTGGATCCTACCATCTCTTTGCAATTCAAACTACCCTGATTTATCTACAAATTCAAATTCTCCTCACCTCACAGTCTAAAACTTCAGCCATGTTTACATATTTAGCATTTCAAACCGAGCTTCTTTTGATGAATCAAAGCCTCCAGACCAGCTGTCTCCAATTCAATAGGCGAAATTTTTTTCTCTCAGAGGGTCATGAGTCTTTGGAACTCTCTTCCTGAAAAGGTGGCGGAAGCAGTGGTCTTTGAATATTTTTAAAGCAGAGGTGGATGGATTCTTGGTAAGCAAGGGGGTGATAGGTTATTGACGATAGGTGGGATGCAGATTTGAGATGGTAGTGTAATGGTAATGTCATTGGACTAATAATCCAGAGGCCCGAGCTAATGTTCTGGGGACATGGCAGCTGGTGGAATTTGAATTCAGTTAATAAGTCTGGATCATAAAGCTAACCTCAGTATTGGTGACCGTGAAGCTATCATTGATTTGTCATAAAAACTCATCTGGTTCACTAATGTCCTTTAGGGAAGGAAATCCGCTGTCCTTACCTGGTCTGGCCTACATGTGACTCCAGGCCCACAGCAAAGTGGTTGACTCTTAACTGCCCTCTGAAATGGCCTAGCAAGCCACTCAGTTCAAGAAATTTGGAATGGGCAACAAATGCTGGCCTTGCTGGCAAAACCGACATCCCATGAAAGAATGAAAAAAATTATTAAATGGTGGAGCAGGATTGAGGGAACGAATGGCCTACTCCTGCTCTATGTTCGTATGTTCATCTTTGGAACACTGCACTGCATTTAGTTTTCATTTATATATTATATATATTGTTATACTTAGGACAGAGGTCCTCAACAATACAGAAAATATCTAATGTTAAATTCCTGCTCTTTTCTTCCTTTTGTATTAGTTTGTCAACTATCATTACTTATCTGTGACAATAAATTCAGGACGCGTAATGCTTCTGGCAGACAAGCGGCTTTTCATATCAAGATATCCCCAACAGCTTGCCTTTATATAGCACGTTTGGCATTTTTTTTAAATCCCAAAGGGCTTCACAGGAGCATAATCAGGTTTTTATTTTATTCATTCATGGGATGTAGGTGTCACTGGCTAGACCAGCATTTATTGTCCATCCTTAACTGCCCTTGTTCAGAGAGCATTTTAAGAGCCAACCAGGTAAGGATGGCAGATTTCCTTCCCTAAAGGACATTAATGAACCAGGTAGGTTTTTACATCAATCGGCAATGGCCATCATTAGACTTTTAATTCCAGATTTTTATTGAGTTCAAATTTCACCATCTGCCGTGGTGGGATTCAAACCCAGGGCCCCAGAGCACTACACTGGGTCTCTGGGATACCAGTCCAGTGACAATACCACGATACCATCACCTCCCCGGCAATCAACTAGGACTGGGCGTTGAATCAGCTGTCTGACGGCACAATGGCAATGGAAGGTGTGAAGAGAAGTAGCAGTACGGTAAAACTTGTTGTCATCAGCATAGACCATGGAATCTGATGTGTCTCTGATGATGCCGCCAAGCATCGGCATGGAATCGAGGAGTAGGGGTAGGCTGAGGATTAATCCTTAGCAAGCTCCAGAGGTTAAGGCAGTTGAAGAAAAGCCACAGCAGGAAATGAGTGGATGGGATGGAATCAGGCAAGGGCAGCCCCACTCAGACGGACAATGAAACAGAGGTGCAGGAGGGGGATGTTGTGGTTAACTGTGTCAAAAATCACTGAGGATTAGTGCACCACATTCATTCGTATGGGACCTAATTTTGGGATAGCTTTGGGAGCTATTTTGCAGTTGTGGAGAGGACAGAAACCTGATTGGACAAGCTCCAATACGGATTTATGGAAAAGATGGCAAGTGCGTTGGAAGGCAGCAAGAACATTACAGAGAAAAGGGAGATTGGAGATGGGTTGGTGGTTTGAAAGGATAGAGTGGTCAAATGTGGGCAGAAATTAAACACACGCACGTAGCTTCACATGCTATGCAAAATGGGCTCTCGGATACAAATACTGAAGCAAAGCATTCTAGACTGTGCCAGGAAGGGAGCTTGACCCAATGTGACAATAATATTCAATTAAAAGCCAGAACAACCCCTGGTTATCTCCTTAATACGTCCAGCAACCTTTTCGAATTTCACATTCTTACAGCACTATCTTGCCATGTCAGGAATGTTTGACACAGAAGTTTTGGAGAGGGAGCAGGACAGTTATAATACAGATTATTCTGTGTTATAGCATAGCCCCTAGGTTAATAAAGTACGACGTATTAGCATACAAGTGCACATGAAAAAAGTTGTCATTTTTCTCATCTTCATTTTATCATAAAATTAATTTTTAGCATGTGTAACATTGGCTGAGTTGGCACTAATATAACATTAAGTTCACTTCCTGACTCAGCAGACAGCTCCAGGTTGTGCCTGTTATCTGCCACCAAGGTCAATCTTGCCCTGTCAGTGAGATTAAAATTGATAATTTCGTGCAGAATAATCTTTGGTTCCTCTACACAGGAGAAGCAGGCGCATACTCCAAGTGCCTTCACTTCAAATATCTGAAACTTTAGACTTTGGAATAAGTACTTGAGGCAAGATGAGGAAAACAAGGATCGGTTTTTGAAGACTGAGCAATACCTCATATCGAAAAGTTAGGCATAAAGGACAGGCAGGCAGGAAAAGTCCATTCAGTTTGCCCCACAATCAGGAGAGCTGTGGCATGACAATAAAAGTTATCAAAGTTTAATTTTTAAAAATCAGAGCTTGCATCTGCCAAGAAGAACCTTACTGTTGTAATGCTTTTGCATTTTTTTCAGTCATTTCAAGGCTAGGTCACTGGCTAGGCCAGCATTTATTATTGATTGATTTATCGATGCTGCCAGACCTGCTGAGTTTTTCCAGGTATTTTTGTTTTTGTTTTTAATTATTCGTTACTAATTGCCCTTGAGAAGGGGTGGGGGTGGGGGGGGTTTGGTGAGATGCCTTCTTCAACTGCTGCAGTCCACCCGCTGTAGGTACACCCAGAATGCTGTTAGGGAGGGAGTTCCAGGATTCTGACCCAGGAAAAGTGAAGAAACAGCAATATAGTTTTAAGCCAGAAGTTTGTGTGACTTGGAGGGAACTTGCAAGTGGTGTTGTTCCCATATGCGCCCGATGCCCATTGTTCTTCTGCGTGGTAGAGGTTGCAAGTTTGGAAGGTGCTGTCGAAGGAAGCTTGACAGTGAAGGTGCTAATTTTTTAATGCAGTTTTCCAGAATTAAGAATACCCCTGTCAAATCATATAAAATTAGCATTTTCTTTCTCAATCATTTCAGGGCCTAGGGCTTCATGAATAATGAAGGTTATATCCAAATAAAATAAAATCAAATGAGGCTTAAATAATACGTACCACTATTTGGATTGGCATTTTTAATATTACACTCCCAAAACCATTGCATTTCGGTTTCTTTATGGATTATACTTCACGTGACTGTCACCAGGGAATAAAAGAAAGGTATTGCTTAAAATATTGTATCCAGCAATCAAATCAAATTGCATTCTCCATGTGTCACTGGTTCTACATTTCTTAAAAGCAAACTTATCTGTCTTTATTAGAAATGCCATACTTTGAAGAAAATTCCATTATTCTTAAAAATCTGTAAACCGTTGGCTAGCAGTTTGATTTCCCTTCATTCTTGTGACCATTTATACAGACAATGATGATCCGGCTCCTCCAGCAGCTCATACAGGGAATTGCAGGAAAAGAGGGACCTGCATTAAAACAGCCTACTCTCAGAAGCTAACTATTTCAATAGGCTTTCATGATGTAAAGAAAGCACATGGCAGAACACGAAGAATTGGACTTTTGTGGAGTATGCATAATTGCATAGATTCTAAACATCAGCAAAGACTACCGGGCTGAATGGCCTGTTTCAGTGCTCTATATTCTATGTAATTTCTGGTCTGTGCAGGGTCAGCTAATCTCAGCCAAGGCAGTGGTGGCCCACCAAAGTTGACCCTTGTGTCCTGTACAGGAGAAGTGGGGTGAGGACAGGGTATGAAAATGAGCTCATGATTGCTATCTAGCAGGAATGCCAATTCACCTGGAATGTCCCCATCGCCTAATAGTCAGGCAACACTCACTGGCTGACTTCAAGTCTGAAGAATGTTACAGACAGGGGAGAGATGATTGAGATGGTTCCCCACTTTCCCACCTCCCAACTGACCCAAGTCAGCCTGCGTCTTAAAAAAAAGGATTGAACAACTGAACATACAAGGATATTATGCTTCAGTTAGATACGGCATTGGTGAGACCAGGGTGGGATTTTCCACACACGCCCATCACCGCGATCATCCGGTCCTGCCGTAAGTCAATGGAGCTCTGGCTGGGGCGGCGCCTCACCAGCGGAGGGGGGTTGGGGGGGGGAACCTGCCCGTGACTGGGCTGGAAAATCCTGGTCCACATCTCGAACGCTGTGCGCAGTTTTGGGCTCCTTATTTAAGGAAGGATTTAAATGCATTGGAGGCAGTTCAGAGGGGGTTAACTAGACTGATATCTGGAATGAGCAGGTTGTTTTATGAGGGTAGGTTAGACAAGCTGGGCTTGTTGCTAATGGAGTTTAGAAGAGTATGGGGTGACTTGACTGAAGTATATAGGATCCTGAAGGGCCTTGACAAGGTGGACGTAGAAAGGATTTTTCCTCTTCTGGGTGAGTCCAGAACTCGGGGGCACTGTTTTAAAATTAGGGGTCGCCCTTATGGGACAGAGATGAGGAGAACTTTTTTCTCTCAGAGGGTTATGTGACTTTGGAACTCTCTGCCTCAGAAGGCAAGCAAAGCGGGGTCACTGAATATTGTTAAGGCAGAGGTGAATAGATTCTTATTAGGCAAGGGAATCAAAGGTTATCGGGGGTAGTTGGAAATGTGGAAATCAAAACACAAGATCAGCTATGATCTTATTGAATGGCGGAGCAGGCTCAAAGGGCCAAATGACCTACTTCTGCTCCTATTTTGTATGCTCATATGTTCATAGGTGTTAAGAGTTTGAGAGTTCTTTGTCACACGTGCTTTTCCCTGGGGTGAAGACTTGAAAATGATACAGACCTGTAATCCATACTTGGTCCACTGAAGAAAAGTCTAGAGATTTAGGAAGACTAATTTGCAGTTGTTTATTGTTTGCAGAAGCAGATTTCTCTTGTTCCACTCCAATTAGGGTGCAATTGAAGCCTTGTAGCAAAGCCCTGGTCCGATTCCTCAGGTAGAAAGGTCAAGGCCAACCCGAATCACTGCCTACCAATGGTTCATAGGCAGGGACTTGTTCACTCACAAACGGTTTCTGATGGCTAGGCTATTGTCAAACACTGGGGTCTAAGTATCGACCATTTACATACCATTGTGATAGAACAGGGTTTTTTCACATCGATTCTCTAGGTTTTAATTCTGGAGTTGCAAAGTCTGCAAACAGTATTGTGAAAACAGTTTCTTTAATTATTTGGAGAAAGGTGGCCATTAACCACAGGAAGGGTCTTTTGGATTTTAGTCAGTTCTTAAAGATACGCCCAAAAAGGTTATTTGCATTTTAATAACTTTGTCCAGACTTGTCCAGACATGAAGATTAGCTCAGGGAGTCTTGTAATTCCATGTATATTGACAGGAAAGAAAAGGTCACCTGACCTCTCAACTCCATTTTGTTTTAAAGTGTCAATTTCAACGTTATACTTCACATAGCATGAACATGACAAGACTAACCAATTGATTAAGGTACAGAAGGGCAGCCAGAGGCTGTTCACAACTAGAGTCAATGTAAGAGAATTGTGAACTGATGAATGAATGACAACTGAACATATGACAGGCTTACAAGGATTTAAAGATTATTTCATTTCATTTTTAAAACTTCCTGCTCAGCACAACAGTAATTTGTTGCCTTCCACCCAAAGACAACATGGCAGAAATCATAACCAAACCGATTTTCAATAGTAACAGCATCAGGAAAATGAAAGATGTCAGGAAGCTCAATGAAGTGCCATATCACTGTGAGGATCAAGTGTATTGACTCTTGCTGATTCTTAATTCAATAACCAGTAAGAAAAACTTTACTTTAAAGTAGAGTTTCACCCCCAGTGCTCCTTTGATGAGCAAAAACTAAATTCCAAGTCACAAAAGATAAGTAGTCCCATTCAGCCCATTTTAATACATTCATCTTGGAGTTTTTGTGTGCCGTTGATATCTATTTCCTAAACACTGTGCAACCCAGAGAATTCTGATTAAAATTGCCTCTGCCTCACAACAGATCTCAACTTTGGTCCTCATCAGCCCCACCAGTTCTCTGTTTAAATGCACGCCGGTGGGCCCAGCTGGTCTAATAAAGTGCTGGTGATATTAGTTTTGCTTTTCCGCATCAGATATATTCACAAATAAGGTAGTCAGAGCTCACCAATCAAACAAAACATTCAAAATATTCCACAGAATGTGACAATCAAGAAAAATGTTAGCCCAAAAATGTAAATGTTTAATCAAGCCAAACCATTCAACTCAGTGTTGGATGATAGGCCAATATTTTGCTACCAATATCATCGGCATAAGAAGAAATTTGGCTCCATGCTTTCTCTAACCTTTCTTGCCAAATATTGGGACAATTTCACAATCAGTCCAAACAACTGAACCAGCCAATTTCATATGAGCCAATATTTTTTTCTGAGAATTGTAGCAAGTGGAACAAATCAGTTTAGTCTAGACTTTAAAAAATCACCCTACAGGTGCCTAAATATCTTTTGCAATGAAAGTGTAAAGTAAGGAGGGGAAAGTAGGCTGTATTGAGGATCCATTAACTGATAAAAAGCAATTGGCTCAAAAGGAAACATTTCAAATACTGGGCTCAATTTAGTGGCCGGAGCCAGAGGTAACCCCACCTTAACCATTTCTGGCAAACCAAAAACAACTACATGCCCACTAGGCAGTTAACTGCCTGGCATCAGGGCTCCCATCCCTTTAAGGACATAGATCCCATTTCCAAGAGCTCCCAGCCAATCAGAGGGCAGGCAGCTCTCCAGTCCCAGCAGCACCACTGGGAGAAGTGTCCACTGCTGGTACTGCATTTGGACAAGATCAGCAAAGGTGGAGGAGGTCTCGGAACAGAGACAAATATGTGAGTTCATCGGGGCCAACCAGGCAGCCCCTGATGTGAGCGGGGGGTTGGGGCTCATTGTTGAGGGAAGGAAAGGCTTTCTGAAAAGGATTTCCCTTGCTGCCTGGGCAGGGGATGGACCTTCATGAGCCTCCATGGGCCACAGGGGCCAAATCACCCCAAGAACTCAAGGAGGCCACCAGCTTTTACTGGGCAGCCTCTCCACAACATTGGGGCCCTGCCCTGCCCTGCCCTGCCCTGCCCTGCCCTGCCCTGCCCTGCCCTGCCCTGCCCTGCCCTCCCCTCCCCTCCCCTCCCACTGAGAGGTGGGAGAGATGAGGCATTTAAGTGATCTTTAATTGGCCATTTAAGGGCCTTAATTGACCTCCAGGTGGGTAGGCCATCCTCAACCTTCCTTCCCAATTCAACAGCAATCCTCCCCCACCTCCTATCCTGCACCCAAAAGGGGAATTGAAATCCGCCCACTGTCTCGCTTTTAAATCACAGAATCTTTTTAGTGCAGGAGGCCATTCGACCCATTGAGTCTGCACTGGCTCTCTGAAAGAGCAATCCACCTAGTCCCACTCCCCTGTCTTATCCCTGTAACCTTGCACATTCATTCTTTTCAGGTGGCAATCCAATTCCCTTTTGAATACCTTGATCGAACCTGTCTCCATCACCCTTTCAGGAAGTTTATTCCAGATTTCAACCATCCTCTGGGTGAAAAAAATTTCCTCACATCACATTTACTCCTTTTGCCAATTATTTTGAATCAGTGCCCTTTGGTCCTTGATGTTCTCTTGAGTGGGAAAAGTTTCTCACTGCTTACCCTGTCCACACCCCTCAGGATCTTGAATACCTCAATCAAGTCTCCTCTCAGCCTTCTTTTCTCCAAGGAAAAGAGTCCCAACCTCTCCAATCTATCCTAATAGCTACAGTTCTTTATCCCTGGAATCATTCTGGTGAATCACCCCTGTACTCTCTCCAATACCTTCACATCCTTCTTCAAGTACGGCACCCAGAATTGGACGCAGTACACCAGATCTAACTAGTGTCTCATACAAGTTCAACATGAGCTCCTTACTCTAATACTCAATGCCCCTATTAATACAGCCTAAGGATGGAATCATCCATGCCCGCTGACATCGGGCGTGTTCGGTGGGTGTGAGCGGACAATATGGCGAGAAGGGAAAAATCAGTCATGAAGCCAGTTTGTAATCAGCCGCTCAGCCCTTCGATGGAGGGCTGCATTTCCTGCCATCGGACGTCAGGAACCTCATTGTAGTACATCAGCTTATCATTATAGGGCCAGCCCGCCTGGCTCATACCCCTCTCGCCAGATCGTCCGCCCACATGCCAACGTGCTTCACAACAGCACATAAAAGGTGTGTACGTTTGCTAGGCTGCACTTTGAGGGGAAATTGGAGGTAAGTGCACAGTAATGTTGCAGAGCGCTCATGAGGGACGCCTATTAGATGAGGCGTGTTGGTGGGGGGGATGGTGAGGGCAAAGGCCGCCCTGCGGTTGAAGGTAGCACACAAGCACGTGCGGCAGGGGTGGGCGAGGGAAGTGGCCACGCATTAGGGAAACCTTGAATAAAGTGGCCATTCCTCTGCAACTGAGACAGTTCAGGCGCAGGCACATTAGTATGATTGGAGTCGGGCCACCAGCTTACTTGCCCACTCAAGCAATGCAGGGGCGTCAAAGACCCACCAAGTGGCCCAGAGCTTTTCATCCCTTATTACTGCAAAGTAATAAGCATTTTAGTGGACTGCAGAACAGTTGGACGACTGGGCACGTTGTACAGTCTTCTTGCTGAAACTGGCAGTGGAGCAGTCACAGGTGGAGGAGCTCACAGCCCATTGCAATGTCATCAACCCGGTTTGGACCAGTCTCCCCCATGGTTCAAGCTAACAGTGCAGCCTTGCAGTGCGGGTTAGGAGAATGCCTGCTCCTGAGCTGAGAGTGCAGCATGCAGTCCAGTGGGCAAAGCTGCTGCCAATTGATCGGGTGGAGTGGGGCAGAGGAGGTTGGCTTTCAAGCTCCTGCATCTCCTCCTCAGCCAGCTCCTTTCCCTGTGCAGCACCAGGTTGTAAAGGGCGCAGCAAACAACGATGATGCGTGACACCCTCTGCGGATTGTATTGCAGGGTTCCACCAGGCTGGTCCAGGCACCAGGATCTCATTTTCAGCATCCCAATGGTCTGCTCCACCAAGTTGCAATATGCTGCATGAGCCTCTTAATATCTTCACTCTGCCATGCAGCGCGCTATACTCTGGCCATTCAAGTGGTGGCCAGGATGCACTTCAGATTTAACCAAGAGAGGTTCTTAGTACACCGCCCAATGATAATCCAGCAAGGGGAGTACATCAGAATCATGGAGCCCAGTGTACTAGCTGTATGCCTTGTGGCATATAGACAGCGAAGACAATGGAGAAGAGAGCTACGCAGAGGGAGGAGTTGCAGCCTCTGGAAGAAGGGGTGGCTGGCCGCCGAAGAGCCACAGTGAGCTGTCGTTGGTCAGCGCCTAGCTAGACCCAGGGTCTATTGACACCGCCTTTCATTCCTGCAGACGACCAAGAATCAGTGTCACTGAAGACTGCGCATGTCTAGGGAACTGGTCGGTCACATCTGCCAGCTACTGCAGGATTTGGCACCATATGGACATGGAGGGCATCCACTGCAAGTGGCCGTGAAGGTTACAGTGACGTTCAATTTCTACGCCAGTGGTTCCTTTCAGGGTCCCACAGGTGGTCTCCGTGGGATATCACAAGCCTCCGCCCACAAATACATCCATGAGATCATGGATGTCACATTCATGAGGGCAAACAATTTTATATGTTTCACCCAGGATCAGGACAGTCAGGACGCAAGAGCAATTGGATTTGCCCAGATCTCGAGTTTCCCACAGGTGCAGGGTGCAATCGACTGCACTCATGTGGCGCTCAGATCTCACAACAAGAGGTCAACAATGTCAACCACAGGGGTAGATGGTGTGCAACCATCACAAATGCATCCTGCAGGTCTGTGCATGGTTTCCAGGGAATGTGCACGACATTCTTGGTCAGTCACAAATGCATCCTGCAGGTCTGTGCATGGTTTCCAGGGAGTGTGCACTACATTCTTGGTCAGTCACAGATCCCTGACATCTTCCAGGGTCCACGAAGGCTACAGGGATGGCTCCTCAGGGACGAGGGCTACTCGCAGAGGACGTGGCTGATGACATCCGTGCAGAGGCCTCAGACTGCAGCAGAGTGAAAGCATAAAGAGGCTCATGCAGCAGCTCGCAATTTGGTGGATCAAACCATCGAGATGCTGAAAATGAGGTTCCGGTGCCTGGACCGGTCTGGTGGAGCCCTGCAATACAGTCCACAGAGGGTGTCACACATCATCATCATTTGCTGCGCCCTTTACAACCTGGCGCTGCAATGGGGAGAGGAGCTGGCTGAGGAGGAGGTGCAGGAGCTGGACGTCTGCTCCGATGAGGTGGACGTCAATGGGCATGAGGGTGAGGAGGTCCTCGAAGGCAACGATGACAGCGATGAAGCCCTCACACTGGCCGGACAAGGCAGGCATGCTCAGGAGGCCCTCGTAGCTGCTAGAATTGTGGAGGATGATGGCGACATGCAGTGAGGAGACTCCATAGATCTATGCATCTATGAATGTTTGACTCCAGTTTGGCTTATGGCAGCACGCATACCCTCTGTGATAATGCTCCTGTCATTGAGACGCAGTGGAGGCCCTGATAGTCGCTCGATTGCAGGAGGACGATGACGACATGCAGTGAGGACACTCCATAGACCTTCACATAGCCTTTGAGAATGTCTGACTCCTGTCTGGCAGAGAGCAGCTTGCTTGTGCTCTGTGATCGGGGTCATATCATAGAGACTCAGCCATGAAACTTTGAAAGTATCTAATCCTTTGTTCACCTTCAGGACCTCAGCCCTTCAGGAGCACAGCATCACTGATCACAGATGCTGAAGAGATGGGGGCCAGCCCCACCTTAAAAGTACTGAGAGCACACAGAGAATGACGGTACTCTGTGACATCTGTCCACGACATTCTGGCAGCAATGACAAGCACCAACGAGGTGCTGGCATCAGTAATGTGTCCAGGGAGTGTGAGGCTGGACCATCACTTTGGTCTGAAGGCTGCACAAAGCACAGGAAGGAGGACATGGGCTGAGGCACCTGCCTTTATCTTGTGCAGAAAGGTGTCACATCTGGGTGACAAGAACACTGCTCATCAGAACAAGGAGCCATTGGTAGGGAGACATTCTTGGGAGTTTAATGACAATAGTGAACATTATGAACAAGTGATTAACACCCATGCCCAGGCTGTGCAACTAATAGCCAAGTGCTTGAAGCTTGGCCTAAATAGCCAAGTGGTTATGGTACTGGGTTTGTAACCCCAAGATCAAGAGTTCAAATCTCATAATGGCCAACTATGAAACAATGTAACTTCATCTGAATAGGAACAGATGGAAATGTGTTTGTACTCGCAAGAGTTAATAGCCAAGTGGTTATGGTACTGGGTTTGGAACCCCATGATCAAGAGTTCAAATCTCACAATGGCAAACTATGAAACAATGTAATTTCATCTGAAACAGATGGAAACGGGCTTGTACTCGAAAGAGTTACATTTTGTTCACCTTCCTAACCCTGCCACTACATCTTGGTGATCCCCAAACATCCACACCGGAGATGGAGGCAGCCTACTGACTGCTATGCCCTGTCTCTGATGACCTTGACGGGAGCCTAATTTCAGGGTCCTGCTGTGTGGCAGTGGCACCCTCCTCCAGCTGTGGAGTTGGAGCTGCTAGAGTCACAGGAAGAGGGGATTCGGATGGGCTGGACACTCCCGGAGTCACTTGGGTTGATGGCCCTGGGGTGTGCACCAGCTGTTCCACCCATGATTCCCATGGACACCCAAGGGTCCCTGGCTGACTCCTTGAGGGGATGGGGTAGCGGGAGTGAGATCGAGCTGCCCAGCGCCCCTCTTGCGTTCACATTGTTGGGGGCCAACTATGGTGCCAGCAATGGAGTTCAGCCCGTGCAGCAGTTCAGGAGCAACGTCCTGGACCAAGGTCTCCATAGCGGCTACCATCCTACCGGTGTTGACCTCGGTGCGTTGACATGCCGGCGCTTTCCCCTCAGCCTGAAGGTGGACGGACTCCTCCATCGTGCCTTGCAATCTGAGGAGTGTAGCAGACATCCCTTCCTGATGTTCTCAAGCTTGCCTTTGCAGCTCCAGCAACTGTGACTTGACCAAGTGCAGAGGCTCGTCATCTGACTTGGACTCAGCAAATTTCAGGCCTCCAGCAGTCCTCCGAGTGCCGGACACCTGGGAAGTCCCTGCCACGCGCCAGCTGTGGATCAGAAAGTGCGATGTGCTCACCAGATTGTGATCCCATGGCGACTCTAACGCTAGGTCCCACCAAGGTGTGTGTCTCTGCATTGGTGAAGGGTGTGGGTGAGCGCTGTGATGTGACTTCAAGAAGGGTGCCTTCAGGTTCCTCTTCAGAGGTTTCTTCAGGGCTTGATTGGAGGCCCCGGGGCCTCGACTCAATTGGCTCTTTGGCAGATGTGCCTATGAAAGCAAGGAAAGATAATCAGTGCATGGCAGTGGTCTGTGAAACAGGACACATCACTCACAGCCTGGTGGTCTGATGTATGTTGCACTGCTGGATCCTCACTTGGTACAGCACTGCCGACTTCAACGTCAGCACAGGAATGGTCCAGATTCTCGCTGGCCAGCTGGATGGCACTG
The DNA here is from genome assembly GCF_017639515.1 of Carcharodon carcharias. Classification (NCBI taxonomy): domain Eukaryota; kingdom Metazoa; phylum Chordata; class Chondrichthyes; order Lamniformes; family Lamnidae; genus Carcharodon; species Carcharodon carcharias. Next base: position 20,258,897 of record NC_054476.1, read on the forward strand.
TTTTCAAAGTGATTGAGGACATTGACTTCAGGCATTCCTCCACCGATAAGCGACCTCTCCCTTTTGTTGTGTGCTAGCATGTCCTGCATAAATAGAGTTAGACAGAATGTAAGCAGGATGCCTGCCAGGCCAGATGATAAATATAGAATTACCTGGAAAACTCAGCAGGTCTGGCAGCATCGGCGGAGAAGAAAAGAGTTGACGTTTCGAGTCCTCATGACCCTTTGATATTTCTTCTCTTTTCTTCTCCGCCGATACTGCCAGACCTGCTGAGTTTTTCCAGGTAATTCTGTTTTTGTTTTGGATTTCCAGCATCCGCAGTTTTTTGTTTTTATCTCAAATGATAAATATGCCTGGCATGTGTGGGTGGTGAGTGGTCCCACGGACAGGATGAGGACAATGAAGGTGTGTGTGAGGGAGTGAATGGTGATGTCCCTTGAACTGGCAGTGAGTGTGGCCCCTGTGGATGTGTGATGGGTTTGTAAGTGTGTGAGTTGAGAGTGACTTACCCTGGCGGAATGGAGGAGATCATTTATCCTCTTGCGGCACTGGGTGCTTGTCTTCTTTTGAAGGGTGTGCACGCTGACCACTGCTGTCACCGCCTCCCAAGCCAGATTAGTGAGGTTGCTGCCCATCCTGCAGCCAGGGTGGGTGTAGGGGACATCACAGTGAGCCTCCACTACATCCAAAAGGCGCTCGAGGGACACGTCATTTTGCTTTTCAGGGCCATGTCTTCTAAGTCATGGGCTAGATGCACTGACAGGTGTGTGAGCAGCTGGACTTTAAATATGGCGCCCGGCATGATGAAGCAGTGAGGTGTTGGCGTGGGGTGCGAATGAGAGTCCGCCCACCATGGAAACGGCGTGTTTCCTGGGAGTGCTTAATTAATATGGCAGATTTGGGACGATATGGCATGAAAAGCCACCATTGCAGCCGACGTCTTACCACCTGCCACTGCACTGAGTGCAAATCTGGGACGATTCCGCCCTAAGATCGAGTAGGATATATTTTATTAACTTTTCTCTTAACATGCCCTGCCATATTCAATGACCTATGTACATATACACTAAGGTTCCTCTGTTCCTGCACCTCCTTTAGAGTCTCTCCCTTTGTTTTATACTGTCTAACCATACTCTTCCTGCCAAAATGGGTCACCTCACACTTCTCTGCATTGATCTTCATCTGCCACTTGTCTGCCCAGTCCACCAGCATGTCTATGTCCTTTTGCAGTTGAAGACAATCCTCATCACAGTTGACAACATTTCCAGTCATTATATCATCCGCAAATTTTAAAATCATCCTCTGCACACCTAGGTCTTTAATATATATCAGGAACAGCAAGGGTGACAACACTGACCACTAGGGAACTCCACTACAAACCTTCCTCCAATCTGAAAAACAACTATTTATCACCACTCTCTGTTTCCTGTCACTCAGCCAATTTCTGATCCAAGTGCCTACTTTCCCTTTTATTTCAAGACCTAGAATTTTGCTCACAAGTCTGTTGTATGGCACTGTATCAAATGCCTTTTGAAAATCCATATACACCACATCAACAGCATTTCCTTTATCAACCTTCTCTGTTACCTGCTCAAAAAACTCCAGAAAGTTAGTTAAACATAATTTTCCCTTAATGAATCCATGCTGGCCTTCCTTAATCATCCTGCACTTGTCTAAGTGACTATTGATTTTATCCCGAACAATAGTTTCCAGAACAAAAACAAAAAATGCCGGAAAAACTCAGCAGGCCTGACAGCATCTGTGGAGAGAAAGACAAGAGTTAATGTTTCAAGTCCGTATGACTCTTCTTCAGAAGAAACATCAAACGGACTCAAAACGTTAACTTTATCTTTCACTCCACAGATGCTGTCAGGCCTGCTGAGTTTTTCCAGCATTTTTTGCTTTTGTTTCAGATTTCCAGCATCCGCAGTATTTTACCTTTATTGCAGTTTCCAGAAGTTTCCCTGCCACTGAGGTCAAACTGACTGGTCTGATGTACAGTTCAGTTTCAAAGATAATGTTCTAAAACTGCAGGCCAGTATATATTTTTCTCAATTTGATGTATGCTTGGCAGAGATTATGTCTATCACATTATGAATATATAGTGTAAAGTTTAATCGGGTAAAGTTAATGTCACCTTCACATTATATAAAAGCCAAAAAAGCGTGGAAAGAAAAACAAACTGCATCCAAAACTCATGGAACTAGAAAGCATTGAGAGTCGCCAATACTGTAACATAGATCTTAAATAGGTGCCAAGACATTTATGAATTAAAACCATGCTTGGATCACAAGCCAACGTTTCTCATTCCATGAAAAATAAACTTTTAACAATCTCTAAATGATACAGAAGAGTGACCTTCTGACCTCAGCTACTGTTTCAATTTTAATCACGAAAAGAAATTGCAAGGGAAAATAATTCAATCGGGGAAAGATTTTCAACATTTTCCTGTAGTGTTTAAAACATTATGTAAGCCCTTAATCTGAAATCAAATCAAGCAAAATATCTGGAGATCATTTATTTTTAAAGGGATCTTGACATTATGGTGCCAAATCTATCATTAACAGACACGCACAACTACCGAGAACTGGGTAACTAGCAGCCGGAATCATCGTCCTGTGTTCAAACTACCACCACCCTCAGTGAACCACCCCACCCCCCGAATCATTTCCCTGTGTTCAAACCACCATCAGCCCCAGTGAATCACCCCACCCCTCCATCCTTCTGCCTTATCAATCAAAAATGCACCAGAACTGGAAAAATAAGTCTCCACTGTCTTGTCTTGCATTCGGGGTCTAGATGGAGTTTCTTTACAGATTGTCTGTTATCTTAAGAATGCTACCGTAGGCCATTATTCGTAAAAAGCATTCTTGTTTATTTACAGATCCACGTACATCACAGTATATCTACACAAGGTTATAGTTCTGCTTCCCACCAGATCTGTTACTTAGTCATGTGAGGTTGCAGCATAGCTACATCAGCATTACATCGGTACCAGGTGCTGGTCATGTTAACCCTTTACTCCCCATCTCCCCCAAGTCTTTATTCCAAATATGTATATCCTCACACATCTCCCCGCCACCCCACCAAGTCTCAGACTTCACAGTGTTAGTCTTTGAGGTGCCTTGACCTCTGGTCCTGATTTCATTTCAAGGTTGCAGACAAACTGCACTCTCATCATTCGATAGGAGTGTCTTACACCTGGGTGGTTGTAAAGTTTTGATTTGTTTCTGGATCCTTGTCTACATATGGATCTAAATAGTATGTCCAAGGTTCCATTGGTTTCTTTCCCAATGATCTCAAGGCTCTTTGGTTCCTTCTGATATTCCCCTGGTCCATCTCAAATCTAAAAGATCTCAGCAATGCCTTTCTTCTGTTGATCTCGTATCCACACTCTCTCCCTGGCTGTAGCACTTTCAACTCTTGTGCTCTGTGCCTGAAGTTGAAATTATGAACTTGACTGTCTCCATGTTGCTCCTCACGCTTCCTAACTCTCGCATGGTCATCTGAGGTAATGTTATGTCGAAGTGTTTGTTGTAGAGCTGGAAGTTCTGCTCACAGCTGTCTTTCCATCAATACAGGTTCTGATGGCGAGAACCCGTTTTAGCGGTGAGGTTCTGTGGTTAAGAAGGGCTCAGTTCATTTCTTTGTTCTTTTTCGTCAATTCCTTGATTGAACTCCTCTTTCTGCTTCTCCATTCGACTGAGGGTATCGAGGCGGACTAATCACATTCACGAAACCATATTCCTGCGTAAAGTTATGGAATAAATCATCAGCAAACTGAGGACCATTGTCTGACACCACAATGTCCAGGATGTCATCTGTCATGAAGGTTCTTCTTAGTGATGTAATTGTTGCCTCCGCCGTGATGTTGTGCCATCTACTCACTTCAAACCATCTGGAGTAATAATTAATGATGATGATGGAAACTTTGCCTTCAAACTCAAATAAATCCATTCCCAGACGCTGCCTCGAAGGAAAACTGGAGGATGCCATGGTTTGCTCTGTTGTTGCTTATTCACTGCACACAGAAGGCAATAGGAATGGCCATCCGTTCTGGCAATCCCTTTTATTTGGGTGCATTTGTCATCCTCTTGCTGTACTTGCTTTATCTCTTATAAACTCTTTTCCATGGTTGGTAAGTGTTCAGTAATCAGTGACGTATATGCTTCTACTTCCTCAATGAAATTTAAATCTTCCAGCTTGGCTCCTTCCACTGGTATTCTTGAAAACGCATCTGCTGCCACGTGGTACTTCCCTTGAACATACTCGGTAACTGAATCATACTTCAAGAGTCTTAATCTAAAATGTTAAATTCTAAGCAACAATTTTGCAATTTCCTTTCGGTTAAGAAGAATAACCAAAAGTTTGCGCTCGGTTTCAATTTTAAACCTTAATCCATGACATAATCAGAGAACTTCTCACAGGCCCTTGGGGCTGGTAATGCTTCTTTCTCAATGGTTGCATACCTTTTCTCGGTCTGAGAGAGATCTTGAGGCAAAGTAAACTGGTCTCCTGTCCCTCTTTCTGAACTTGAAATCAGCCTCAGCTGCAAGCTCAATAATAATGATTCCTGATTCTGTATAACATACAGGGGTTCAATAATTTTGCTATGTTTGTATTGCTGCAAAAAGAGACATGTCTAAGCTTTTTGTCTTGCAATAATAACGACACTCGCAAGAATACCTATATAGGTGGGGAACAAAAATTTATACTGTATGTGAAGAGAGTGCTAATAGTTAGCAAGTGGCATTGCCATGGAGTATGCACCACTGATGGCGACTGACAGTTAACTGTCAAGCATTGTTTGAATGTTAAACCAGGCAGCTTGACCCTGATTGGTCAAAGCATTGCCCTGAGGAATGAGTCAGAATGGTTGCCACTTATTTTGTTTGGCTGAAACAGGCACAATGTATATACCTGTTCTTTCTGTCTGCAATTAGGGCTCTGTGTATTAATATAAGTAGATTCCAGTACACACAAATGTAGCCTGACTGACAATCTTAAACTGGTTGTCAGCGTAATTCATAGCACACTGATGACTATTTAGCAAATGTTCTCCAATCATGGAATCACATCTAATGTTGGACACGATCACAAATTAATTAATCTCTGAGGATCCCACAGTCACATTTTTTGGTTGTATGTACAGGTTGTTTATGAATGAATCCATGCACTCACCCAGTTCTTGTTTCCTCTTATTAAATTTTGCTTGTCTGATGATCAAATTTTTTTGAACACTAAAGTACACATCAAATGTCTGGAGGATTTCATCATCAGAGCTTGAAGCTTCATTGACCCCCTGCTTCACTATTATGTCGTCTGCAATAGCCCCTACTGCATAAAGTACTGACCTAATCTTTTTGACCCTTCTTATGCAAACCCAAAGCTGTTCTGTGTCCAAAGAATCTCTGCCTACCAATTGTCCCAATATTGATAAAAGCAAAATACTGCAGATGCTGGAAATCTGAAACAAAAACAGAAAATGCTGGGAAAACTCAGCTTTGAAGAAGTATTCGAAACGTTAACTCTGTTTCTCTCTCCACAGATGATGTCAGACCTGCTGAGTTTTTCCAGCATTTTCTGTTTTTGGTCCCAATGTTGAGCCTGTTGCAAGCCTTCAGCACTTCAGAAAGGTTCTGGGAGCGTAAATGTAGACTCCATGCTTATCCTGAGCTCTGGATCTCACTGCTGTCTGGATTCTGGGCCTGTGCACCAGCCTGCATCTGCTGCACCCACCATGCTCTGTTCTCAGGTCAGTCTTCAATCTTTTTATCTTGCCCTTTGTAGGTCTTTCAGGTCTGCAGTATTCACTTGGAATTTTTCTGGGTCTTTACTTTCTGTACACTGCCACCATGTTTCGTCTTGCGTTTGGGGTCCAGGTGGGCTTTCTTTAGGGTTTGCCTGTTACCCAAAGAATGTTACCATTCTGCTAGATCGCTAGGTGTAACAATCATTCTTGTTTATTTACAGATCCATGTACATCTCAGAGAGTGAGGCTGTACTTCTGCTTCCCACCAGATCTCTGTTACTTAATCATGTGACATTGCATCACAGTTAAATCAGGGTCAGGTGCTCCTGATGTTAACCCTTTACTCTACATCCACAAGCTGATTTTTGTACAAATCAATTAGTTTTTCATTTTAACTCTCTTCCATTCCTTTCATGGTCACCTCTCTTTCACTTATTTTTCTATTTAGCTTTTATTTCTCCTCTCATTTTCACCTGAAATCTTATAGATACATAAGGACAAAGTTCCCAAATAGGTTGGCTTGATCAGAACCTATTCAGGATCTTGTGGTTCTCTTTCAAATTTTTAGGGGCTTTCTTCCGACTTATAGGCCTGAATTTTTCCCGCGTCGGGCGGGCTTGGCAGGAGCGGTGGCAGAGCCGATGGCTGCCCGAGATCGGCTCCGCACCGCCATTTTATGTGGGCGGGCCAATTCGGGCCTGCCCAGCATAATACACGAGCAGTAGTGCTGAGCTCTACCTGTGCAGGCAGGGGGGAGGAGGGAGAGTCGGGTGCAGCGAAAGAGCGCTTCAATCTCCCTGAGGCACAGAGCTGCCTCAGGGAGATTGAAGCACTTTTGAAAAAAAAATGCAATAAAAATTTAATGAAACATGTCCCCTCATGTGTGTGTCTTTATTCAGCCATTATCATATAGCTTTATGGCCTTTTTGTTCAAATTTCCTTTTAATTTGGTCCGTTTTCCAGGGACTCTCAACACTATTGGAAATGATTGTGAAAACAGCAGAGAGCTCTTCTGAAAACATTGGCAGGCGCAAAGATCATTTCCAGGGGTTAAGTCCCCCGCCACTTCTGCAGCGTAATAATTGGAATGGGCTTGCAGCCATCATTGCTTCTGATGCAGCTTTCTGCATCAGAGACCATTGTGCAACAACTATGCCACTTAGCAAATGTTCTTCCTATGATTTCAGAGAACAGACTTCCTTAGTGCCATAAACAAGAATTAAAATTAAGGCCCTCTAGATAAAATGGTTGCAAATATTTTTGTGACGGTCCAACTCAATCAGCTCCTATGGTATTCTGCCAGCCCCCATTTATCCTTCACCAGGGAAAGCAAAGTGCTTCATTTTTATGGAAATAAACTTGCATAGAGATTACAAAAGTCAAGTACTGTGGACGCTGGATATCTGAAATAAAAACAGAAAATGCTGGCAATATTCAACAGGTCAGACAGCATCTGCTGAGAAAGAAACAGAGTTAACATTTCAGGTCAATGACCTCTTTTCAAGAACTGAATAGAGATTGACTCACCAGTGTCCAAAAGCCAATTAAGATGTTATTGTTAATGTGAGTCAAAGGTAGGGTTTATAAATTCTGCGCAGCCAACATGGAGCCAAACAAATACGAACCAACTACCACGTGACCCTCCCAAAGTTGACTCCCAAGTTAACGCTTTGCAGTCCTCTTAGGCAGTCTCTCAGGATTAAGGTTGACTTGCTTCAAATCTGGTTTGATGGGTTCTGGGATGACTGATCAGTCCAATGTGTGATCTGCAGACTTTGCCACATGTGGGGCAGTTGGTGTTTGAAGGGTTGAGTAGGTGGATTGTTTGGAGGTTTCTACACTCTGTCTGACACCTCAACTTCGCCTCTGCACATTCCCGACGAAGTCTCTTGATGTGTTCAGTGCCTTCCCAAATGTGCCTTCTCCATTTTGGTTGGTCACAAGCTCGGGTTTCCCATGAGTTGGCAGGGACGTTTGACCTCTTCAGGAATGCTTTGAGGAGATATGCGGTATGCACCAATGCAGAGCCAAAGATCTTCTGACTCGATACCAAAATGCAGACTTTAACCAAGTCCAGGAAAAGCAAAATGAAAATAAAATAAGCTTGTTACAAATATTCTGAATTGTTCAATATTCTATTTGTTGCATATTGTAGGTTAAATTTGGTTTTCTACATTTCTCTCATCTGTCCTATTCTGACTGGGGTATCCTGACATTAAACAGTGGCATAAAGGAACGCAAGAAGGGAATCTTTGTATCTACAATTCTTCTAAGTTAGAAAAATCAATTAACAGTCCTACAAAAAGAAAACGTATTGCTAGCCTGGACACCGAATTAAATTCCACCCTTTTGACAAGGCGAGGCATTGGAGGGAGTGCACAAGCCTCCAAACAAATAATATACCCAACTCTTCAAGCACCACCTGCCCCACATGTAGCAGAGTCTACAGATCGCACATTGGACTTATCAGCACTGGATACAACCTGTCGCACTGGAGTGGAAGCAAGTCATCCTCGATCCTGAGGGACAGCCCAAGAGGAAGAAGACTACTACATGGCCAGAACCTTCTGTTCAGTGAGGGCAGGTGGGCCCCGCTCACCGATACATAAAATGAAGCACAGTGACATCAGGCGTGCGTCCCAACGTCACCGCGCGTCGTTCAGATCCTCAGCTCGGTGGGCACTCAGTGGAGTCGGCTGCGCGCCTGCCGAACTGTCAAAGGCCTATTAGGGCCACTTAGATTCCAATAAAGATCATTAACTGAGCTGCCCGTCCAACCTTAAGGTCGGCGGGCAGGCGAAGAGCTAAGGCGGCTTTTGCATTTATCATGAAGCCTCATCCACGGGTGGGATGAGGTTTCATGAAGGGTTTATATGTTAAATAAATTTTTTAATTAAAATTCATTGACGCATCCCAGCTCCTGTGACAGAGGATATGTCTTAAAAATTGTTTTCTTCATTAAAATTTTTAAAAATCAAACTAACCTCCCTGAGGCAGCTCTGTGCTGAACAGGAGATTTCTGAAAGAGCGCAGGCCCCAACTCAGCCTACTCCCCCCCGCCCGCACAGAGAGTGCCCGGTGCTTCTGGGTGCACGTCATGCTGGGCGGGCCTTAATTGGTCCACCCACACAAAATGGCGGTGCCCAGCCAATCGTGGGCAGCAATCGGCTGCGTGCCTGTCCGCGCCCGGTTCTGCCCAACACCCCCCCCCCCCCCACCCCACCACCGATGGGGAGAAAATTCTCCCCCATAAGTAGGTAATTGGCTTTGAAGTGCTTTGGGATGTCCTGAAGCTGTGAAAGGTGCTATATAAATGCAAGTTCTTTCTGTGCAATTAATTCAATACTAAGAAAAGATGAGGAAAATCATAATAAAGCTTTACTTAAAAAAAAAAATTCAATCCTGCAAGCAACCTTATCAAATAACAGACAGCAAAGTTCTTCAGCTCCACACAAGGTCCTTATTATATTTGGGCAGACATACAAGGCCAAATGGCTCCACATTTCCTTATACAAAACAACAGAATAGTTTCTCACACTGACAGATATAAATATTTTGAAAATATCAAGAATCACATACACAGCAGATTGGGGCAATTTAGATTAGAATTTATTTTCCTTAAATAAAGGAAGGGAGCATTTACTAAGGTTCCAGTAGGATTTAAGTCGTTAAGAGCTATTACAGCAGCTCAATATATAAATTAATAGCCGCATGAGTAATTTTCTAATAAAAATTAAAGAATGCTATGCAGGAATTAACGGAGTATTGATTTTTTTTTTGTTTCAGTGTATCCAGGAGAATGTTCTACATCGGTATATTTCCTATCCAATAGGGAAAAAGAGGCATTGCTGGAACTGGTTCTGGGGAATGAAGTGGGTCAAGTGAATCAAGTGTCAGTAGGAAAGCATTTAGGGCACACTGATCATTGAATCATAAGGTTCAATAGGTTGACTATTGAAAAGGACTAAGAGCAATCCAGGGTAAAATTAATGAATCGGGGGATGCCCAACTTCAATAGGGTGAGAACAGATCTGGCCAAGTTAAATTGGAATCAAGGTTGTCAGGTAAAACTGCAAAGGAATAACTGGCTGCCTTTAAAAAGGAGAGAGTTTGGGAAGAGTCAAGGTATATTCTCATGGGTGGAAAAGGTAGAGCAAAAAACTCCAAAGCTCCCTGGATTTTTTTTCTTTATTCATCCATGGGATGTGGGCATCACTGGCTAGGCCAGCATTTACTACCCACCCCTAACTGCCCTTGTTCAGAGGGCACTCTAAGAGTCAACCACATTGTTGTGGGTGTGGAGGCCAGACCAGGTAGGGACGGCAGATTTCCTTCCCTAAAGGGCATTAGTGAACCAGGTGGGTTTTTATGACAAAAAGCAATGGTTTCATGGTCATCATTAGACTCACAATTGCAGATTTTTTTTTTATTATTGAATTCAAATTCCACCACCTGCCATGGCAGGATTTGAACCCATTACCCTGCATCTCTGGATTACAAGTCTAGTGACAATACCACTACACCAGCACTTCCCCTGGATGAGATGAAGTATGATAAGAATATAAGAAATAAGAGCAGAGGACGACCATACAGCCCATCAAGTCTGCTCCGCCATTCACAATGATCATGTTTGAGCATGAGCTTCAACTCCCTTTTCCTTCCTGCTCCCCATTTCCCTTGATTCCCTTAGAGAGCAAAATTCTGTCCATCTCATCCTTAAACACATTCAATGATGGTGCACTGACAACCTCTGGGATAGAGAATTCCAAATATTCACAACCCTTTGAGCGAAGAAATTTCTCCTCATCTCAGGTCTAAATGATCAGACCCTTATCCTGAAACTGGACCCCCTGTTCCAGATTCCCCAACCAGGGGAAACAACGTCTCAGTATCCACCCTATCAGGTCCCTTTGTAATCTTGAATGTTTCAATGAGATTGCCTCTCATTCTTCTAAATGAAGCAGGGAAACGGCGCATACGAGAGAGGTCAACTGGGATCCAGGCTCAATGTGGAGGGTTCAGATGAGAAGTGCAAAAACAAAAAAGAGATGCAACGAGAGAATGGCAGCTAACATAAACGGGAATCCAAAAGTCCTCAAAAGGCATATTCATAGTAAAAGGGTGGTAAAAGGAGGAGTGGGGCAATTAGGAACCTTAAAGGGAATTTACAATGGACGCAGGGGCAATGGCTGAGGCTCTAAATAAGCCTTTTGTATCTGTAACTGCTGGACCTATCTTTATACCCTTCTTTGAACAAGGGCGTGACATTTGCAATTCTCCAGTCTGCACTACCCCTCTGTCCAAGGAGGATTGGAAGATTTTGATCAGTGTCTCTGCAATTTCAACCCTTATTTCTCTCGGTATCCTCAGATGCACCTCATCCGGTCCTAGTGACTTATCAATTTGAAGTACAGCCAGCCTTTCTAACATCTCTTTATCACTTTTTAGCACATCCAGTGTCTCAAAAACCTCCTCTTCACGACAACTTGGGTAGCATCTTTAGCCTTGATAAAAAATTGGACAATTATCCGGTGAGAAAAAAATTTGCAGCGTTACAGGGAAAAGACAGGGCAGTGAGACTAGGTAAGTTTTTTGTTGCTTACAGCCAACATGAACATGATAGGCCAAAGGGCCTCCATATGTGCTGTAGCCATTCTATTAATAAGGCAAAATATATTCTGCATCGCCAAATGTTTATCACATTCTAAAGCAGGTTACGAAACAAAATAATTTCCATATTAAAAAGTTGCTCTGAATTATTGGTGAGGTATTTAATCATGGAAAGCATCATGCCTGAGTCTATTCTGGTTCTTGGATAATCTCTGCATTGTTAATTTCTGTCACTGAAGTCACTGGATCAAGAGCAGAAGTAAACTCAATTTCCCACATCTCCTGAAAGCACTGAGGCCGACCACAGAACACCCCAGAAGAGGAAGGGCGATGGGGAGGAAGATTTGCCTTTATATAACACCTTTTATGACTTCAGGATGCCCCAAAGTGCCAACCAAATACTTTCTAAATTACTCACTCTTGTTTTATATGCAAACGCATCAGCCAGTTCTCAAACAACAAGGTCTCACAACTGGCAATGCGACAAATCACCTGCTAATCTGCATCAGTGGTGCTGGTTGAGAATTTAGCACCAATGTGGAATTAATTTCAAGACTTCTATGGTCTATATTACATGATTCTGCACGAGGCCATTGGGGAAGTTACCATCATCTTCACTAACCTTGTTCCAAGGAAACTACACTGCCATCCACCAAATTGAGTCCTAAATTAAATCTTTGCGTGTCAATAGAATCTGCCTGAAGCAAAAGGAAATAATTGTCATCTTTCACTCATTGGGTGAAATTGGCAATACATTTATTTTGCTGTAAGGTAAACTCACTAAAATTGATAGCAAAACAATACCTTGTCACAAACTTAAATATTTACCAAACACAAGACTGAGTTCAAAATTCCCAAAGTGATTTCCTCCTCTTCCCACAGACCTGGAATTAGGCAGTTGGGAAACAAATGCAAGTCAGAGTGTGGGCTTCACCTAGAGCTCAGGAAGCATCAAGCAAACTGCTCAGTTGCAAAAATATTCACGCCTTCAAACATCTATCCAATTTTCCTTTGAATTGCTCCATATGACAGTATCAGCACAGCCTCTGGCAATTTGAAATAAATTCTGCCATGTAACGGGAAACAAATGCAGCTCTCTTCCTATTTCTAACCATGTTCTTTGTCAACCTGTCTGTATGATGGACATTCAATTTTTTTGCCAATTTTACACATAAGTTCATCCTTTAATTTTGATTAGATAATATATAAATAAATATACAAAATGAACTTCCTAGATAAGTTGCAATTAGCAAAACAAGGACTTTGATAAACAATCAATGTATCCACATGTTTCAGCAGTGTTAGCTATTTACACATCTTGTAATTAATATCAATAAAAAAACAATCTGCTCATCATTCAAAATGTGCAATATGTAACAAAAAGCCATGCTAACATCTGTTGCACATACAGCTCCTCCTTTGTCAGGATGTTCTGCAGTAATGCAATCTCAGCCCAGAGCATCTCACATTTACGAAAAATAATCTAACTCCTCCAGGTCTTCCTTTCCAATAGCACATAATATGCTGGAGTAGGCACTCTCACCACGATGCAATAACCTTCAGGACACAAGGTGTCAAAAGACATAATGAGCTTCCCAGATACCCGGTGGCCTTCACGCCCAAAATGCCAAAGCAATATAGTAAAATGTATTGCAAATGTAAAAGAAGGCTTAGTCCATAAGTATCGCTTGTACTGAATTGGCAAATCGCCAACATAAAAGCTCTGTAATACTAAAAAGGATTGACACACTCTGAATAATCATGCATGTGACAGATTACCAAATTCCATAGAACTGCATATCTCTAAACAGGCAGAAGACAGACACGGGGACTGGAGAACTTCTTTAACTCGTCACAATTTCTCCAATCCTTGGCGAGGTTATTTCACCCCTGTTAATGGTTCACAATTCTGTCACAACTTTATCTTTTGATATTCAAAGTGAAGAACAGGCTGGATTGGATCCTTCGAAAGAAATGCAAGAGTAGAAAATATAATCATATATATTCTCCTGCTAGCCAGAGAATGCTCGTAGAATGTGTAACCAGAAAGTCAGAAATAAAGCTGCTGTTTTCAATTCTGTCCACTGACTATCATCATGTGCAGAAAAGACTGTTGCCACTTCAAGCTAATATTTTACGCAAACCTTTTGAAATATGTCCTACTTTAGTGGCTTTGAGCCTCAATTTTCCAGAAGCTGTTGAGGCTGAGCGTGAGTCCTAAGACTGTAAGCCATCTTAACTCGCTTGCTACAGTGAAAGGAGTTAGCTTTAGTCTATGGTTTTGGCTATTTTGTGCTCAGTGCCATTATTAAATATCATATAAAGAATGCATTCTTAGCAATGCAAAGACGTTCAATGAAAGGAACTTCCTTAAAAAAAATATATTGAAACTAGAGCAGCACCAACAACTTGCACTAATATAATGCACGTAATGTCACAAAATATCAAGAGGAGCTTCAGAACGAGAAGGAAGGCTGTAGGAGAAAATTTACACATAGTGACTGGAGGCAGTTGAATAGTTAAGTGTTGAGGGGCCTTTAAAAGATGGGAAATGTGTGGCAAGGGAGAGAGATTTAGTGAGCAGATTCCAGGTTGTCTGGCCCATATGGATGGTATTGTGAGGGAGAGGTCACAGAGGATCAGAAATGATTGGCAGATGATCCAAGCAGGGACGTAAAGTTGGAAAGGATCGGAAAGCTGTGCTGGAATGATGCCATGGAAGCATTTGTAAATGTGTACCACAGAGCAGGGCACAGTCACCATCACCGGTGAGGTCTCTGCCAAGTCACACTTCTCCTGACTTGGATTTATATCCTTGTCCTTTCATTGTTCTGGAGCAATATCCTGAAATTCCCTAGCGCCACTAGATGGAGAAGGCCAACATCTTTCTCAAGGCAACACAAAATGGACAATAAAAGCAACCTTGCCAGTACCGCCAACATCCTAATAACAAATAAACAACTATTTTTAAAGTCCATGTGCTGGGGAACAGGAAGCCAATGGAAGTCTGGGAGGATAGGGGCCAAGGTGGGTGGGAAGTGTTATGAGGTATCAGTGCGTGCAGTGAAGCTCGAAGTGAACTGGAATTCATGTAGGGTACAGCACAGAGGGCCAACGAGATGAACAACAAAACCAAACCTGGAAGTGATGGAGACATGGAGGCTTTCAATGACAAGGGAGTAAGGAATCTTAATTTTAAAAAAAATTCTTTTGCAAAAATCTATTTTTGTTTGTAGTTAGCACTTTACTGAAACCTACAGTTTAAATTCTAAAGTTCCCAGCCTTAAGCAGCGTTTTAAAAAGGTCTCCGGTGGGTGAGCAGTTGGGCTTAGTTAATTAAAGGAGCAGCTGAAACTGATTCCTCTGTAACTGGGTCAGCGAGACTTGGTCTTAGGAACACATAAAGCCAGCCAACATAGTATGACTTAGTACACGAGTGCGGCTTGGGACGGAGTGCTGGGAGTTGGGTGATTTGCTTTTGCTCTTGGCATTTAATAATATGAGAGGAACAGCGGCCTGAAAAGGGTGAGGGAACCAGGCCCAAGACCAGAGCGGGAGCAGGAGTCAGTGCAAAAGGAGCGGCGGCCTTGGTAAGTGGGACCTGGTGAGTATTTCTACTGTCCAGTCTTTAAAGTAAAAATTGGTTTTTAGTTCAGATTAGGTAATGTTTAAAGTATAAGAAGTATGATCCCTAATATATTTAATATTACTTAAACTAGAGGAAGTAGAATTAAAATGAGTAATTTAATAGTAGGTGATGGCAGGGCAGCTTGGCCATGTGGAATGCTCCTCCTGTGCGATGTGGGAAGTCAGGGACACTTCCAGTGTCCAGGGCGACCACATGTGCATCAAGTGTCTCCAGCTGCAGCTACTCGAAATCCATGTTTTGGAGCTGCAGCTGGAGTCACTGTGGAGCACCCACAGGGCTGAGATCTGCGGCCACAGAAATGACACCAGAATGATATGCTGCCACCCTGCTGCCAGGGTCAAGGGTATCACTGAGCAGCTGCAGGACATTCTGAAGGGGGAGTACAAACACGTTTCCATCTGTTCCTATTCAGATGAAGTTACATTGTTTCATAGCTTGCCATTGTGAGATTTGAACTCTTGATCTTGGGGTTACAAGCCCAGTACCATAACCACTTGGCTATTTAGGCCGAGCTATTCTGAAGGGGGAGGGTGAACAACCCGAGGTCATGGCCCATATCAGTACTAACGACATAGGTAAAAAGAGGGACGAGGACTGAAAGCAGAGTATAGGGAGGTAGGAAATAAGTTAAAAAGCAGGACCTCAAAGGTAATAATCTCAGAATTACTCCCAGTGCCATATGCCAGTGAGATCAAAAAGAGGAGAATAGACCAGATGATTGGATGGCTGGTCAGATGGTGTAGGAGGGAGGGATTTAGATTCCTGATGCATTGGGACTGATTCTGAGGAAGATGGGGCCTGTACAAGCTCACGGGTTGCAGGACCAGGGCCAGTATCCTCATTGGGGCATTTGCTAGTACTGTGGGGGAGGGTTTAAACTAGAGTGGCAGAGGGATGGGAAACTGAGCAGGGAGACACAAGAGGAAGAAACAAAGATAGAAATGAAAGATGGAAAAGTCGACAGCAAAAGTGGAAGGCAGAGGAAACAAGGGGTAGAACATTCTTTTTTATGGGATGTGTGCATCGCTGGCTAGGCCAGCATTCATTGCCCATCCCTAACTGCCCTTGTTCAGAGGGCATTTAAGAATCAACCACATTGCTGTAGTTCTGCAGTCACATGTAGGACCAGGTAAGAACCAGATTTGCACAAAGTGTGGTAGTGGGCAAGTAAAACAATGTTTTACCCGCTGGCTGCAATGGAGGCTTTTCATGCCGTACCATCCCAAACCCACCACATTAACTATGCATTCCCGGGAAGCAGGCAGGCTTTCATTTGCCCGCCATGCCAACACCTCGCCGCTTCAGCATGCCGGGCATCATGTTTAAAGTTCAGCCATGTGCACACATCTCGGTGCTTCCAGCCTGTGACTGCTGCAAAGAACACATGGCACTGAAAGGCAAAAAGACTTCGGACCCCAAGCTCAACGACGTGTCTCTTGAGCACCTTTTGGACGCAGTGGAGACTCACTGTGATGTCCTCTATGCCTGCTCTGGCTGCAGGATGGGCAGCAACCTCACCAGTCCAGCTTGGGAGGCGGTAGCAGTGGTGGTCAGCACCAATGCACTTCAAAAGAGGACAGCCACCCAGCACCGCAAAAAGATGAATAATCTCCTCCATTCCACCAGCGTAAGTCACTCTTCTCATCACTCTCAACTCACCCACTCCCAAACCCATCACATATCCCCATTCACTGTCTCACACACACACACCTCCATTGTCCTCATCCAACCAAGGTTAACAAAATAAATTAACGATAGCATTAGATCCAAAGAGGAGTCGTATAAAGTTGCTAGAAAAAAGTAGCAAGCCTGAGGATTGGGAGCAGTTTAGAATTCAGCAAAGGAGGACCAGGACATTGATTAAGAAAGGAAGAATAAAGTATGAGAGTAAACTTGCAAGGAACATAAAAGAGGACTGTAAAAGCTTCTATAAGTACGTAAAAAAAAAAAGATTACTGAAGACAAATGTAGGTCCCTTACAGCCCGAAACAGGAGAATTTATAATAGGGAACAAGGAAGTGGCAGAGCAATTAAACAACTACTTTAATTCTGTCTTCACAGAGGAAGACACAAGTAACTTCCCAGAAATGTTAGGGAACCAAGGATCTAATGAGAAGGGAGAATTGAAGGAAAGTAGTATCACTAAAAAAATAGTGCTGGAGAAATTAATGGGACTGAAAGCTGATAAATTTCGAGGGCCTGATAATCTACATCCCATGGTACTAAAGGAGGTGGCCATGGAAATAATGGATGCGTTGGTTGTTATCTTCTAAAATTCTGTAGATTCTGGAACAGTCCTGGCAGATTGAAGGGTGGCAAATGTAACCCTGCTATTTAAAAAAGGAAGGAGGGAGAAAACAGCAAATTGCAGACCAGTTAGCCCAACATCAGTAGTAGGGAAAATGTACTTAGAAAATATCAACAGTATTAGACAAAGTCAACATGGATTTATGAAAGGGAAATCATGTTTTACAAATTTACTGGTGTTTTTTGAGGATGTAACTAGCAGAACAGATAAGGGAGAACCACTGGATGTGGTATATTTGGGTTTTCTGAAAGCTTTTGATAAAGTCCCACATAAGAGGTTAGAGTGTGAAATTAAAGCACATGGGATTGGGGGTAATATATTGGCATGGATTGAGAATTGGTTAACAGGCAGGAAACAGTTATGAATAAATTGGTCTTTTTCAGAGAAGCAGGTAACGCAGGGATCAGTGCTTGGGCCCCAGCTATTCACAATATATATCAATGATTTGGATGAGGGAACCAAATGTAATATTTCCAAGTTTGCTGACAACACAAAACTAGATGGTAATGTGAGTGGTGAGGATGATGTTAAGAGGCTTCAAGACAATTTAGACAAGTTAGATGAGTGAGCAGATATGGCAGATGCCATATAGTGTAGATAAGTGAGAAGTTATTCACTTCGGTAGGAAAAGCAGAATGGCAGAGTATTATTTAAATGGTGATAGATTGGGAAATGTTGATGTACAAAGGGACCTCGGTGTCCTTGTACACCAATCACTGAAAGCAAGCATGCAGGTGCAGCAAGCAGTTAGGAAGGCAAATGGTATGTTGGCCTTCACTGCAAGAGGATTTGAGTACAGGAGCAAGGATGTCTCACAGCAGCTGTACAGGACTTGGTGCGACCACACCTGAATATTGTGTGTAGTTTGGGTCTCCTTACCCAAGAAAGGATATACTTGCCATAGAGGGAGAGCAACGAAGGGTTCACCAGACTGATTCCTGGGCTGGCAGGATTGCTGTATGAGGAGAGGTTGGGTCAACTAGGCCTGCATTCACTGGAGTTTAGAAGAATGAGAGGGTATCTCATCAGTGGAGGCGGGTTGCCTCACATCCTTTAAAAAGTACCTGTATGAGCACTTGGCACGTAATAGCATTTAAGGCTATGGGCCAAGTGCTGGTAAATGGGATTAGGTAGGTGGGTCAGGTGTTTCTCAAGTGTCGATGCAGACTCGATGGGTCGAAGAGCCTCTTCTGCACTGTGTGATTCCGTGATCCTGTGACAGACTGGATGCAGGGATGATGTTTCCTCTGGCTGAGGAGGTCTAAAGCAAGCGGTCACAGTCTCAGGATACAGGGTAGGCCACTTAGGACTGAGACAAGGAGAAAGTTCTTCCGTCAGATGGTGGTGATCCTTTGGAACTCTCTACCACAGAAGGCTGTGGAGGCCAAGTCACTGAATACATTTAAGAAGGAAATAGTTAGATTCCTAGACTCTAAAGGCATCAAGGAGAATAGGGAGAAAGCAGGAGTATAGCCTTGAGATAGAGGATCAGCCATGATCATATTAAATGGCGAAGCAGGCTCGAATGGCCGAATGATCTACTCCTGCTTCTATTTTCAATGTTTCTATGAGGTGGAAACAGTGACAGGAAATATTTCATGGATGGAAATGAATGATTCTGAGGGTGGCCCATTGGAATCTGGCTTTAGTTCAATAGTATACTGAGATTGTACATGGTCAAACTCAACATGACCAAGAAACTAGGAAGATGACATATAGAGGACAGAGTGCAAAGTTTCTAACAGGGATGGAAAAGGACGCTCAGTTGTGTCAACACAGAAGGGGCAGAGGCAGGCAATGTTGCAGAGATGGAAGTAAACTGTCATTTTTAGATAGGACATGTTTAAAACTCAACTTGGAATCAAACAGGACACCAAGACTGTGAATGGTCTAACTCTGCCTAAGGAAGTAGCCAGAAATGGGGATGAAGTCAGGGGGAAGGGAGCGAGTTTTATCGTGAGGGACTAATAGAATCTTTGCATATTGCGTTGCAGCAAGTTGCATGATTATCCATACTGGGTATTGGACGAGCAGTCTTACAGCATGGAGACGGACAACCATTCGAAAGAAGTGGTGCGGATGTGGAACTGGTATCATTAACACAGTAAATTTGTCCCTCGCTGGCCGAACGCAATCACCGGGCCCAGGAGCGATCGGTAGACAGGCCTCTGGACCGCGATCGGCCCCCGACCCCAATTTCACGCTGGGTGGCCAACTAACGGCCAGTTAACCGCCAGCCAGCGTGAAACACGCGCTGAAAAGCTCAGCGCTGCCGGGATGGGGGCAGGAGGAGAGCAGGCGACGATGTCACCGCGGGCGTGGGTGAGCGCTTCGAGAGACAGCTGCCTCAGGGAGCTGCGGACGTGAAAATGATAAAATAAAGCATAAAAAAGCTGCAAAAAATGTCTTTGCAGCACAATCAAGCACCTGAGAGCACACCTCATAAAAATGCAGCCCCCAGATATCTCTTTTTATTTTATTTCCTAACCGAGATTTCATCCCACCCTTGGATGAGGTTTCATGAAAAATGTAAAGGTCACCTGACCCACTGCCAACCGTAAGGTTGGACGGGCCACAAAAAAATCGCATTCAATTGCGCCCGTCGAGTGAAATATTGCGCGATTGCGCAATGGCGTTGTGGTGCTCGCTCATTGCCATTTCACGCGATTTTACACCTGCCCACCCACGGAAGGTAAAATTCTGCCCATGGATACCGACCTGATGCAGGCAGGGAACAGAAGGAGGCCACGGGAGCTTCTGGAGATGACTGTGGAGGAAGGGAGAGTGGCCATTGCTGGTTTTGTACCAACTGTGTTCAGATATGTAGGAATGAAAGCACGCAAAGGGCTCCCCCATAGTACTTGATGAGAGAGGAAAGGAGGTAGAGGAGGATTACATGGTGAACTATTCCCAACCCTGTAGAAAGGTTAAGGATAATAAGGAGGACAAGGACATGTATCTCACCTTGTGACATGAGTGAATCCTGGACTGCAAGTATTCAAACAAGGAATCCCAGGAAAGGTATACTTATAAAGTAATGGATATATAATTTAAATATATATAATATAAATTATATACATATAAAGCTTAGGAATGGTGTCACAGAACTTGGATTAAGAAGTACTTTCTGTTTATTTTTATGATTTAATATAACTGTTTAATAATTACTTGTAATCTCTTTTCAATCTATTTTTGGTGTATATATTGAAATGGAATGGAAAAACTGAGTGAGACGAACAAAATCCAGCATGGTTTTCAGGAGGAGTGTCCCTTGCTGGTGTGAAACCTTGAGCACTGTACAGTTGTGGCTTACTCATTTAGAGACAGCCATAATATAGTTGAGTCACAACATTATTTAGCATTTTTATAGACGACATAAGATTGTATAATCAAAAATAGGCCACAGCTAATGTACAGCACATTTGAACTGTACATGGCAAAAGCAGATATGAATGATTCGAGCTGAAGTGATTTCACAGAGCTATATACACTTCACATTATACTGCAAAAAACAAATGCTCTTATTACGAGTTTTGCCTGTTGATCAATGAAAGGACCAAATCTCACGCTGGCTCACCTGGACAGCCACCACCACTCTAACACTGGGTCAACTGCAGACCAGTTGAGCGCCAGCACATCCAAACTGGAGCTAAAGCTTATGATATACACTACAAAAATACAACTTAATTAGCGACGCTGTCATGTGTTTTATAATTGCTTTGTTTTGTTCCTAATTGAAGAAGACTGACTTTTTATCCCAGATCAAACATGCTTCAGTAATTTAAACTGCTAACAGCTGCTTTGATCTAAACAGCGGAACTTCTAAATCCTCAACAATTTAATGGTTTACACATGGAAAGTTCATATTATGTGATCCCAAGAAGGCACAAATGTTATTTTCCTACTGATGATATTGGGTAAACCCAACTGAGACTGTTACCATTTGCACAGACTGGAATCACTGATGTTGTGGGGTTTTTTTTAATGAGGTGTGCTTGGTTTATAAATTTATGTTATCTGTGCATCTTAACTTCAAAGGAATGACTGTTTCAGAACAGGATGCTAAATTACTAACACTCCTGTAAACTGCTATTGGTTCAGCACACAAAAGGCGAGCCAAGGAAAATGTTTCAATTTATCTCCTGCTAATAGCAATGGTATGTAAAAAATATAAACACAAGGAGCTGGATTTTACAGGGGGGGGAGTGGAGCAGTGTGGGCTGTGCTGCTTTCACCCCCACCGCCGACTTCAGAAAACGATAACATGCTGCGGGCGGTCTAAACAAGCTGAGGGTCGGATGGGGTGGCAAGGCAGGGAGGCACAAAGGAGGAGAAACGATATTAATGTGGGGTGGGGGGGGGGGGGGAATGATCCAGATGTGCACAGGGCACCCTCCTCACAACCACCAAAAGGATGTAACTCCCCCTTCCTTCCCACCATTTCACCAACTTGAGTGGAAAAAAATGGCCTCCCTACTCTCACTCACCACTCACTGCCCAGCGTATTATGACAGTGAAGGTGGATTGAGGGCCTTAAGTGGACAATAATTGGCCACTTAAAGGCCTCAATGGGCCTAAGGGCCTTGCTCACCCTCTGTACCACGCGGACCAGGTCTGGATGGGTGGGACGGCGGTGGACTACCCACCAGTCATATTTTATGTGCCCCGCCACTGCAAAAATGCTTGCAGGTGCCGTAAAATGCACTTTGCCAACATCTACCAATTTTGTTTTTGGAACAGGAAAGACCAGTTGAAGTTCTTTATTAGAATTTATTACTGATGGCAAGCGACCCACCATGGATTCTTTCCAGTCACGATTGGATATATGTTTATACTACACAGCTATGTGTGAACCGATAGGCTGGATAACCTTACTTACCTGTGGAAGAATAATACTAGTTGTTGTAGCCTGTAAAGTAACT
Source organism: Carcharodon carcharias (assembly GCF_017639515.1). Lineage (NCBI taxonomy): Eukaryota > Metazoa > Chordata > Chondrichthyes > Lamniformes > Lamnidae > Carcharodon > Carcharodon carcharias. The sequence continues at coordinate 20,281,138 of NC_054476.1, forward strand.
AGGATACCCAGTTGCAGGTCAATAGGGTTATCAAGAACAATCTGATCGTTGTGTAATACCTGCCATTCTGAATGGATCGAAAAGCCTTGTGTAGGACTGCACTTTATGGAGTTAATGTTACTGCCGAGTTAACCCCATGGCCTGAATACTGCGCTCTGCGGACATGTGCAATTGGCGGGCCCAGAAGCTTCCGCCTGTGATCGGCCCCGACCGCGATCCCACTGACCGCTGGCCAATTAAGGGCCAACCAGCGTGAAACGCGCCCAGAGGGAAGCTCAGTAACTGCCCTGGTGGGGGCGGGAAGGAGGGCAGAGGCCGACATCACCGCGGGTGGGGGTGTGGGTGCGGGCGAGCGCTTCGAGGGAGCTCCCTGAAGGCAGACAGCAGCCCCAGGGAGCTCCAGGCCTCCAAATAGGCAAATGAAGCCCAAAAGCTACTGCAAAAAAAAAATGCAGCAACATCAAGCACCTGGAAGCAGACCTCATTAAACAAAAAAAAAGAACGGTTCCCAGGTATTTCTTTTAATTTTAAATCCTAACAAGGGACTTCGTCCCGCCCTTGGCTGAGGTTTCATCAAAAATGTAAAGGCCGCCTGACCGACGGGGCCACCTTCCAGCCGCGGGGGGGGGGGGGGGGGGACGGGCTGCGAGAAACCGCTGACCATTGGGGCACTAATGGGCTCAACTGCCCACTTAATTGCCAGCGGGAGCTCTTCCGGCTTTTGTGGCGCGCCCGCCGAGCGAAATGTCGGGCGAGTGCACGACGATGTCGGGGACACTCACTGCGATTTCACGCCCCTCCAGGCGTTTCATCTGTAACAGGTCAATTGGTGAGGATGAGGTCTGAGTACATTTTTTCCCCTTGTTGATTCTCTCACCACCTTCTGCACGCACTGTATGGCATATGTACCATTCAGGACTCGGCCTGCTCGGCTCATCTGATGCACGATTTACAAATTTGGACCATGCATATCCAATCCCGCAGGATGTCAACTTCTGGCCCATGAATCAAACAAGTCTGCAAGGACAGGTTGCTGAAATGGTATTGTTTCAATATCATACGGGGTACAGTCATAACTCCTTGAGAGGGAGAGACAGTTCCTACCAAAGCTCAAAAACTGCAACTGGCCATGTTGAATCGTTTTTAAAATTTACAACTGAGTGGTGAAGGTTATTTTTTTTGCGCAATGCAGTACAGTGGGTCTACCTGAAGAGGTCAGCAGAGTACAGTTTATCAGCAAACAGATGGACACACATTTATGTAAATTTTTTCTTTTAAAAAAACGAAAGAACTGGCAGAACAAATGTTCCCCTGAACATCATCTCAAATATCTCTTTTCTGTCGAAGGCTGATGGGGGTGACCTGATTGAGGTCTTTAAGATTACAATAGGGTTTGATAGGGTAGATGTAACGATATAGGAGAGATCAAAGTTTGGGGCCATCAGTGTCTTTAAGATTAGAATAGGGTTTGATAGGGTAGATATAGCGATACAAAAGTTTGGGGCCATCAGTGTAAGATAGTCATTAATAAATCCAATTCAGGAGAAACCTCCTTACCCACAGAGTGGTGAGAATGTGGACTTGCTCCCAGAAGGGGCAGTTGAGGCAAAGAACATCGATGTATTTGGGATGAAGCTAGATATTCCTGTCCCGGCTGAGGCAGACCCAGGACCTGCCTACTCACCTGGCCCCTGAGAGTGGAAGGCTATGGCAAACCACTGCCGACTTAAAAAAAAATGCCAAGGAAAACAGTTCAGGACAAAGCATCCGCAGACAAGGGTCCAAAGACCTTTCTTCAGGCAGAGAATGAATGAGGTAAATACATGAGGGAAAGAGGACTGCAAGTCAATTGTATTAGCTGAAGAGGCTCAGGTAGAAGATACCAGTTGCACTGAATGGCCAAACCCGCAAGTGGAAGATAAAATCACCTGGATTGAAACAACCGCTTTTAGTAGGACTGCAGCATCGTGCTCCTTTAGTTATTCATCCATTTTGCTTCCAATTTCCACCCTTCTCTCACCTTCACATGGTCCATCTCCAACACTTCGTTTCCCTTCCTTGACCTTTCTGCCTCTATTTCTGGGGATAGTCTGTCTACTAATATTCATTACAAGCCCACCAACTCCCACAGCTACCTCGACTACACTTCTTCATAGCCTACTTCCTGTGAGTCCTTCATTCCATTCCTCAGTTTCTCCGTCTCCATCGCATCTATTCTGGTGATACTATCTCCACAACTGCACTTTCAACATGTCTTCCTTTTTTTGTCAGCCGAAGATTATCCCTCCCCTCAACTGTGCCATTGAAGCTGACGGGGCCCTCAATTGTGTCCAATCCATTTCCCGCATTTCTGCCTTCACCATTTCCCCTCCCTCCAAGGGCTCCCCTTGCCCTCCCTTTCCACCCCTTCAACCCCCGCACTGAAATGATCATCCTCCGCCACTCCCACCAACTCCAGCAGGATGCCACCATCAAACATCTTCCCCGCCCCTCCCCTGCATTCCAAAGGGACCATTTGCTTTGCGACACCCTGGTCCGCTCACCAATCACCCTGAACACCTTATCCTCTTTCCACAGCACCTTCCCATGCAATCGCAGGAGCTTTAGCACGTGCCCCTCTCCTCACTGTCCAAAGCCCAAACACTACTTCTAGATGAAACAGCAATTTACTTGCACTTCTTTCAACTAATGTATTCGCTGCTCACAATGTGGTCTCCTCTACACTAGAGAGACCAAGTGCAGACTAGGTGGCCACTTTCCAAAATACCTCCACTCGGTCAGCAAGCATGACCCCGCTCTCCCGGTCACTTGCCATTTCAATTCACCACCTTCCTCTCAAACTCACATGTCTGTTCTCAGCCTGCTGCAATGTTCCAGTGAAACCCAACACAAACTTGAGGAACACCACCTCATCTTCCGATCAAGCACTTTACAGCCTACCAGACTCAACATTGAGTTCAACAACTTCAGGCCATGAACTTTGTGCTCCACTGAGTATTTTTCCCCAAGTGCCAATCTGTATCTTGTTCTCACATTTTGCTTTCGGACAGCACTGACCTTTATTCTGCTATTAAAACATTCAGCTATTTTGTTTTCAGACAGCACTGACCTGGCCTTTATTCTGGTATTGACACCTACTCTGGACCAATGCTTCGTTCTTTTACCACTACCATTGCCAATCTCTTTGCCTTTTGTCCCATTTTGTCTTTGTAATTTAATCTCCCTCACCCTCTAATCGATCCCCAACCAATCCTTTTTGCTCCACCTGACCTTCCCCCCGCCCTTTTCAACAGCATAAAACCCAAGACATTTCTGAAATAAAAACAGAAAATGCTGGAAAAGGTCAGCAGGTCTGGCAGCATCTGTGGAGAGAGAAACAGAGTTAACGTTTTGAGTCCATATGACTCTTCTTCAGGGCTAAAGAGAAGTTGAAATGTGATGAAATTTATACTGTTTAAGGAGAGGGAGTAGGTGAAGCTGGATAGAAGGTCAATGATAGGTGGGGGCAAAGGAGAGATTGACAATGATATCATGGACACAAAACAAAGGGAGTGCTAAGTGCTAAAGAAGGTGCTGATAGTGGCGTAAAGGTAAGAAGGCAGAACGTGTTAGTAGCAGAACAAAGGTAAGCACTCTGTGAAAGAGAAATATAGAACAAGTAACAGATGGCCCTTAAGGCCCATGACATTTCTGCCTCTCTTCAGTTCCAAAGATGAGAGTCATCTTGGACTTGACACGTTAACTCTGTTTCTCTCTCCACTGATACTGCCAGACCCGTTCAGTTTTTCCAGCACCGCTTTTACTCCTTGAGTTATTACTGCTCTAGTTTTCCTCAGTCTGTGTATCATACTTTTTAAAATTGATTCATGGGAAGTGGGCGTTGCTGGCTAGGCCAGCATTTATTGCCCATCCATAATTGCCCTGGAGAAGGTAGTGGTGAGCTGCCTTCTGAAACCACTGCAGTCCATGTGGTGTAGCTGCATCCACAGTGCTGTTAGGGTGGGAGTTCCAGGATTTTGATCCAGTGATAGTGAAGGAACAGAGATCCATTTCCAAGTCAGGATGGTGAGTGGCTTTGAGGGGAACTTCCAGTGGTGGTTTTCCCATGTATCAGCTGCCCTTGTCCTTCTAGATGGTAGAGGTGATGGGTTTGGAAGGAGCCTTGATGAGTTCCTGCAATGTAACTTGTAAATGATACACACTGCTGCCACTGTGCGTCATGGAGGAGATGAATGTTTGTGGAAGGGGTGTCAATCAAGCGGGCTACATTGTCCTGGATGGTGCTAAGCTTCTTGAGTGTTGTGGGAGCTGCACTCATCCATGAAAGTGGAGAGTATTCCATCACACTCCTGACTTGTGCCTTGTAGATGGTGGACAGGCTTTGGGGAGTCAGGAGGTGAGTTACTCGTCGCACGATTCCTAGCCTCTGACCTGCTCTTGTAGCCACAGTATTTATATGGCTAGTCCAGTTCAGTTTCTGGTCAATGGTAACCCCCTGGATGTTGACAGTGGGGGATTTAGCAACGGTAATGCCATTGAACATCAAGGGATGATGGTTAGGTTCTTGATAGAGATGGTCATTGCCTGGCACTTGTGTGGCATGAATGTTACTGGCCATTTGTCAGCCCAAGTCTGGATTTTATCCAGGTCTTGCTGCATTTGACAAGGACTGCTTCTGTATCTGAGGAGTCACGAATGGCACTGAACATTGTGCAATCATCAGCAAACATTCCCACTTCTTATGATGGAAAGAAGGTCACTGGTGAAACAGCTGAATATGGTCGGTCCTAGGACACTAACCTGAGGAACTCCTGCAGTGATGTCCTGGAGCTGAGATGACTGACCTCCAACAACCACAATCATCTTCCTTTGTGCTAGGTATGACTCCAACCAGCCAAGATTTTTCCTCCTGATTCCCATTGACTACAATTTCGCTAGGGGTCCTTGATGCTACACTCAGTCAAATGCAGCCTTGATGTCAAGAGCAGTCATTCTCACCTCACCTCGGGAGTTCAGCTCTTCTGTCCATATTTGAACCAAGGCTGTAATGTCAGGATCTGAGCAGCCCTGGTGGAACCCTGAGCATCAGAGAACAAGTTATTGTTAAGCAAGTGCTATTTAATGGCACTGTCGATAATCCCTTCCATCATTTTACTGATGGGGAGAATGGATTTTTCCTGCTTTTTCTGTATAGGAGATACCAGGGCAATTTTCCACATAGCCAGGTAGATATCAGTGTTGTAGCTGTACTGGAACAGTTTGACTAGGGACTCAGCAAATTCTGAGTACAAGTCTTCAGTACTATTGCCAGAACATTGTCAGGGCCCATAGCCTTTGCACTATCCAGTGCCTTCAGCTGTTTCTTGATATCACATGGATTTGATTCGAATTGGCTGAAAACTGGCATCTGTGATGCTGGGGACCTCCGGAGGAGGCCGAGATGAATCATCCACTCGGCACTTCTGGCTGAAGATTGCTGAGAATGCTTCAGCCTTATCTTTTGCACTGCTGTGCTGGGATCCCCCATCATTGAGAATGGGATATTTGTGGAGTGTCCTCCTCCAGTGAGTTGTTTAACTGTCCACTACCATTTACAACTGGATGTGGCAGGATTGCAGAGCTTAGATCTGATCCGTTAGTTCTGGAATTGCTTAGCTCTGTCTTATCACTTGCTGCTTATGATATTTGGCACGCAAGTAGTCCTGTGTTGCTGCTTCACCAGGTTAACACCTCACTTTTAGGTATGCCTAGTGCTGCTCCTGGCATGCCCTCCTGCACTCTTGTTTGAACCAGGGTTGATCCCTTGGCTTGGTGGTAATGATAGAGTGAGGGATATGCCGGGCCATGAGGTTACAGATTGCGTTCGAGTACAATTCTGCTGCTGCCGATGGCCCACAGTGCCTCATGGATGCCCAGACTTGAGTTGTTAGATCTGTTCGAAATCTAAAACAAAAACAAAAATAGCTGGAAAAACCCAACAGGTCTGACAGCACCTGCGGAGAGGAACACAGTTAACATTTTGAGTCTGAATGACTCTTCATAAGAACTAAAGAAATATAGAAATGAGGTGAAATATAAGCTGGTTGAGCGGGGGTGGGACAGGTAGAGCTGGATAGAGGGCCAGTGATAGGTGGAGGCAAAGAAGAGATTGCCAAAGATGTCATAGATAAAAGGACAAAGGGGTGTTGACGGTGGCGATATTATCTAAGGAATGTGCTAATGGTGACATTAAGGGTAGAAAGCAGGACAAGCAAGTGGCAGATGACCTTAGTGGGGGAAGGGATCGAAATGGGCTAAAAGGTGGAGATAAAATGATAGATTGAAATAAATTTAAAAATAGATGGGAAAAGAAAAATATATTTAAAAATTATAAATTTGGAAAAAGAGGGATCGGAAAGGGCGGGGGGGAGGTGGAGGAGAGAGTCTGTTTGAAATCTGTCCAATTCAGCACGGTGGAAGTGCCACACAAGACAATGGAGGGTATCCTCAATGTGAAGACAGGACTTCGACTCCACAAGGACCGTGCAGTGGTCACTCCTGCTGATACAGTCATGGACAGGGGCATCTGTGGCAGGCAGGTTGGTGGGGATGAGGTCATGGGATCGAAATCCCCTCCAACTGGGAAATTTATGGAACATAATTTCAAACCCACGTACATGTTTTAACCTGATGGTCGGAACTATAAATTTCAAAAAAGATAAGCTTCAGTCAGCAGTACAGGGCTGGGCAGCAAGGGGTTAATTCAGACATTTAGTGAAAGCACGGTGACCCATCAAAAGGGTTTGGACATTGACTAACGCAATCAAGAAATCTGATTACCCAATACAATGGCACAAAGGACATATCATTAATACAATACACTCAAAGAATTATTCAACCACCACAGACAATAGTACTGGAATAGGATCATTCAAACGCTCATTAACTTTGGAGCCATGAGCTGTTATTGTGCCCCCTCAAACAGCAGGAGAATTGCACATACAATGAGAGCTCGTAATTTTCATCTGGATACATTTTCCATGGAAAACCCATATTGTTTCTAACAGCAGGAGCTGATGACATTTGTCTGGACTTTGCATGGAATCGACTAAATGGTCACTGGAACAACAGAAAATATGTTTTGACAAGTCTGAGTTAAATTATTATAAAAGAAGAGCAGATCTGAGGTTTTGAGCTTCTGTCAAGGAGGGTCAGGAAGGGTCAACCTGGTTCGCGGACCTACATCCAACACTGGACAGGATTGTATGTTTCAGCCATATCATAGCGATATTGGTCTTAGGGTTTTTTGAAGGTTTGGGGCAAAAACTTGGGGGAGAATTTTCTTCCCAATGGGGGGGGGTATTGGGTGGGAGTGGGCGGGCAGGCACTCAGCCGATCGCAGTCCACAATCGGCTGCACGTCGCCATTTTACATGGCCGGGCCAATTAAGGTCCTTCCAGTGTGACGCGCACCCAGAAGGGCTGTGCACTCCCTGTGCAGGCGGTGGGGGGATGTGGCTGAGTTGGGGCCTGTGCTCTTTCATGCATGCACACAAAAGAGCACAGAAATCTCCCTGACACAGCTCCATGCCTCAGGGAGATTTGTCTGATTTTTAAAAATTTTAATTAAAAAAAAAAAATTTTTAAGACATGTCCCCTCACGTGACAGTGTCACATTGAGCTGGGAGATGTCAATGAATTTTATTAAAATTTTTTTATTAAACTTTAAAAACCTTCATGAAACCTCATCCCTCCCGGGGATGAGGTTTCACGATAAATGCGAAGGCCGCCTGGGCTCTTTGCCTGCCCCCGCACCCCCCCCCCGCAAACCTTAAGGTTGGACAGGCAGCTCAGTTAATTATTTAAACTGATATTTAAATGGCCTTAATAGGCCTTTGACAGTTTGACGGGGGTGCAACTGACTCCAGTGCGCACCCGCCGAAATGAGGATCTGAATGACACGCTGTGAGGTTGGAAGACACGCCACCACACGTCATTTTACACGCTGGCGAGCAGGTCCTCCCCGTAGCTCGCCGACCCGAAGATACTGGCCTTGGTGTTTTTTGCAGGTAACTTGTTTCAGCCGTCTCTTGATGATATTGGTCTGAGGGTTTTTTTTTTTCTTAAGGTTTCAGCACAGGACGTGGTGTTTTGCCTATGTTTTTGTAAGATTTAACCGAGTTGTGATGACTTTGTGTCAGGTACTGGGGATAAGTTGTTTTAAGTTCTGGGTTCTGCACTGTGGAGTTGTGGGTGATTCAATAAAGCAATTGCGAATTATCGGAAGAAACTTGTCTCGCCGGTCATTCTGTTCAAGCCACACACTTGTGAATCTGGTGTCACGAACTTGAGTCTGGGGAGGGTCTCTGAGGGAAAAGGGAAACTCCCACAAGGTCAAGAATGTTTTTCCCTCTTGTTGGTTCCCTCACCACCTGCCGCAGACCCAGTCTAGCAGCTGTGTCCTTTAAGACTACCGAGCCACTCTTGGTGATGGGTACTGAAGTCCACCATCCAGAGTACATTCTGCACCCCTGCCACCCTCAGTGCTCCCTCCAAGTGGTGGAGCACTGATTCATCAGCTGAAGTGGGAGAGGTGGTGCGGTATTTGGTAATCAGCAGGAGGTTTCCTTGCCCATGTTTGACCAGAGAGTGGGGCAGGACATAACCAGGGATGGAGATGGTGGTGCCTGGGACATTACTTGTAAGGTATGTTTCCGTGAGTATGTCTATGTCATACCCAGATGTTAGTAAGGGGGACCATGCAGGGTCAACCGGGCTGAGTTTGGTGTTGTCATTTCCAGGTCGATGCAGGTGGTCCATCTGGTTCTATTCCTTTTAGACTTTTTAGCAGATACAATTGAGTGGCTGGCTAGGCCATTTCAGAGGGCATTTAAGAGTCAACCACATTGCTGTGGGTCTGGAGTCACATGTAGGCCAGATCAGCTAAGGATGGCAGGTTTCCTTCCCTAAAGGGCATTAGTGAACCAGATGGGTTTTTACGGCAATTAACTTTTAATTCCAGATATTTACGGAATTCAAGTTTCACCATCTGCCGCATTACCCTCCGTCTCTGGATTACAAGCCCAGCGACAATGCCACATGCCACCGCCTCCTCCTAATGATAACTACACCACTAGTGATCATTTCTAGCTTGACATGAATACTAGAGCATTAAGAAAAAATAAACTGAGTCATATAACCTGTACTGACTTTCTTGTTCAAGAGTATAAAGCAGAGTGCGGGGTGGAAGAAAGGTGTTCTTGAGGCCCTCTTGGTAAATGTACCTTGTGATGCAGCACTGACCCATACAAACCAGAAAGTTGCTAGGATTGTTGGTTGGTTTGTGCTGGGTTAGAAGGGTAATAGAGATTTGGGGGAACATAAAAGAAAATCAGCTAAGCTTTCTGTTTCTGCTGGGAATTGTGCATGGGGATGTTGGGTGATGACCAGATCTCACTTCTAAATTAGTACTGTTATAATTCAGATTCCAGGAAGTCAAGTGACCATCTGTCAGCCAGTTTCCTGCATTTAAATAGCCAATTCTAGTTTATGTGCTGCAGTGGCAGATTCAGTCCCAATGTCACTGCCTCTGGGAAAAACGCAAAACTGGATTTGGAAGAATAAACTACAGGAACCAGGTCATGGATCCCAACACCCCACAATCCAAAACATCATCAACATTTGGCAGCTTCTGATGGAGACTGCTTTGGAGACTGCTTTCTAGATTCACATATGAAAAATGACCATTTGGATGAGGCCCCAGACGACTGCTGGTGCCCAGGGATCTGTATCCGAGCAATAATTTTTAGGAGAGCGAGGGAGAAATGTCGGAGCATGAAGGAACGGGGGGATAAGGGAAGCACAGTTTAACTGCTGTTGAAGAACATGAAATATTGAACGGATAATGTCATAAAAGTGTATTTGCTGGGGAATAAAATGTTTGTGTGCACACACACACACGGCATTAATTTAAAATCATGCTATAGCGCATCACTTTATAGACAGTAAAGTCGTGGCAAGAAAGCTACATGGTTTCTATGCCTATAACTATTCCTTTCGATATTACTACCCTATTTTTATAATGATTGCCCTTAAATTAGAACAAATTGATTGATATTGCATTCATGGCTATATTGATAAAAATAGTATGTTATGTTCATGAGTGAGGTTGGCTGTACACATGACAATAGCACATAAAACTATAACACAGAGGAAGCTATTCATACCAACACATCTGTGCTACCTCTTAGCGGAAGCAAAGCAAAGCAAAACCAAACCAATTGATCTCTCCCCATAGCCTTAACTTCTGTGCTTCAAACTACTGTTTACCTTTCCCTTAAAAAATGAACTGGCCACCAACTTAATTAACAAAACACTCCATGCTCTAACAACCCTCTGCATAAAGGAAATTTCTCCTAAACTCTTTTCACAACGGTACCCCAAAGGTTAACGTCTTTCCTCTGGTTGTCTCTTTTTAAAATTCGCTCATGGGATCCTGGCAAAGACCAGCATTTATGGCCCACCCCTCATTGTCCTCAACAAGGTCGTTGTGAACTGCCTGCTTGAAACAATGCTGTTAGATAGGGAGTTCCAGATCAAAGCCCTTCGCAATTTTCAAACCTAATAAATCCCTTCTTCATCTTCTCTGCTCCAGTCTAAAATGGTCAGAGTTGAAGGGAGAAAGCAAAACAGTGGATTACTTTTGGAATGCTCCAGCATGAAGATAGCATAGACATGATGGACCAAATGCTTTCCTCTGTATTGCAGACCACTATGCCTGTATCTCAAATCTCTCTTCATAACGATCCTTTCATATCCATGCCATTACCTAGGTGAATCTACCTCTTGGATGCTCCCCATGCCTTCAAAGTCTTTTCAGGGTGGGATTCCCAAAACTGCCCGGTGTACTCTAACTGTAATCCAGCTATTGCCTTGTACTAGTTTATCATTAACTCTGCATTTGAACACAATGGGCTGGGTTTTCAATTGACAATGGGGACATGAATGAACGGTGTGATTTGAAAACTGTGTTACCACAGGGCAGCTCTGGATCCCACCATTTTGTGTAAAAGTCTATGATTTAGTGATCCTTTTAAAACCGCTTTGCAACATTTCACCCAAAAACAGCATGCTTAATGCACACTGTTTATTAAACAGGATAAGCCACCTTGATAATAAAATACTATGATCCCTTTGTACTTTAAAGGATTAAAAACTAATAAGACCTAAGTTCAGGAAAAGATAAACTCACATGCCTTTGGCAAAGATTTAATATTTATTAAAATGAACAATCTTATGTAGGTTCACTATTTGATGTGTGTACATCAGAAACTGAGCAAATTGTGCTGCCTTAACTTCAATGCAAATGAAACAAAATGGCAACAGTATCCAAGAGTTAAAAAAAATCGTAAAGTTTTCCTTCCATTTCAAAGGGATTCAGTCAACCTTTGTCCATGGGGAAACTTAAGCAACAAGTTCAGTTAAATCGCTCAACACTAGTAACAGGTCTTGTGTTTCGCCAATGTTAGCTCTGGGTCAGCCATGGCTCAATTGGTAACACTTTCACTTCTGAATCACAAGGTTCTGGGTTCAAGTCCTACTGCAGGTCTTAAGTACAAAAATCAACGCTGACATTTCAGTGCGGTACTGAGGGAGCACAGCACTGTTGGTGGTGCACTTTTTCCAGAAGCGACATTAAACCAAGGCCCCATCGCTCTGCTCAGGTCAATGTAAAAGATCCCATGGCACCATTTTGAAGAAGAGGAGGGGGAGTTATCCCCAGTGTGCTGGCCAATATTTATCCCTCAATCAACACCACAAAAATAAAGCAATTATCTGGTCATTATCACATTGCTATTTGTGGGACTTCGCTGTGCGCAAATTGGCAGCCATGTTTCCTGCATTATAACAGTGATTACATTTCAAAAGTATCTGATTAACTGTAAACCACTTTGAGGCGTCCAGTGGTTTGTGAAAAATGCTACATAAATGCAAGTCTTTTCTTTAATTTTCATAGATTCCATCAATATGTCCCTAGATAATTAAGAATTAAGAGATTGCTTAAATGAGTTACATCTTTATATAATGCTGGATTTTACAAGAATGGCCAAAATGAAAGTTGCATATTGTAGCATCCAATTAATTATTAAATAGTTCCACGGCTTCACTTCCACTTGTCTGTCCAGAAATCCATTCTATGTGCTAATCACTATTTGTGTGAAGACAAAATTCTGGATATCGGTCACTAATAATAAGCAATGAATGACTAACCTAATGCCTAAAAAATGTTATAGCAATGCAGCAGTGTTAGATTCATGATAATGTGTTGTGCAGTACTTATAGGCAAGTATTTCCTTAGATTGCTAAGGAAATAATTTCTTCACAACTGCCCTGCTGGCAACAATATCGAAGAACTCAACTGTTACCACCAACATTTGCAATTTTGAGCTGTAATTACACAAAACCAAAATGAAATGGGGCCAGGGCAACTTTACATAAAGTAGATGTCTCATGACATTGTTTATGAGTGGTCTGTAAGTATAGCCATGCATTTTGCTAGGGGGTTACCACCTGGTGCCTAGTGGTAATTTTCCTACGCTATTGGCACAATTTCTGGGCTGGGCAATTTTATTTAATAAATAGTCCTGCAGAGTGGCAGGGCACATAGGAGGAAACGTGTGAGTTCACCCCAACATGTCAAGTTAAAAAATCTTCACTTCAGTTTCTCTTTCAACCCCCTTCACTTCTCATTCATGTTTTCTCTTTCACTATGTCACATTCTTTTTTCTCCTCCTCCCCTTTTACTGCTCTTTCTCTTCCGCATCCCTCTCTGTTGATATTTATTCAATTCCTTCTTTTCTCCTCCTTCCCTCCCTTAATACTCTCACCGTCTTGCTCTGCGACAAATGACCTGTTCATGTCTATATTTATCGAACCTGGAAAGCAGGTCACTGAAGGCAGATCGATAGACAGAAGAATACACGCACACACATATACATATTTAACATTTTATATATATATATATATATATATATATATAAAAATATATACACACACACAAACATACACACAAAAATTCCGCATGAAAATCAAGACATCTTGGTCAATATCGAACACTAATATCTGCTACTATTTGAACACATTTTAGACAGGTCAACCCCCAGTTTGTTCTTTCTCCACCACAAAGCTCAGCAGCTGAAGGCCTCAGCTGAGCTTTGACACAAGTGTTTAGCATTTATAGATTATTATTTGCCTACCCATTTTCCATCTGTTTCGGCACTTCTTCTGCTGGTGGAAACCGCATGACTACTTGGCCAAGGGCAAAACTGTCTATCTTAGCCATCCCTATCAGCCCTGTAGGATCAGGCAATTTCATATCCAAACCATCTGTACGGCAAACATCTGCTGTTTCAGAATCGCATCCGTGCATGTACACAGGCCACATCATATGGTACAGATGGGTCCACTTCAATGATCGATCCTCCCCTAAGGTTTTGATTCCTGCTCATAAATAATTTACCTTGTCAAACTGAGGTCACATTCCAGTTTTTTTGCTGTTGACAGGAAACCAACATCCTTTTTATGTTGCAATGCTTTTTTTAAAAAAATTGAAGCGCCGACTCAAGTTACTCACCCCCAAGTAGCTAATTAGGCAAAATCATCACACGGAAGACAAGCAATCAGTTCGAAAGAATCCTATCTTTAACCCCAATTCCTATTTGCATGTTTTCCAGTCAAGACATTCATTATATTACACAAAAAGAATGATCGTACTCCAAACAGTAAGTGTTTTTTGTGACCACATACCAACTCACAATGATCCAGAATGGCTAGGTTCTAAAAAAAGGAAAAGACTTGCATTATTATAGCACCTTTCATGAGTTCAGGGCCTCATAAAGCCCTTTGCAGCCAATTAAGTACTTCCTGAAGTGTAGTCACTTGCAGGGAATGCAGCACAATCTGTGCATAGTAAGATCTCACAAACAATGATAAGATAATGACCAGATAATCTATTTCAGTGGTGTTGGGATAACTGTGTTGCTCTTATTCAAAATAGTACCATGGGATCTTTTACATCCACTTTAAGAGAGCAGATAAGGCCTCAGTTTAATGTTTTATCCAAAAGGCAGCACCTCTGACAATGAAGCACTCCCTTTTACTACATTGAAGTGTCAGCCTGGATAACATGCTGAAGTCTCTTGAGTCAGATGTGAACCTATGAACCTTAGGACCCAGGTGAGAGTGCCACACACTGAGTCATGTGATGGCCCAACTGTGGATCCCTGGGAGTATTTTGATTCTATGACATGTTGACAATGAGATATTTCTTAATTTACATCGCAAATGTTTAAAGGCTCTTCACAGAGGAGAAATGGATATAAACAGTGCAGTGGTATAAGAATTAGGATGGAAACCAAAGGCACAGTGAAACAATTACTTTAAATGTTGGGAGAGAGGCAGAAAGCCAGGTGAGTCTAGAAAGGGATTTTCCGATGGTAAGGTCCCTGATCCTGAAGGCTGAGCATTCTCCACTTTATGATTGAATCACAGAATGTTGCAACACTAAGGGGGCTATTTTGCCTGTACTGGCTCTTTGAATGAGCTATCCAATTAGTCTCACTTCTCATCTTTCCCTATAGTACTCCAATTTATTCCTCCTTATGTATTTCACCAATTTCATTCCAAAAGCAATGATAGAAAATGTTCGATCTTTCTTGATGTCAGAGGTGGTATAAATGAATAACTGATCTAATGCCTGAAAAATGTTATAGTAACACAGTAGTGTTAGATTCATGGTAATATTTTGTGCACTTCTTGATGTCAGAGGTGGTATAAATGAATAACTGATCTAATGCCTGAAAAATGTTATAGTAACACAGTAGTGTTAGATTCATGGTAATATTTTGTGCACTACTTGTAGGCAAGTATAAATGTGGTAAAAATACAAGCTGATACTGAGGGTGAAGCTAGAGAGAGGGAATGGATACACTGGAGGGCTGAGGCAAAAGACCAGAGGTAGAATGGGACCAGGATGTGTAGGGATTTGATCCATTCCGAGACTGGGGAAAGGACAGGGCCGGGCAGGCTCATTGCAAGTCAGGTAACGACAGGGTTAATAGCTAAATATCTGGTGAAATATTAAAGACATTAAGAGATGGTATGGACTAGCAAATCTCAATCGATTGTGAAATCAAGGGTATGCCAAAAAGAACAGTTTGGATAATGTGGAATATCCTTGAGGCCAGTATTGAGTTTAGTGAATGCAGTGTCAACATGTATAGCATCTGTCATCACTTTCATTATTTTGTATACAGTACTTTTTCTTGTCCAAGAACTGCACTTTCAAATGATGCATGTTTTGCCCTTTGTCAAATACTCTCAATGATAGGAACTCTTCAGCTAATGTACTAAATGGACCAACCCAAGTTTCAAATGACATCAAGGCCTAAAAAATGGGACTCAGATCTTTGACCCTTTAACATATGATAAATACTTTGACTTTTGCCTCTGGTCAATGTACTTAGCTACCCAGCAGCACAATGTGTATTTCCCTTGACTATAGAGCTAAATCAATTTTGAAAAATAAATACACTTCACACAATCAAGTACTCCTGGTGTTGGTGTAGTACATTATACAAGTCAAATAACCTTAAAAGCATCATACTCTCAGGTAGTAAGACATCCTTTTATTTCAATTTTTCCATATTAAAGCTGGACATTCAGCATTATCTTTTATGACAGCCAACAAAATAACACCATAAATAGTGAATTATTTTTGGAACAAGTCCTAGCATGGCGCACAAAATAATTAACATTGCAAATTTACATTTGCCAATATGCAAGACAAGCTGACAATGCAGTAAACTAAAATTAACGTCAATTTTTTTTACATATTTCAAAATTAATGGATGCTTTGCGCTTGCATGCCATTGTCTTCATTGTACTTTTCAAAACATTTACATATGGCATTTCTAATAATGTGCTGTTCAATTTCAATTTGTGGCCAATTTTCACATTGTTGCCAGGTAACTGCTGAGTACTTCTTTTGATGTTGATATTGAGTAACAAGCTGATGAATTTCAGAGCATATTTACTGTTGAGAGTTCTAGGCAAGATTTCAGGTTCAAAGTCAAATCACAGCTCATGCAGATCAAGTAAGTGAAAGCTGTGTTGTTGCATTTTGCTTGTATGCATAACCATCAGCTCATTTTTTTGTATTAGCAAATTAAAATAATAAAATGCTGCTTTGAAGGTTATGATGAGCAATATGCTAACGCCAAAAAAATAGCCCTATGGTAGATCCAATTGAAAACTCTGTTGGCTACTACTGTCAGAGTTGAACAGCCAAACTCTTCTTGTTCTATCACATCCAGTAACATGTCTCTAAAGCTGACCTCTATAAAAGGAGGACTTTTGTAGAAATTTTCCACAGATCTATTCCAAAAATAGAACCTAGTCCAAGCTCAATGTTGGCAAGAGTACCTCTCAACTGTTTGGCCTTGCATCAATTCCTTGTCAGACCCCGTAGAGTTCATGTTGCATATATATATCAAAGAGCAACCTGTTTCTTCTAATACTCCTCCATTCATTGAGTTCCAACAGAAAAAACTTTAAGCTTACTCACTGTTCCATCAACCATAATGAGTTTGGCATTTTGACAGCACTCTCACCATTCAAGAACCTAGGATGTAATTTAAAAGCGTAATTAAAGGGAATGTTATATTATTGGAGATTCTTTCTTTCAGATGAAATGTTAAACCAGGCAATAAAACTGTTCGAAACAAAAATAAAAATAGCTGGAAAAACTCAGCAGGTCTGACAGCATCTGCGGAGAGGAATACAGTTAATGTTTTGAGTCCGTATGACTCTTCATCAGCATCCGCAGTATTTTGCTTTTATAATAAAACTGTTTGCCTGTTCAGGTGAACATAAAAGCTCCCCTGACTCCCCAGTTTTTGAAGGACAGGGGGTTCGCTCAGTCAACATCCATTCTTCAATAAATATCATCAAAACAGATTGGTCATTTAACTCATCCTATGTGGGACCTGGTAATATGCACATTGGTTACTGTATGACCACACTTCCAAAGTAATTAATTGGCTATTAAGTGCTTTGTGATGTTCTGAAGACGTGAGAGGCTCTAAATAATGGCAAATTTGTTTATGAGCAATGGAGAAGTTTTAAGTTTTTTTCCCCGTTCACTTTGTACATTCCTCCCGACAATGATAAGTTTGAATATTTTTAGTGAACACAAACAGGAAAATGCGAGAGAAATTAACATTAATTTTTTTTAAATTAATTTAATAAATTGCATGCATCTACAACTGTTCAAATAATAAGCCCATAATCACAATTGATCATAAAAAGGGAGTCCACAGATGATCGTCTTTAGAGTCACCAACTATTAGTTACCTTTTGGCATTTACCTTAACAAGGTAAAGTTAAACTATACAATAATCATCACCACCCTGTTACATCTGGTAATGGCATCTGCCTTTCTACGCTGTTTCATATTATGTTTACAAGCAGTCAATTATGCATGCTATGAAATGTGTTTTCCCAGTTGTAAATAAACTGCAAATTCTGAACTGGCTCAGTTTTCTCCAATTGGATTCCTTTGAAATATTTC
Source organism: Carcharodon carcharias (assembly GCF_017639515.1). Taxonomy (NCBI): domain Eukaryota; kingdom Metazoa; phylum Chordata; class Chondrichthyes; order Lamniformes; family Lamnidae; genus Carcharodon; species Carcharodon carcharias. The sequence goes on from NC_054476.1 coordinate 20,298,745, forward strand.
TTTCAGGAAGAAATTTAAATGCATCAGTACATTGCCCTGGGTTTGAGAAATAGTCATTTTGTAGCTATTAGTGAAACAGATTACGTGCTCAGGTTGTGGAGTGGGTCTTGAACACACAGCTTTGCTTCAGAGGTGAGTGCCACCAACAAGCCATGCCTATTATGAGGGTTGATGGAACAGTGAGCAAGCTAAGAGCTCTCTCTGCTAAAATTAATGGAGAGGCATTACAGGAAATGAATTGCTCTGGCCTATGCAAGTGACACTTACAAAGAGGTTCTGAAAAGTTCATCATTGAGTGAAAAAGTGTTCCATTCTTCTTTGTGCTCATTAATTCATGCTTCACCATCAGAAATATGATTGAGGTAGATCATTGCTGGCAATGATGAATTTTGAAATTAGTCTTAAGCCTCCATCTTTCCCCCCTCCTGCCAAGGTGAAAACTTTGCTACAAGGCACTCAAGCCAGTACAAGTTAATAAAAAAAACGTCTTGTGGGTTTGCACAGTAAATCCAGGGACAGCACATGGAGCAATAAGGATGTTGTACTAAGAAGCTTTAGATGCTATCGCAAGCCCCTGAACATCAGCACAAGTTAACCAGGAACGTTTTATTATCTTTGGCTGAACACCAACATTTTAAATCAAAGTAACTATGATATGATTCAAAAACCTTACAAAAACATAGTCATGTTGGCTTACTGTGTCTTTCTCAAGTTTGAGCCAGGTTCTTGGCAAAGTGTGACTATGTAGTTCAGGGGCCAGCCATAAAGGGTCAGTCTGAACACACTTAACGATAGTTTCATCTTCAAAAAACAGGTTAAATAGTATCTAGCCATTGAAACCTATACATTCACGGGCACAAGTGGAGCAGTGAAAACAAGATCTCATGTGTAGCTAGTTTCCTTTTGGTAGTAAAGCCAACTTGTCAGCCCAGATATCAGAAAATATTAATGTGCATTTATGGTCCAAAGAAAATCTTTATTTATTATCATTTCTGATATTCTACACACACATTACAGTCTATGACTGGAAAAGATCCAGAGTGGAAAAGGACACAAAGAGCTCATGAGCGTATTAAGCATTACTTTTCACAGTAAAGTCAGAGCTTTGTTGAAAAGACAATTGATATTTTCAAAGCAATTGACATGAATTGATTCTTCCCTCTGTGATTAGCAATCAAGACTTGCAGTGTAGCCTGACTTAAAGAAATTCTGGCACCTCACCCCATCACTTGACTGAGCACGAATCATATCAATTGAACCCTAGAGTAGCAGAAAGTTGAATAATTGGAAAACTCTATGCCCCATTTTCTCCCAGGTTATGCCAGATCAATACAGAGAAGGGAGGTCATCTGTCTGATCTTAGCTCATCCATCCAGTGAAAAAAATTACATTTCCCCTAACAACATTAAACAGGAGCTTGAACGTATCTTACAAGTTTTACATTGACTATCCAACTGCAAGACTTCGGAAAGGCCAGCACAAACTCAATAGGCAAAATGACCTCCTTCTGTGTCGTGCTAGTCTATGCTAAGACAACTGATTGCGGGCATTTCTTAGCCTGAGAAACGATGCCAATCAGTTCCAAACCAGTTATAATCAACCCTTCTTGGTCCACTGTCTTAGCCTAACCTTGGAGTACTAAAAAATTACCTCTTCTGTTTCATGGGCTGTATTTTCATCTTCCAATGGAGGCAGCAATCAGGTTGCAAAACTCTGAACTTAGTTCTTTTTTGGGGGAAGAAAGCAATTTTCCTCTGCTTTCCCAACCACGTGCAATTTTGATGTGGTCTTTTGGCAGGTTGGGAAGGACTCGGGTGAGGATGCCTCACGCACCTGTTGTGAGGTCGGGGTCACTAATGTGAGGACCGTAGGAAATTTGAATTTCCTGCTGCACGCTTTTTCCGTGTGCTGGTGTGGGTTTTGGAAGTCCAAAAAACCGCACCTCTGAGGTGGCTAGAACATTCTCTCAGGTAAATGGTAAATGGTTGACACTTGCAAATGTCACTATTATATGCTGCATTGTAATGTAGATGTATTTTATATGCAATGGTTCATCATAGGGCTCTGTCCAGCTAAGTCGACCATTACATTAGCCACCATTGTGTAAGTGTTGACATGCGTTGCAGTACTTTTTCAGATGGAGGAAGTGCTATAATGCATTCAAAACTGTAGAAAAATGTGCTGGTCAACTCTCCTGTCACGTTTTGGACTGAGATTTAAATGTCCAGATATCTTTTAGTTTGGAAAAAAACACTTGCTCTGCAGGTGAAAGTTAAAAAGAGCATCTGTTCCCATTTTATTGGTTTACAGGCAATCTGCTTTGAAATTGAAATGAAACACTATCTGGTGTTTCAGTTTCATTGTCTGGAGCTGTAATAGTTTGTTTTGATATTTGTGGTTATTACAAATGCTTGACTGAGTTCCGAAAACTGTGTAGTACTAGCTCTGTTGACGTAGCTGCTCAGTGGACTGACTGACAGTTTTAAGAGGCTGTGATAACATAATCAACCTTTGATGTAGCTCCTGAATATAAGGTGCTTGTTTATACAACTTAATGGCCACTTAAGGGATTAAACTTTTTTTTCCATGGGCCAACTTTTTTTTGCAGATTCAGTGCCAGAGGTGTGAATGAGAGTTTTATTAGATTTTTATAAGTTTATTTCTTTTTTACCTACACCCATTGCTATTGCAATATACCTGGAGAATGTACATAATGGATACGGGCTAAGTGACCATGCAGGATACATGGGGGCATGGAAGGAACATAGTGTGGCAAGGTGGATACGGGGAGACATGCGATTAGAGGTGGTATACAGGATATGAAGTGGAAGGGGGAATATGAGGGGACATGCATGCACTATGGGGAGATGGGGACATAGAGAGGGCATGGGGCATCTGAGGGGCAGGGAAGGGGCATGAGTTGTGAGTTTGGGGGGGGGGAATGAGGGGTGAGGTTTAGGGGAAATATTGGGAGCTGGGCTGCTGTCTCCAAGAACCAAGGGCAGGCCTTGTAACTAGCCTGCCTCCACACTGTATTGCGGCTTGCAAACTGAACACTGCACGTTGCCCTGTGTAGAAAACAAGAATCCGCGCAAAGTCAGACACGGGTCGGCTGTGCGTTTGTGAATCCACTAAAAGGTCTGCCCTTGGGAGAGGGGGAGGGGGATGATGAAGCGCCTTTGTCAGTCACTGTAGTCCATGTGGTGTAGGTACACACACACTGCTGTTAGGGAGGGAGTTCCAGGATTCTGACCCAACGACAGTGAAAGAACGGGGGATATAGTTCCAAGTCAGGATGGTGTGGGGCTTGGAGGGGATTTTGCAGCTGATGGTGTCCCCAGGCATCTGCTGCCTTTGTCTTTCTAGGTGGCAGAGGTCACAGATTTGGAAAGTGCTGTCTCAGGAGCCTTGGTGAGCTGCTGCAGTGCATCTTGTAAATGGTGTACACTGCTGCCACTGTTTGTCAGTGGTGGAGGGACTGAATGTTTAAGGTGCTGCAGGGCTTGCCAATCAAGAGGGCTGTTTTGTCCTGGATAGTGTCCAGCTTCTTGAGGGTCGTTGGAGCTGCACTCATCTAGGCAAGTGGGGAGTATTCCATCACACTCCTGTCTTGTGCCTTGTAGATGGTGGACAGACTTTTGGGGAGCCAGGAGGTGAGTTACTTGCTGCAGAATTCCTAGCCTCTGTCCTGCTCTTGTAGCAACAGCATTTATGTGGCTGGTCCAGTTAAATGTCTGTCCAAAGCGAACCCCCAGGATGTTGATGGTGGAGGATTCAGCGATGATAAGATTCTCTCCTCTTGAAGAACAATGAGTACTCGCAATTCAATTTGTCTGATGGCTTCATACCAACATCTAAGCCATCTCTATTTAACAAAGTCTTCTCAACCTTTTACATTCACCATTTCATTTCTTGTACCTTATTCCTTCCACACTGTTCCTTCTTCAACTATTTTAAAGCAGTCACTCTCACAATGTTGGCAAGTATTAGTTCTTCCAAATATTATCTAACTTTAGGCAAGTTCTACAGTATGAAATCAGTGTTATCGCTTGGTCGGCATGCGGCACTCTATCACAATATAGTCCATCTTGCAACCTGATCAAAAGCCAGCAAAATCTCTTTTATCCTGCCTTGACTTGGAAATAATGAACATCTCAGTTGAAAACAGACCACTAGCTACAAAGTCACCATATCCTAGCAGTCATCCTTGTATATAACATACACATCTTATTCACAGTGCCTCCTCACCCACAATTCTCACTGGAACATCTGTTACAGGGTTTTTCATATTTCCTGTTTCACTATGCATCTGACAAATCAGGGAGACTGTTGTTTCTCTCCAGTACAGCAATAGCGTGTTATCAAAGGGCACTGAACTGAATCTCTTTTCAGCATTTTTTTTTGACACACAAGACAGCTGAGATCCATCCACTCTGCATATTCTGGGAATCCAACAGGGATTTCCTTGGACAGCTCAGTGCCACACAAAGTGTATTTATTGACAGTGTCAGTGGGGAATAAAAATGGCAATTTAAAATGAAACAAGCTGCATGTCCAAGTGAAGACCTTCCCCATAACCTAAAGTTCCCTCAAAACCACACACTATCCTGACTTGGAATTATATCGCCTTTGCTTCACTGTGGCTGGGTCAAAGTCCTGGAACGCTCTCCCTGGCAGCACTTTGGGTGTACTACATCACATGGAGTACAGCGGTCCAAGGAAGGCAGCTCACCACCAGCTTCACAAGGGCAATTAAGGATGGGTGGCAAATGCTGCACTTGCCAGTGAAATCCACACCCCAAAAAAGAATTTTTTAAAAAGGTTAAAAGGGCGAAATCGTCCGGTGCCCAGTGACATCAGGAGTACTCAGTGGCATGAGCAGACAATATGGTGAGAAGGCCAAAAATCTGTTTCACAACTGCGTGAAAACAAATGGTGATTGCCCACTCAGCCCGTCGATGGCGGGAACCTCATTGTAATACATCTGCATATCATTATAATGCTAGCCCGCCAGACCCATCCCCCCCCACGCTGGATCGTCTGCCCACGCCCACATAAGCGATGTGCACCTGGCGAGCTGCACTTCGCTCGGGACTTCGAGGTTTGCTTGCCCATCTTGCTTCGGTCAGCGCTCGCAGTCATCAGCGCCAGGCTTCGCAGGCAGCACCACATCACTTTTAGGAGGGTTCACAGGCAGGTCTCTACCTGCCAGAGCAGCCATAAGGTGGGGGTGGCTTTGCATGGCTGCAGGGCTAGGGCTTGCTTGTGGAAGGTGGAGAAGCGGCCTCAGGCAAGGGAAGAGGTTGCAGGGTGAGGGCTGTACTGGGGAAGGGGGATATCCCAGGGTTTGTTTTGGGGGAAAAAGTTGAACTGTGCTAGTGGCCTCAAGGTGGTGAGGGCTGAGGAGGCAGTCTCCAGAGCAGATGAGGCCAGATGGAGATATGAGAGTGTGTGTGAAAGAGTGAGTGGTGATGTCCCTTGAGCTGGCAGTGAGTGAGATGCCAGTGAATGTTTGATGGGCTTGAGTGTGTCAGTTTAGAGTGATGAGATGGTTGCCTTACTCTGGTGGTACGGGTGATATCATTCATTCTGTTTCTGCACTGGATGGCCATCCTCTTCTGTGCAGCATTGGCACTAATCACAGTGCCACCATCTACCAAGGAGGGCTGCTGGCCCTCCTACGGCCAGAGGAGGGGTAGGGGACATCATAAAACAAAAGCAAAAATTGCTGGAGAAACTCAGCAGGTCTGACAGCATCTGTAGAGAGAAGGACAGAGTTAACATTTCGAGTCCAGATGGCTCTGCTTCAGAAGTGGGGACATCATGACGGGCTGACATTGGGAACCTCGTTGTAATACATCTGCATATCATTATAATGCTAGCCCGCCAGACTCATCCCCCCACACTGGATCGTCTGCCCATGCCAGCGTGTTTTACAGCTGCACATAAGTGACGCGCACCTGGCACCAAAAGGCGCTCGAGGAACGTGCAACTAAACCTGGGGGCTGCAGTCTCCTTGTCTTTCGGGGCCATGTCTTATTTGCAGAAGTCCTGGACTGGAAACATTGAGAGGTGTGCACACGGCTGTACTTTAAATGTAGCGTCCTATGTGATGAAGTGGCGAGGTGATGGTGTTGGGGGGGGTGGTGAATCAGAGCCCGCCTGCCACGGAATCAGCATGTTTCTGGGAATACATAATTAATGGGACGGGTTTGGAATGATATGGCGTGAGAAGCCGCCATTGCAGCTGACGAGCAAAACGTTCTTTTCCCTGCCGGCTACCACCCTTGGTGCAAATATGGGACAATTCTGCCCACAGTCCCTCCACATTCTTACATTTTAAAGAAATATGTGTTTGCTCATCTACATCTATAGCTATTTCCATGTTGTAGATAAAAGTTGTGCATGTTTGCACTTAGAATTAGCCAAAAATGTCAATTTTAAAGAAAGGGAATCTTGGCAGAGCTTGTAACAATTATTAACATGGGGGGAGAATAACATCAGTAGTGAATGTGGGGTAAACAATATGGTTATTGTACAATTTTGAAAAAGTCGTGCTGGCTGGCAAAAATGTCAGTACAGCCATGAAAAATCAATTCACCAAAAAAAAGAGATGCAACTGAGGCAATCCAATACTGCATTGCCCTCTGATGTGGCATAGGAGGGCTTCAGTTTTTAGTCACTATTCAAACACAGCAAGTTCCTCCTTGCCATAAGATCAACAGTAACAATGAAATATTAATTCTTCCTAAATAAGCAGCTCAGGATGGTCTCACACAGCTCAAGAACCCATACTGCCTGAGGCCAGATAAACAGGACCTCAACCTGCCATCAAGTTGAAGATAGCTGCATGGAATAGAGTGGGAAAGGCAAGAGAGAAGTACGTCAGAGGAAGAGGTACAAAGATATGCAGATTGTGAGGAATCATAATCCTCTTTCGTTTGAAAAATACCAACTTCAAAGTGCAAATCCTTACAAATTTCAAAAAGCAAATCTTTTGGAAAATTCAGTAAATTGGATCTAAAAAGGGACACCAGGAACAAAACAAAAATGGGAGAACCTTTCAGTCACATAGCATTATAAAAAAATACAGATACACTCAATTTTCTTTGTAGTGTATCACACAATTCACATAATAGCTATGCCTCCAATGATCAAATGGAATGCCCCACTGGAGAAAATCAGTCTCAGGGGGACAATAAATCCCGCCAACATATCTTTTGCCTTTGACATTTGCCATATTATAAGTCACTACAGGCTGTTAGTGCTGTTTCAGCCTTGACATGGCAGCATTGCACTATAACAGATGATGGGTAGATGGTTTAGAACAAAAATACCTCATAAACAACACACATTACTTCACAAATTTTACTACTCTGTTTGTATAAGAAAATCCCTCAAACAAATCCAATAACTGACGAATCAGCAGGGATATTTGAAAACTTTCCCTGCCTGGCTTTAGAATCTTGATTCATTTTATGTTGGCCCCAATGTCAAAACAGTCTGAAAGAAGACCAGCTCTTGCAAGAAACTTGAAATGAAAATGTAATTATCTGAAGTGCGCTTTCCAGAATTCGAAAGCAAACTCCCAAAGAAAGGAAAAACATTTTTGGGTAACTGATGAATCCAGCTGTTCCAACTTTTGCTGTGTTTATACATACCAGCAAACAATATAATAATGAACTTGCAAAGTAAGTGATTCAACTTCTCTGCATATTCAGTCTCAATGCCAGTCGAAAGTCATACTGTTTATTATTCAGAGAATACTGAATCGTTGTCGCCGGCTGTCCCTCAATTTGAGGATGACATCTACTCAAGGTGCCAGGTTTCTGTCACGGGTCTACATGTGACTGAACAGACCAATCTTCAATCTGGAGATCTTTGGCACACAGGGGACTAGGAAATCCAGGAGGGAATCTCATAAGGTAATGGGACCCAGTAATGCAGGATTTGCTTCCTTTTATTCCCCTTCTCCGCCATCGCTCTGCTTCATCATTAGGCCGTTGGGACTCAAAACTTGATGCAGCTTGATGGACGCGTTGTTGCCATTCTGAGCAGTTGGTAGCAAGCTCTACCCAGTCATTAATGTCAATGCTGCCACACTTCAAGGAGAGCTTCAGAGTGTCTTTGAAGTATGTTCTTTGTCCTCACATCCTCCATATTCAAACAAACAACTAGTGTCCTTCTCGAAGCCGGGTCCAGAAGCATTCAGGCAAAACACCTGCAAAATCAACTTCGATGGGCCGGACACTATCTGGATGGCCAAAAACCATCGTCCCCACCAGGTGCTGTTCTTTCAACTCTCAAATGGCCAACATTCCAGGGGAAGACAAAGGAAATACTCTGGACAATATGCTTCAATGAACATGTATATTTGGTCGATGAAGTTTATCCGATAGCCTGATCCTCTGCTGTGACCTTGTATACTTTGAAGTCCCTGGTCATAAATCAGTAATAGCATTTGTCTTCTTCTATACAGCATTGCACAGTATCAGTGGCGGCTCAGTCAGTCACAAGCACAGAGACAAAAGGTTGTGGGATCAAGTCCTGTTCCAAAGGCTTGAGCATGAAACCTAGGCTGAGGAAGTCCACTGAACTAGTGTATAAAAGGGGAGAAACATTTTCCACTAGTCCACCGCTGGGTAGGTGAATAACCAAAGGACACAGATTTAAGACAATTGGTAAAAGAACCCAAGGTGGTGGCAGGGGAAATGAGAGGATTGTTATTTGCATAGCAAATTGTTGTGATCTGGAATGCATTGCCTGAAAGGATGGTGGAAGCAGACTCACTGGTAACTTTCAAAAGTGAACTGGATAAATGCTTAAAGAGGAAAAACTTGCAGGGCTATGGGGAAAGAGCAGAGGTGGTGGCACTAATTGGATATCCTAAGAGCTGGCATAGGCAAGATGGTATGAATGGCCTCTTTCTGAGATGTATGCATACCACACGAACCAATAGCAATGCTGGGATACGAAACCCATGAATGGTAAAAAATATTTTGAAACTCCTGAAATAAGTTATACCATCTGTTGAAAAAAAGAGAGGAACACCACATGTACAACTCATATATTAGTTTTGCTTTGATAATTAAAGAATCATTGGCAGAAGACAACATCTGTGTGTTTGCAAGGTACGTGTGCTTTGGCACCGTTTAACACTTTAATTTGCTTTTGCTGGCACTATTGCAAAAGCAGCTGCAATTAGTATGGACAAATTCTAAAGGTCTCTTACATGAGTGAAAACTATTCACTTCTGCATCACTACTGCAAAACTAATGTGCAAAGGTCAACAAAATTAGCAAATGAAAGATTCAGGGCGTCAATTAAATTGACATTCATTGTGCTTGGGATTGCAAGCACAGACTGGAACTCTTAACTGGACAACAAACAGTACAGCTCAGCTTTATTAGTACAGCACTTAACCACATTACACTTCCAAGTATCAGATGGAAATGCAGATGATGGTCAGAGCAATAAATTCTGAAACCTGTCATACTGAGGACTGCTAATTGTCATTCGTTAATTATTTCTAGATCTACCTCGACCATTGCTTAAAGTCAGATGGTAAATTCTTACAATTAATACTAACTAATTAGTGCTAGCAAAACCTCTTAGAAAAGCTATCTGACTGATATTTCTTTGGGCATTAGCCATTGAAAAGGAGATATCAGCACTGCTGGGTACAGCTTCCTACAGAAGAGAGATCTACAATCATTGCCAATGTGTGTTTTTAACTACAGTTGGGAGAGTTCTGCAATCATTTAAATTATGAATATCCATTGTCATAAAAGTAATTTTCAAACACCTAGCACAGGCATGTTAATATATTAATACATAAATAAAAGACGACACAAGTCAACATAGCCAATGTCATGATTTAAAGGTACCTATCAGTAAGCTTTCTAATGTGCAGGAATAAATTTCCCTTAGCACACCAAATGAGTTTTTCACTTATGCAATAAAGCATTCTTCAAATTTAGTTACGGGCTTAGTGGTTGACCACCAGGAATTACTGGAATGACTGAAAACAGGCCAAATAGACTCAGACCAAATAGATTGAAGTTAATTAAGTCCTATTTCCAATGTGACAAACACATTTTTTGTTGTTCATTTTCCTCGATTAAACCTAGGAATCAATCTTCAGTGGAATAATTCATCATCAATAGGTTAGTATTATGTGGAAAATGGTGGGAAACTACATTTTAAATGTGATTATTTGAGCGATCCGTTTTTCTTTAGTGGGTTTAATGCATTATTCATTAATTTACTGATGCTGGTTGGTCACTGCACAGCAAGAGGCCACCTGTGAGGGAAATAAGTAATCAGTGAGGCAGCTCACCAGCTGTGTGACTTGATGGTTAGAAATGGAAAATTTATAAATGAAAAAAATATTAACCAAAGAAGTAAACGGAGCAAGTGTCTGATTGCACTAATGAGCTTTCGTGTTTTGTAATTTATAAATTTGTTCCTTGGATATGGCACCTTTGCTCTAAGCATCAGGAAGTCGAGCATACTACAAAAATGATAAATATTTAAGTCTGCACCAGCTGGTAATGATGTTCAACAAAAAGTATAACACAAGATGGGTATTCTGGTGCTAATGCTATATTTCGGCTGATGCATGTAGAATAATAATTTAAAAATGCAGATCTAGCAAACATTGTGGTTTGTTGCTGAATGAATTATTTATTACTCTGGCTGGTAAAATGCAAGATCCTCTCTCTCCAAGAGTTGCTATTTAGAGGGTGGCAGCAATCAGGATCTAAAGAATCATTCCTATGAAGGGCTCAATACCTCCAGAATAGGTAGGGCAAAGACTGGCAAAGTAACGCAAGGCTTCAAACAGCACAATTGATAAAGTATACCATCAAGCTGAACACTGAAGTTTCTTATTTCTTTGTCTTATGTGAGGAAGTGACTGCAGACTTAAAAATCAATGTCGTGATTGCTGTCTCCAGACAAGTATGCTTATACCACAGTGCACTGTTCTTTATTCTGACCCCGTTGTTTTCGCTCCATATCATCTTGAACACCAGGTCACAGGAGAGTGCAGCTCCTCCAGTGTGTAGCTGGTCACAGTGTAGACTGGCTGCAAATCTAATTCCAGTATTTTGTGTGCATGGGTGAAGGAATGATGACTTTCTGCCACTCTCCCAAAAGGTAAGGCATGCCAAATGCTAAAACAAGACACGCTGGGAGTACATCAATTCAACAGAGTCCACTACAATCAACCTCAAACCAATATGAATTTATTCATGAATAATACAATGAATCAGTAAGGGCTGCAAGCTGTTGACCTAAAGGTCAGAGGATTGCACATCATTCTTCAATGACATCAATGTTTTTGTTGTCTTCATTTGGAAGAAAACATGGAGGTTCCACATAGGAATAGACAGAAATACCTCATTGTTATCACGCAAAGAAACAAGATCACAAGGATCCACATTAACTACTCCAAAGTCACATATTGATTTTGTTTCATTATAAACTGTAACATTCTCAGAGTTCAAACTAAAAGACTCTCTGCACGAGTGGATCGGTCCAACACAAACATTCATTTTCTAACAATGCAATTCAGATTTAAAGGTCTGGTTTCATTCCTGTTTCTATATTACAACAGAGACTTCAAGGGAATTTAATTGGCTTTAAAATGCTTTGGGGTGTCCTGAGATTGTGAAAGGCAGCATCCAAGATTTTCTATATTTCACTTAGCCAGTAAACTAATGATTTGGTGCAGGGATGCCCTCAGATATATCAAGCCATTGGCTCAAGACAAGCACCAACAATGTTTAATCCTGTGAAAATGTAGCCATCCCAGCATCACAACATGGTGAAGCAAGATAACAATAAACCAGTGCCCTAAGCATTCTATGATTCTTTAGTATAAATTTGTTCTCTCCTAATGAGAGTGAAAACTAATAATCAGCTTCAGGACACAAGTTTTTATTTGGTGCCAGAATCAGAGTCAAGAAAAGCAATAGTGTTGGTACAGTTGATTTGTTAGTTAATATGGAGATGTCCCACTAATGCGTCCATAAGACTTCCATATTGAAGAATATGCTGACTGCACAGCCACTGCTGCCATGTTCAGAGTTCTGTTAGCTCTCACCTCATGCACTGAATTCTACTATTTCTCGCTCACATTGTATCAGTTCTCTTTCCTACTTCCTATTTGGGTGACCCTACTTCCTAATTTTGATGCCATTGCTCCTGCTCCCAGACCAGAAGAAACCGAAATTCTCTCCCATTCAGCTGCTGCTGAGAGCAAACTGCAGGGTAACTGACTGCTGCTGTTGGTATAATTCTGAGGGAGATGGAAATCAAGGGGTGTATGGACCCACATCTCTGACCATTTGAGAAGGCTGTTTAAAAATGCATCTGGGAACCCAAAAGCAAGGAAGTTAAAGCTAAGTCTTCATAAAACACTGGTAAGGCCTCTGATGGAGTAGGGTCACCCATGCAGATGCATGTCTCCCTGCTCTCACCAATAATCTCCCTCACCTCCTCACGGTAGCCTGCATGACTAGCTTTAGCAACGCCGAACCCACTCACCTAGGTTCCAGGGTGACGTCCATAATGCTGCTCCTAGCTGGGTGCAGTCCCAGCAGTGGGCACCCATTGGCCGGCAGCTCTTGGAGGCGGGACCTCCACTTTTCGTTGGTAAGGTTTTAAGGATGAGATTTCAGAATACTTGGAAGTGCATGGTAAAATATCGTAAAGTCAGCACAGTTTCATCAAGGGGAGGTCATGCCTGACAAATCTGTTAGAATTCTTTGAAGAAGAAATGAGCAGGTTAGACAAAGGAGAGCCAATGGCCAATGGATGTTATCTACTTGGATTTCCAGAAGGCTGTTCAGTAAGATAAGAGCCCATGGTGTTAGAGGCAAGGTACCAGCATGGATAAAAGATTGGCTGTCTGGTAGGAGGCAGAGAGTGGGGATAAGGGGGTCCTTCTCAGGATGGCGGCAGGTGACTAGTGGAGTTCCGCAGGGGTGAGTGTTGGGACCACAATTTTTCGCTTTATACATTAATGACCTAGATGAAAGAACTGAGGGCATTCAGGCTAAGTTTGCAGATGATACAAAGATAGGTGGAGGGACAGGTAGTTTTGAGGATGCGGGGAGTCTGCAGAAGGATTTGGACAGGTTAGGAGAATGGGCAAAGAAGTGGCAGATGGAATACAACATGGGGAAGTGTGAGGTCATGCACTTTGGTAGGAAGAATAGAGGCATAGACTATTTTCTAAATGGGGAGAGAATTCAGAAATCTGGAGTGCAAAGGGACTTGGGAGTCCTAGTCCAGGATTCTCTTAGGGTTAACTTGCAGGTTGAGTCAGTAGTTAGGAAGGCAAATGCAATGTTGGCATTTATTTCGAGAGGACTAGAATATAAAAGCAGGGATGTGCTGCTGAGGCTTTATAAGGCTCTGGTCAGACCACATTTAGAATATTGTGAGCAATTTTGTGCCCCGTATCTCAGGAAGGATGTTCTGGCCCTGGGGAGGGTCCAGAGGAGGTTCACGAGAATGATCCCAGGAATGAAAGGCTTAACATATGAGGAACATTAGAGGACTCTGGGTCTATACTCGATGGAGTTTCGAAGGATGAGGGGGGATCTGATTGAAACTTACAGAATACGGAAACGCCTGGATAGAGTGGACATGGGGAAGATGTTTCCATTAGTAGGAGAGACTCGGACCTGAGGGCACAGTCTCAGACTAAAGGGAAGACCTTTTAGAACAGAGATGAGGAGAAACTTCTTTAGCCAGAGAGTGGTGAATCAATGGAATTCATTGCCACAGAGGGTTGTGGAGGCAAGGTCATTGAGTGTATTTAAGATCGAGATAGATAGGTTCTTGATTGGTATGGGGATCAAAGGTTACAGGGAGAAGGTGGGAGAATGGGGTTGAGAAACTTATCAGCCACGATTGAATGGCGGAGCAGACTCGATGGGCCGAATGGCCTAATTTCTGCTCCTATGTCTTATGGTCTTTTACAGGGACAGAGCTCCGGTGTATGGCAGTTAATTGCCTGATGAGCACAGAACCAGGTCAAGGCTTCCATTAATAGCTGAGGCGGGCTTGCTCCCAGCTTTCCAGGTCACTGTCAGGGTCACCACCACCTCTGTTAAATTCGGCACTATGATTTATTAGTGGCTGTTGGACAGCTGCTTGACTGGACTCAGATCTTATTTTCCATAACAGACAATGCAAGTTTCTTGTCTAAGTGGCATTTCTAAATTTGCAGTGCTTTTCTACAGTTAAGGCTACAAATTGCTGCATTAGGAATTTTAGAAAGCAAGTAGGACCACTTAGCAACATGACACCAAAACTACAGACCTACCACAGAATCCACACTCCTTCACTGCAGAATTTGGCTGGGCTGAAATTGCTGCTCATGTGCCTTAGAATTCAAATAGTATTTTACAGGTTTTTCTCACTCAGTGGTCATCCTTTTCTTGGAGAATGTTAGCAACATGGCACACCAGACAAAGTCATGGATTCTCATCACTAATGGGACACAGGTTTCTTGCTTGCTGAAAGCAATTCCTTTCCCATCACTGAAAGGTGTTGTCAACTTTGCAATCCAGCTTGAAATGTAGGCATAAAGTGCACTGAAGTGCTGAACCAGACAATGACACCAATTTCAATTTTCATTCTGCCAAAATTCCATATCGCATATAGAGATATAAAAAGATAGCAATAGAAACTGAAAGCTCCAGCCGATCCTCTCTAATTACAGGAATTACCACACCAAAAAGGTGGACACAGGCACAGATGAACAAGCTAAAACAAAATCTGAAATTGAAGTTATTATTTTGTTATGGGATTGATGCTATAGATTCAATTTTCTGGTCAAGTCAAAGCACAAAAGGCAGACAATAAACCTGATGTAACCAATGTCCAGTGAAGCTAAAGGTTGCCACTTTTAATCCCTTGCAATCTGCAAACATCCAATCACATCAGTCTACATTATTCAGGTACCTTGTTATGTCAGTACCAACATTTTCTCACTTTCATTTTTTTTAACACTGCAGCAAAGTGCAACAAAACCTTTGCAAGGAAGAGATGTTTCAATGCAGTTTTTCGCAAAAAGTTAACAAAAACCCACACTTTCAGATGATGCCAGTTGCCACTGGCTAAGATCCACAAGAAATTTTTGTTGTAAAATATTCATCTTCCAAAATATAAATGAGGGACTTCCTCCACACCTCAGCAAGTTTAATCATTGAATAGCTGAGCAGCAGAGCTAAACAAAGCTCCACATCCACCTTCCCTGTGCTACATTAGCCAATCTCACGCCAGTAGCAGTAATGAGGGTCCAATTGATCCTAGTCTGGGCGAAGGCTGGAAAACAACCAGGGTACCTGCTCAGTGCTGTCTACCTGTAAGTGCTGTCAAGTGTGTACACGTTAGCTGAGAACAGGATTAAGCTCAGCTCTCACAACCCGATTGACAAGTAGTTTACTAACAGTCACTGCTCATTATCCATAAGCCTGATCAATTAGCAATCACTTGGACAAGAGGGTGTCAGTTCCTGCTAGGGACGAGGACGGGAGATGAGGTAATAGCTCCACTTTTATGATAATGGCAAGAATGAGGTTGAGTTGGCTCATTGTGCGTAACTGCCCAAGAATACACTTCGCAGCGTAACGTTGAGCATTTTATGAAGACAGTCATTTCCCTTAATTAGAGTAGGCTACTGATTCATGAAAAGTTTGCCCAGAAAGCTGGGTCTGGAGCACACTTAGCCAGGGAGCAGAAAATCGGCCAAGGCTACCACTCTTAGTCAGTTCATTCACTGATGAAAGGGATGTTGTGGTCATGACAGTAAAGCAGATTTATTGTTCACAGCAGAGGCAACGGTTAGATGCCCAATCAGAGGAGTTGCACCAAAAGTGGGGACCTTTCTTTTGAGGCCAGTAAATGCAAAGGTGCAAACGACATGGAGAGAGGTGACAACGTAACTCTTTGGAGTCTCTCAGATCTATTTTATCTGGTTCCAACTAAGTCGGGTATTGGTATCAAGTAAAAGATGAAGCTTTTCAATTATTTCTTGTGGGGTCCATTAACCAAAGCAAAAATGCAAGTTGAGAAATGTTGCTCTGGTGTGTGTGTGTGTCTGTGTGTGTGTGTGTGTGTGTGTGTGTGTGTGTGTGTGTGTGTGTGTGTGTGTGTGTGTGTGCACGCACACACACGGGAGAGAAAAGAAAACACAAAACACTGAAGCAACAAATGCTCAAAATGAACTGCAACACAATGAAATTAAAAATCAATAAGTACTGCAAGCGGGAACTAAGATTTCCTTCTCCCTTGAAGAAGCTTGTTTGAGCAGAAAAGTTACAGGACCCTAGTGTGCCCAGTTCACGTGAGAGAGGTGCAGGCCGTGGGCAGGCTCTAGTCTGATGTCAGGAAATTCTGTGTGAGACCTGTTTTAAGATAAGGTCACTGAGAACTTTGCATGGAAATCACCAATTGGCAAATAAGTGTTACTAATCACATACAGGTATTCCATCCACGATCAACAAATCTTTTTACTGTCCATAATGTTTGAGTAAATTTGGGCTAATGTGTGGGGAAAGGAGATGAATGTAAGGACACAGGAAATAGGAACAGCAGTGGGCCTTATGGGTTTTTGAGCCTGCTCTGCCACTCAACATGATTATAGCTGATCTTCTCCTCAACTCCACTTTCCTGCCCATTTCCCACATCCAACCAGATCAGCCATGATCTTATTGAGTGATGAAACAGGCTCGATGGGCCAAATGGCCTACTTCTGCTCCTATTTCTTATGATCCCTTGAATCTGTGAGAGCTCAAAGATCTGTCTATCTCAACATTGAATATACTCAAACATGGATCATCCACAAACCTCTGCAGTTGAGAGTTCCAAAGACTCACAACTCTCTAACTGAAGAAATGTCTCTTCATCTCAGTCCTAAATGATCGACCGCTTATACTGAGGCTGGCCCCAGTGTACTAGATACCCCAGCCAGGGGAAGCAACTTCTCGGTGTCAACCCTATTAAAGCCCCTTCAGAATCTTGCATGTTTGAATGAGCTCTCTTGTCATTCTTCCAGATTCCAGAGAGTACAGGCCCATTTACTCAGCCTCTTATCATAGGACTACTCTCTCATCCCAGTAACTCATTTAGTCAATCTTCACTATACCACCCGCAAAACAAGTATATCATTCCTTTGTTATAGGAGACTAAAGCTGTGCACAGTCCTCCAGATGTGGTCTCGGCAAACCTCTATACAATTGTAGCAAGACTTCCTTATTCTTGTACACCAACCCCCTTCCATTAAAGCCATTTGTCTTATTAATTGTTTGTTGTATCTGCATGCAAATTTTCTGTTTTCCTCGTACGGGTGCACCCAAGTCCACCTGAACATCAACATTTAAAAGCCTCACACCCTTTAAAAAATATTCTGCTTTTCTGTTCTTACTACCAAAGTGAATAATGTCACACTTCCCCACATTTTAGTCCATCAGCCAACTGAACTTACAGAAGTAGCCGAGATACCCATACCCCTTCCTGTACAATTTAAGACCCATATTGTTAAAACCACAAAGCAACACAATTGTACAACATGGAACTATCCCTCTTCATGGCAATGGGGAGTGAGCAACTTTTCAAAGGAGAAAGGCAGAAATGTTTTGTATAAAACCAAAACTCACTATTCTATGATGCGTACGTGTAGCTCTGGTTACATTTTTCCTGAAGCAATAGCACAATGTATTCTCTACAATGCACAAGATACAGATGGCATGTAAATGGCACACCACAAATTTCAGTTCAAACCAATTGCTGTTGATGGCCCTTAAGAGAAATATGACCCTTGCCTGACCCCGTGAACCATATTTGTGAAATCAGCACACTCATTTTTTAAGTAGGTGAAGCTCTCAATCTGTTAATCCTCTTGAATAATCTAATCCAATCAATTTGAGTTCCAAACGATAGGAATTGTTTCTCTGCTCATCTCACTTTGATTGTATTTTCTGACCTGTGATACTTAGGGTCTTTAGATTTATGGTTTTAAGCAGCATGACTGGGTTGCACAGTCTGAGTATTTTGCACACAAGCAATGCAGGACGTGTCAGCAGTTACAAACAAAAGATTTTAACTTGATTGGCTGTTTTGTTTGAGTACAAAATAAAGATACTTAACATTCTCTATTTTCTGAAATGTGGGCTATAAATGGGTGTGAACAAGACCAATGTCAAATATTGCAGGTACTGTCTCTGCAGTTCATGAAAAAACCTTCAAATTTAACTTGCTCATTATCAACTATACTCCTAAGGAAACAATATTCTGTTGCTATAGCAACCAGTCTTTATTTGCTAGATTTGGCCATTATTAAAAAGGATTAGACAGCTTTCCCATGCAGCACTATCCAATACAAATGATTACTTGCCCAGACAGATACCATTTTTATCAGAACAAATATCTTTCTTTCTAAGGGTTAGAATATTAATACTGGGTAATCTTGGCTGGAAACCAAACCAAATGTCACGCTGTCTAAACTCATCACACAAAGAGCTCTGACATTTTGTGTACAGACAAGAGAATATACTATGGCAATGCACAACTGGCTACTTTGCTAGGTGTTGAGAGTAAACCATGGCGAGTACATTTTTTATAGTGATTGGAAGTGGACACCAACGCTATTATTTTAACCAGCATTTTTAGCAAAGTAAGAAGTACAAAGAAACCATCTTTGAGAGCCAGCTCAACATCAACAGTAGCAAAGGTCTGGGATCAGGTCACCTGCCCTCCCCCTCAGCCACGAGAAGAATACATTCTGTACAAAAGCCAAAGAATAGGAGAAAATTACAGAGCATTGAAAACTAGGGCTAGAAAAAAATTCTAATTATAGTGCAGAATGTAACCAGTCTCCAGGTCCAAAAATCTGTTTTTTTTAAATTGTACAATTAGGAAATAGTTTTTGAAAGCATGCCAGTACCCTACTTAATGCTAAAGAAATCAGCTTTAGAGAATTTTATTTCTCTAAAGTACTGATGGATATTCCATTATGTTATGTTTTTCACAATAGGACAATGCAATACAATACAAAAAGCACTGTAGACGTCAACTTTTTAAAACAAGGAGCACTTGTCATTGTCATTTTCAAAGTCCTCTCGAGTGTTCTCACATTAATAACAAGGAAGCTTCATACACAAGTGCCCTAGCAGCTCAAGTGTGAGTTCCACCAAGGCTGCCGCTTGAACCCAGGTCACAGAGTCTTAGCAACAAATGCCTGTGTTTTGTTATACTGCCCACACAACGTTAGAATCGACTTGTGTTGATCCACGAATGATAGAACACGGTATCATTATATCATTTATGACACTGTACTAAATGCTACCTCCCAGAAGACAGAGTGTAAATAAACCTTCCTTGCTACTCCAACTTAGCAGGATTTAATTTTTTTTTACATGGCATGCTTTTGACAGACTCACCAAACTACCCCATTTTTCGCATCCTCCAAAATGACAAATTTTGAGGTGTTATCTACTCTAAAGCTTCAAGCAAAACATATTCAGTTTTATCCAGTACACTTTGAACCCTCAGAGGTAACGAAAGCTTTATCTGATATCTGCAGAACACATGGTTAACAGTTACCAATAGTGGAGCATGGAGTGGTTTTCAGTTTCATTTCCTGTAATGAAAGTTTACAACAATGTAAAGCAATGTAATAAGCTGAATTTACGCTGCCAAAGTCCTCATAAAATTTCCTTCCAGTTTTCCCATTCTCACCTGACGGAGTTGTCCCAGGTGAAGGGAAGCTTCACAAGGATGATATTCATCTCATTGCTCACCTAAATTACCATTCTTTAGGTGTGTGTATCTGCAGAATGTCCACAGGGAAAACATCTGCCTCAAAGTACACCAGCGACTGACAGCGAACTAAGCACTACCCCTCCACCCCCTGCCACCTAAAAAGAACCCACACCCGTAGTCCCAACTGGAACACATCCCACAACCTACAAACTAACAACAGCAACAGAGCAAAGACTGCAGACAAGTTGAGACGGGTGAGGAGAGGAAGTTCACCTTTGTCACAGTTGCCGAGATTGTCATTTGTGACTTTGATAAAAGCCATTTCAGCACTGTGGCAGAGGCGGAACATGACTGGAGAGATTCAAATATGGAGTTTTGGGAAAGATGGGTTTGAGACATGGCAAACGTTAATGGACTTTGGAGAGGAAAGGAAGGTTGGAGATGGGACAGTAGCTTGCAAGGACAGAGGGATAAAGGGTTGTTTTTGTGAGGGGAGAGGTGTTGACTGCAGATTTATAAGGAAGAGGGACAACACCTAAAGAGAGAGAACAGTTTACAATATTGGCCTTCATAAACAACTTGTTTCCATATCATAATTTCTATGTAATTCTGTGTCAGGGAAGTCTCCCTTGTGCACAGGAACGACAGGCCAGGTGCATCTTAGGCATGGCTGATATGTATAACTCACTTTTTAAGTTGAAGCCATTCTCATTAATTAAGTTTGGATTCCTTTTATGGTCTAATCAGCACACTCATATGGAACCCAGAAATTACAGAAGGTCATTTAGCCCAGCCAGTATGTGTTGGCGTTACACTCCATATTGGCAACAACCCGTATTGGCTCTGTGACAGACATGTTTCTATATATCCCTTTACCTTGTGTATCTCCAACCGAGTCTTACAATGCTTCCATCACTAGCTCGGGTAATGCATTCCAAAATCTCATAACCCTTGGGTTGAAAAGAAATCTTCTCCTGATGCCCATGCTAAATCTCTTAAGTTAATTTAAGTTTGCAGTTCGATATTTATTAAAGGAAACTCATTTGAAAATGAACGCTGACGTGTGGAAACTGATATTGTTATTATTTGTGCTTCAAATACCTCATTAAAATGGATCAGTAGCAATGTGCCAACACAGCCCAATTGCTACACTGCTGCCAGACGACTCAGTTCACTTGTCTCCTGCCTTAGTTTTATACAAAATGGGATACTCTCCTTCTCACAAGGCCAGGAAATGAAACGGCAAGCAATCGTGTAACTCTAAGTGCAAACTGCGTTCATTCCCAGATGTTCTAACTCAGACACTTTAAGAATAGATAAGGAAGAAATGGCACATCGCAAGTACTCAAGAATATAAGCAGGGTTTAGGCAGCTGCTTCCTATTAGAATATGACAGAACTGTAGGATTTCAGATTCTTCTTTGGCGCATAATTGATTTATAAAGTGTGAACAGCATTTAAGGTCACAAGGGTTAGGATGTTCAATGACTTGTAATAGAGCTATTTTTAAGTAGGTTGCTACCAACATCCTGCTGTAAGACCAAGAGGATGCTAAATTGTACAGTTCTCCGTGTCCTGATTGTCAAGGGCCCATTTGAAACTGAAACATATATAGATTCAACACAACTTGTGGTCAATTCACAGACACCAGTTAGTTACACTACTGTCAATATCATTCTACTCGCAGCATTTAAAAGACATAAGAAATAGGAGCAGGAATAGAATATACGGCCTCTCAAAACTGCTCCTCCATTTAATAAGATCATAACTGAACTTGTACATCCAGGCTGGAATTTTACAGCCCCATCGCGACAGGAACGGGGCTGTAAAATGCAGCAAGCCATTCTAAACTCCACTGACTTCGGAGGGTGCGTAAAATCCCACAGCTGTAAAATTCCACCCCAGGTTCTCTTTCCGGCCCTAACCCCATTTCAAACAATGTTCTCCAGACCAAACAAAGATCACACTCACCTTTATTTTGGTTATCAGTTCTTCATATCTGTTTCAGCAATACAATTACTTATTAACCATGAGTAGCTCAACTTCTATTAGGAATACTCTAGAAGGCTTTGTTGCATTTACAGTGTGCCTTTCATGACCTCCAGACATCCCAAAGCATCCTACAGCCAATTAAGTACTTCTGAATTGTAGTTACTGCTAGAATGTAGGGAACAAGGCCAATTTGTGTGCCAATTTGCACACAGCAAGCTCCCACAAACAGAACTGTCATAACAGCCAGATAATCTATTTTTAATTATGTCGGTTGAGGGATAAATATTGGCCAGAATGCCTGAGATAAATCCACTGCTATTCTTCAGAATAGTGCAATGGGATCTCTTACATCTGCCCGAGGGGCAGCTGGGGCAGAATTTTACAGCCCCATTTCAGGGGGGACAGGGCCATAAAACGCGGTGAGACATTCTAAACCCCATTGACTGCAGCGGGAACGTAAAAATCCCGCTGCTGTACAATTCTGCCCCTGGAATCGCAATTAAACATCTTATCCAAATGACAGAGCTGTCAATCGTGCTGCACTGCCTCAGTGCTGCACTGCACTGGAGTGACAGCCTTTTTTTTTGTGCTCAAGTCCTGCAGTGGGACATGAACGCAAAACCTTGATCATTATTACCATTTTTTTAAAAACATACTAAAATAATGTGTAGAAAAACCCCTGGAAACTTTGGTGTATGCCAGCAAGCTCCTGCATCAAAGCAAAATTCCCAGGGATGCCTAAAACTTTCAAAAAGACAACACTGGACATGCAAAGGAAACAGTGCAATCATTACAAAAATGTCATTTAAAAATGACTAAATAACATAGTAGAGGGTTAGCAAGTAATAGAATAATACAGATCAGTGTAACAGTGGGGCAAAATTATGATGACCTCACGGATATATCAGATCAAGGATCTCTGGTCGTAAACTTATGGTATGAACATCTAGAGCAGAATTTCCTGTAGCATAATTGGGAAGTTAGCCCCAAATTTGCTTAGCCACCAATTTTGCCAATGTAAGTTTACGCCAAAATTTCCAAGGTACCTACCTAATTAGACTAGACCAGTGCGTAAAACATCAGTGTGATTAGAAACATAAAGGTGCCCTCTCGTTCCCTGATAGCAGCAATGTCCTGATAGCTACGTTTCTCCACAGCACATTTTCAAATGAAATGACTAACCACTACTAATTGTCCAAATAATACCCTCATTCACCGGGTTGCAAAGAGAACAGACAGAACATTTTGTGTGCACTCTTCATAACCTATGCATATAAAAATGAGATTATTTATCCAGACTTCGATGCCACTTCTTCACACAGAGCAGCATGAAAGAGGGCTTTCACAACCCTCCCAAATAGGTCAGTCAGGTCACACTAATCATTTTAAGACCCAGACATGAAGACCTTTTAGCTTCAATATCACTAGAAGTTCAAAAAAACTTCTTTTAATCAAAAGTTATGTATTTAGGGACTTTGTAAAATGTAATATAATGGTTCTGCTGTGGAACTACTGCTGTAGTCCTTGTGTATAATTTGTACCTTACTTGGGTCGAATAGATTAAATTTGATACAAATGAAGAGGTCTCTACTACTGTAGAATGACGCAGCACAGAAGGAGGCTATTGGACCCATCGTGACTGTGCCAGCTCTTTGAAAGGTTGATCCAATTAGTCCCACTCCCAGTCCCCATGGCTCATCAAATTTTTCCCCTTCAAGTATTTATCCAACTCTCTTGAAAATTATTATTGGAATCTGCTTTCACCACCCTTTCAGACAGTGTATTCCAAATCATAACAACAAGCTGTGTAAAAGAAATTCTCATCTCACCTCTGGTTATCAACCCTTCTGTCACTGGTAACAGTTTCTCCCTGCTTAGACTGACAAAACCCTTCGTGATTTTGAATTGCTCCATCAAGTGTCTTTTCAATCTTTTTAGCTCTAAAGAGAACAACCCCAGACTCTCTGATCTCTCCATGCATCTGAAGTTTCACACCTCATCTGCACCCTCTCCAAGGCCTTGACATCCTTCCTGAGGTAGGGTGCCGAGAATTGGATGCAATACTCCAACTGGAGCCTAGCCAATGATTTATAAAGGTTTAGCGGAACTTCCTTGCTTTGGTACTTGTCCGTTATACAAGGTAATGATTGCACCCCGGGCACGAACAAACTGGAGGCTGCTTCCAGCCTCTCACTGATTTATTGATGCATCCACACTACAGCTTGATGAATTGCACAAATACATCGAGTAAGTTTAAAATTTTTTATTCATACAGTCTTTGGTTTTGAATTCTAGACAGGGTTCATGTTCGTCAATCTCTTTCAAGGAAGCCTATGCACATGAAATGTTGGATACCAATTTATACCCGTGCTGAACGTGCATAAATGCTAGAAATTTGATTTGTATACCCTTTCAGATAGGGCAAGGCAATGCTGATGAATGGGAGGTGGCCCTGGCAAAGATGATGAAGATTGAGCACCAAGGCTCAAGGAAATCCAGGCTCAGTGGAGGACCAGGAATAACTTCCAGGGGTGCAAGTTGACAAGAAATCGTACGCCCTAATCTTATCTCAGAGTCAAAAAGTCAGAGATCATATTTAAAAGAAAATCAGCATATTCACCTGCAGGCAACTCGCCCAGATAAAAACAGAGCCAACGCAACTGCTAACCCCAGGATCATCCTGGATTTCAAAGAAAACTCCTGCCTTCCTTTTTCCACTATCAAATATTAATGTGTGTCTTATTATGCTAATGTAAAGTTCCTAGTGATGATTTATTACATTACAAACACTGTACCAATGTCCAATATCATTGAGCACTTCACACGTTTTATTATGCAATTGTGACATTAATGTTATCACTCAACACATCAGAATCCACAATTTTTTTTGTATTCACCCTCGGGATGTGGGCGTCGCTGGCTGGGCCAACATTTATTGCCCATCCCTAATTGCCCTTGAGAAGGTGGTGGTGAGCTGCCTTCTTGAACCACTGCAGTCCCTGTGGTGTAGGTACATCCACAGTGCTGTTAGGAAGGGAGTTCCAGGATTTTGACCCAGCGACAGTGAAGGAACGGCGATATATTTCCAAGTCAGGGAATATATAAATATGTGCAAGTCCTCAACCTTCAAGGAAAGGATCCAACACATCAGGTCAAAAAAAGCATAAGTGAAAAATAAAATTCAAGAACAAATCAATAGGTGGCTATTGGCTAGAAAGTCAGCACACAAAATTAAATTTTTTTAAATTTCAGTGCGAGGTACAATTAAAATTTAAGGCAGAATAAAATACAGTCACACATTCACATACTTTTGTGACAGCAGTTTGTTCAATGAGCTTTTATTTTATACATTCTTCATCTACAGATATTGTAGTTATATTTATTTCAGAGACAATGGGTGGAAGTTAATGCCCTCCACTGTGCCTGGTTTTATGGCAGGGAGCATTTAATCTGATGGGAAGGTGCTGGTGGGGACCCCTCACCTTCCCAGTTAAGTCCATGGCGGAAAGCTCATGGATGCCTCCCCACGCTGCTGGCAATTGAGGCCCACTGAAGAGCCTCATCCCACTGCTGGTATTCACGAAGCAGTGCACAAAGAACTCACCAAGCGAGAAGCCCAAAAAAGTAAATGTTGTCAGGGCTGGGGAGGGGGAGGGGAGTGGTCTCTCGTTCAAAGGCACTCAGTGCCTGATTGAGGGAACCAGCGTTGGGCAGGGGGGAACTGCTGAGAGCCTTCCCTCCACCCCCTAGCCCCCACTTTCCTTGCTGCTGATCCCCTCCCCATTCCTCCCTGGCCATCACTCACCAGTGCGTGAGGCCCTCGGTGATCCAGGGCCTCGGGTGGGTGTAGTCGCAGCAGCAGCCACCTCCTTCTTGGTGGGGCACTGCTGGTCCATGAAGAGTTGCACTGAGCGGTCGGCACTTAATGCGGCAGGCCTTCCCCAAAGGAGGTGAAGTGAGGTTCTCGCCGTCTCTCCAGCTGGTGGGCGAGACCTCTCTTGCCTCCACTAAATACCGCCTGGAATTCACTTATATTTTTTAACAGCCTTCACACCTCTAAAATAAACAGGCAACCAGTCTCTCACTGTACAGCATCTACCAGCCATCTGACACATGACAGCTGACACATGTATCCACCAGCTCTCCGCGCGGTGATATTTATCACAAAGTAGAAACAGTACGTCATGACATGGGAATAAAAAAATTATATCCTTTTTCCAACAGAGGGTCTGTGGATAATTTTCTTGCCAGCTCAGCAGGAGGACTACATGTGAATGGAAAGCGGGGGATGGAGGGCAGGAGGAGTAGGAGGGAATCTTGAATAAAGGCTTTTTAAAAAAAAAAACCTTGGAAAGGTTAACTGTGAAGCACTGAGACTAGAGAGGCAGAAGTAAGATGAATAGTTCAAAGTGTAGGTTGCACACACACAAGCCACTTCTCCTCATGGATCGTGGACCTGAGATTCACCAAATAGGAATATTAATATCCACAGAGGCACCTTTATGAACAATTGTATATGACCAAGCAGCTGTTTCTTATTGATCTGAAACTCCAGGATTGTCTTGCACTGCCCCCTTGTTTGAAGCATATAGCTCTTAGCAGGTTTTATCCAGTGGTTTTACACTCTCCCCTAGAGCTCCTGGTTTCAAGCTTTTAAAACAAAATAATTAAATCAGAACCATATTTGCATGGTTTGTTAACCACCTTGGGAATTCACAGTTTTATGTTTAGCTTTACTGAATGTAAAGTGGCATTTTGATGAATTAGGTATTTTCCACAGAAATATATCGCTGCACAATATGGTCAGAAAGGAAAGCTGAAGAAACAATGCTTTTCATAATTATATATATAAAAACTTGGTGGAAGTGTATTATTATGTAGATGTGCATAGGCAAGCAACAGGATGTCTGGAACCTTGCTCATTTATGTGGCTCCCCCTGTATCTATAAACTGAACCAGAGGGAGATGCTAAACACATGCCTATTACACAGCAACATTTTCTGCGACACTCGTTATTTCACCTCAAGTGAATATTACTTTTTATAATCACATATATGCTGTATGAACAATTCAGCGCTGAGCCTTAGAAGCTATCATTCGCAATATTGACAGGTGAATGGGGAATATGTATGGTGTTCCTCAATTCTCCATGTTAACAGAGCTGCTAACCTCCTTATTTTAGATGGATTAATGCTGATGTTAAACTGACAGAAAGTGGAATGTCATATGAAAGTGCTCATCATACATTCACTGGGAATATCACCAGTAACTTGTAGCCACTGACCCATTAATTCGGAACAGCCTGCAACCAAGACTTACATATTGCCCTTTATTGATTCAGAATAACACATTGTTCTTCAGACCATTTGAATAAATTTTCCCACAGCTACATTTCTGCGGAGTTGCTTCTGCGCAGAAGGACTAACCGCTCAAGAAGCATTTTACATTGAGGAGGATATGTGGATGCTGAAGAAGAAGAAAAGGGGATAACTAAAAGGGTTGGGATGAATGGCTGAAGGCACAAGAGGGGACTTTGAGGAGGTTTCTGGAAACACGGTGGTTAAGAGAATGAGACAGAAAGTTTGTGGAGGAATAAGATATCGGCAGCAGAGTTTTAGATTAGTTGAAGTATTCAATACGATGGATACAGCCAACTTTAGAAGAGAGAGAGAGAATTTACAAGCTTTTTCCATCCCGATAAAATATGGTCAAACCTTCTGTACCTGCACTTTTTTTTCTCTAAATGTAAGTTGTACAGAATCAAGCAGAAGTAGTATAATAATTCCCGTATCTTTCATTTAAGTACATGCACTGTGAATGAAGTTAATTGTGCGGCAGCATCTTAAATAATAGAATTAAGAGGCTTTGGCAAGTTGTACAAGTGCCTTTATCAACTCAATCCAGTTTTAAATACTGAAGAGACCAAAGAAGCCACTGTTACGCAGATGAAAGGGATTTTGCTTGATGGATTTCACTCAATGCTTCATAATTGATGTCACGGTGCAGCATTTTTTCTATTTTTTTTTGCCCATAGAAAGGGGTTGGAAAATGAGTTAGCAATAAATGTTGAGTCTTTAAAGCCAAGTGTATTCATGCAAGTTTAAAATAAAAAGCACGGAGATAAAATGCAAACGGGAGTAGCGATTGAAGTTGGCTTGCCAACGACTGTAAGCAATTGGTTAACCTACCTTACTCACCAATAAGTGTTACAGGCTCATCGTTTTGGGTCACCCCTAGCCTTGGGAGCTCAGCAGGGGTTGTCTGACATAGGCCATCGGGAAGTTATCATAGGGAGATGAAAGCAAAAATGGAAATATTGCTCAGGCTTTTAAAAAAGAAAGCTGAGAGGACAAATTTACACTAGAATCTGGTGTTAGAACTCACAACAGTTAAGTTATTTAAAGTTATTTTAACTAGGTGAGTCATCAATATGGGGAAGTGTAGCATATCTATTGTTTTGTATGATGCAAGGACAAATGGGCCATTTTGAACTAATTGAATATGAACATAATTCATGTTCTTCATGTTTATTTGGTGTGAAATAATGCAGAAATAAACAGTGCGTTTCCGGCCTTATCCAACCAACTAGTCTACGTGCAAAAGATTGTATGTTTGAAAGACACCAATATCCACTTCAGATCATAATTCATTATGACATCCATGGATTATGCTATTGTCTGGTTAAATACTGGAGATAAAAACAGAAAATGCTAGAAATGTGCAGTAAGTCAGGCAGCATCTGTGGAGAAAGAAAGAGTTAATCATTCAGGACATTAATCTCACATCAGTTCTGAATGAGAGCTGTGGCTCAGTGGGTAGCACACTGGTCTCTGAATCACAACATGCCCGGGTTCATGTCCCACTCCAAAATCAAGACTGATGCTTCAGTGCAGAGCTGAAGAAGTACTGCTCTGTTGGAGATGCTGACTTTTGGTTTTGTCGTTAAACCGAGGCCCCATCTGCCTGCTCAGGTGGATATAAAAGATCCCATGGCACTATTTCGAAAAAGAGCGGTGTGTTATCCCCTGTGTTCTGCCCAATATTTATCCCTTAATGAGCACCATAAAAATTGATTATCTGGTCATTACCACAATGTTGCTTGTCGGAGCTTGCTGTATGCAAATTGCTACATTACAACAGTGACTACACTTTAAAACTAATTCATTGGCTGTAAAGTGCTTTAAGACATCTGGTGTCATGGAAAGAACTATGGATATGCAAGTTTTTCTTTATTTTAAGCAATAGAAAGCTAAGAGTAGTAGTGAATGATTGTTTTTCAGACTGGAGCAAACTATGTGGTGTCTCTCCGGGCTAGTTAGTAGGACTACTGCAGACAATTTCTGCAGATAGCACAAAATTTGAAAATGCTGTAAACAATGAGAAGGATAGTAAAAGGCTTCAGGAAGACATAGATTGATTGGTGAAATGGGCAAATGAGATTTACCTCAGAGAAGTGTGAAATGATGAATTTTGGTAGGAAAAATAAGGAGAGACAATATAAACTAAATGGTGCAATTTTTAAGGGGGTGCAGAAACAAAGACACTCGAGTGCAGATGTTCACATATCTTTGTAGTTGACAAGTTGAGGATGTTGTTAGTAAAAAGCATATGGGATCCTTGGCTTCCTCAACAAAGGCGCACAGTACAAAAGCAAGGAAGTTATGCTTAAACCTTTATGAATCACGAGTTAGGTGGACTCAGCTGGAGTATTGTGTCCACTTCTGGCTACCACACTTTAGGAAAGGAATGAAGGCCTTAGAAGGAGTTCAGAAGAGAATTGATATAATGGTACCCGTGATGCGGGATTTTAGTTATCTGGAGAGACCATACAAACTGGCATTGTTCTCCTTACAGCAGAGAAGGTTAAGATGAGTCCTAATTCAGGTATTCAAAATCATGAGGGATTTCGATAAGAGTAAATAAAAAGAAACTGTTTCCAGTGACAGAGAAGGGCCAATTAGCAGACAATACAAATTTAAGGTAACCCAGCAAAAGAGTCAGAGGGGAGATGAGGCAAATGTTTGTTTATGCAGTGAGTTATGATCTGGCCTAGAAGGGTGGTGGAAACAGATTCAATAATAACTTTCAAATATTTATCTGATTTGTATTTAGAAGGAAAGTTAGAAGGGCTATGGGAAAAGAGAAGCAGAATGGGACTAACTGATTTCTTTCAAAGAATCTACATGGGAACGATGGGCTGAATGTCCTCCTTCTACGTGGCATCATTCCATGGTTCTAGGATTCCAATATCAATATTGCTCATGTAGACTGAGACAGACACAATGAAGTAGGTACAGATTACTATATAGAAGGTGTAGGAAGTCTCATGTGTTGCAGAGTGAAAACCTATTGAAGAATGTGGAGCATTCAGAATTTTCTCTCATCCAGTTTTCATGGGAAAGGTTTTCCCCCATTGGTGGGGAAAGTGCGGGAGCAGGCACGGGTGGGCACGCCTCCGATCAGTGCCCCCGATCAACGGCTCGCCGCCATTTTACATGGGAGGGCCAATTAAGGCCTGCCCAGCGTGACCTCCACCAGGAAGCGCTATGCGCTCCCTGTGCAGGAGGGGGGGAAGGATTGCCTCAGCCGGGAGTGCATTCTTTCGTACATGCGCACGAAAGAGTGCACTGATCTTCCTGAGGCTAAGTGCTGCCTCAGGGAGATCGGCTCTGAATTAAACTTTGCAATAAAAATGATAGAAAAATTTCCCTGGTATGTCCCCTCATGTGTTCTTGTCACATGAGTTGGGACATGTCCATAACTTTAACTGAAACCTTTATTAAAAATTTAAGTACCCTCATGAAACCTCATCCCGTCCGTAGAGGAGGTCTCATGCTTTTTCTGAAGCCTGCCAGGGCTCCCAGCCTGCCCGCCAACATTAAGGCTGGGCAGGCAGTTCCATTAATGATTTTAATTACTTTTTTCAATAGGCTGTTGACAAGTCGGCAGGCGTGCAGCTGACTCAGCTGATTCCCTGCCGACCTGAAAATGGAAATGACGTGGGGTGACATCAGAAGTTCCACCCAACGTCATCCCTCATTGGTGAGCAGGCCCCACCCCTGCTTGCCGACCGGAAGATCCTGCCCCATATTTGGCAATGGCAGCTAAAGATAATCATTGAAAAGGTCACAAAACTAAGTTAAGTAAAACGATCTTCACTATGATTCAAGTGAGCCATTCAAACCCATACCTCAACTTTCACAGCAAATAACAAAAAATATTACAAAGCAATGTTGTTATATTTTACACTATCAGACTTGCATTTACAAAATGACATTTTTAAAATGAGAAACAGATAATGCTGGAAATGCTCAGCAGGTCTGGAAGGACAAAAAGCCTACAGATGGATATAGACAGGTTAGGTGAGTGGGCAATAACTTGACAGATGGACTGTAATGTGGGAAAATGTGAGTTAAGCACTTTGGCAGGAGGAATAGAGGAGCTGAATATTATTTAAATTGGGAAAGGCTGCAGCACAGAGGGATTTGGGAGTCCTTGTGCATGAATCCTAAAAAGCTAACATACAAGTGCAGCAGGTAATAGGAATGGGAAATGGAACGCTGGCCTGTATTTCAAAGGGAATAGAATATAAAAATAGGGAAGCCTTGAGAAAACTATGCAAGGCACTAGTTAGACCACGCATAGAATACCGTGAACAGTTTTGGTCCCTTTATCTAAGGAAAGACATACAGGCATTGGAGGCAGTCCAGAGAAGGTTCGCGAGGTTGATCCCAGTTATGGAGGGATTTTTTTTTATGAGCGGAGGTTGAGTACCTTGGGCCTGTACTCATTGGAGTTTAGAAGAGCGAGAGGTGACCTTAATGAAACATATAAGATTCTTAGGGGGCTTGACAGGGTAGATGCTGAGAGTTGTCTCCCCTTGTGGGAGAGTCTAGGATCAGAAGGCATAATCTCAGAGTAAGGGGTCGTCCGTTTAAGACAGAGATGAGGAGGAATTTCTTCTTTCAGAGGGCAGTTAACTTGTGGAATTCTTTACCACAGAGGGCTACAGAGGCTGAGGTGTTCTCAAGGTTGAGATAGTCAGATTTTTCATCAGTAAGGGAATCAAGAGTTATAGGGAAAAGGCAGGAAAGTGGAGGTGAGGGTTGTCAGATCAGCCATGATCTCTCAGAATGATGGAGCAGACTCGATGGGCCTAATGGCATACTTCCGCTCCTACGTCTTATGGTCACCTGGGCACACAAAAAGAGTTAATGGGCTAGACTTTTGCCATCGAGACACGTAGCTTGATCAGGGAATTTCCTGGCTTGGCAGACCCTTCTCCTTTAAAAGGGCCCCTGGCTGCCAAATTTTCATTCCAGGTTGGAGTCGGGCTGCCAGCTCTGGAGGAGGTTCGGAGTTGGCCACCGGTATGGGCAAGTATTGAGGTAGGCTGGTTAGGAGGCCCACTTTGTTTCCCTGGGGCTTCATCCCATTTGTATAAAAGGCTCAACGTCACCCTTCACTCTCCCTCACCTGCCCATCCCCATTAAAGACAGTTACTCCATTAATAAAACTGTCACTCCAAATGTGAAATCAGCCCACAGCTAAAATTAGTGGTTTGGAGCTTTGAAACTCAGGCAAGCATTCATAATAGCTCAGCTGTTATAATAATCCTTGGGAAGTGTCAATAATGAAATCTGTTGAAACTGCAGGAACAGATGGCTAATGGTTTTTTCTAAGCTACACCAGATGGCTATCAATCATGCACACCAGCAGCGGGTGTCTGTTGTCTTGACTCTAACCAAAAGTTGTAGCTTGCTTTTTTTTATTTTTAAAGGCCTGGGGCTTTAAATCACTTCGACCATGGCATTTAAATAGACCTTATCCACCATTCAACAGCATATGTGCCTCCTATGTAAAATCATAGTTCCCACATGGCGGATTAAGGCCCTTGGATCAGTGAAAATGGGGTCTGTTTGAACTCAGTACTAATTCCAATGGCCCTGCTGTGTTCAGGTTTCCTATCTGTGCGATTCATGCCTTACCCACTTCCATGTGCTAGAAAAAATAGGATCTGCCAGAAATGAGGGTAGAACCTCTGTATCTGGGCCCTGCCTGCCATTTTTAAGGGCCTCTGGAGTCAAGTGATCTGTGAAAATCTGGCCCAGTCCGGTAGATGATCATCCATTAGAACTCTTAGAGTCCTTGACTTCCACACACCTGCTGAGTATTTTCATCATTTGTTTCTTTAGCATCCAGAGTATTTTACACTTATACTTGTAACTTTTTTAATGCTTGTGCAAAGTCTGACCATATAGTAATCAAACCTGTGTGACAATGGTAATAGTCAACTTATACAAAAACTCTAAAAATCCTATTTGGTTTCTATTGACATGTTCTCTTCAAGAAAAAATCCAATGGGAGCAAAGCAAAATCTAATAGCTCTCAAAGAACATTAACATGCTATGGCATCCAATAGATCAACTCTGCTGATTTTAATCAAACTTCAAGAGTATGATATATATGCTGGCTATTTTATTAGTATCGAGACTCCTGGGTCTCATCAGCAACCTGATGTATGCTGCATATAATCCATTATTGTGCAGAATGCTCCTGAGATATAGAAAGTACAGTAGGAGCATTGCAGTTAATGCTTTTCAAAATACAATTTCTCCATCAATGGTTATATTAGGCTCTCCTTAAGCAGACATTATCCCTCAAGATCCGAGAGTCCACTTCTTATGTTACACAGCCTAGGGCTTATAGTCACACTCTTCATTGGAAATAGGGTAATATTCCCACAATATCTCCTGTTAATTCAGAAGATGGAAAATATTCAATTTCTGACCCACTCTTTGAAGAATATAATCAAGCTTATTTACAATACGATGATTTACGGGAGGAATAATACTGGCCCAATACCAAACAACACATTAAAGGCAAAGGATCTATCGGTCGTCTCCATGTGCTTTTGCTGGCTCAGTCCTGCAAAACCTCTACCAACATTTCTAAATTTCCAGAAATGGAACAGGGGGAAGAATTTTCTCCCCATCGGTGGGGGCTGAGCAGGAGCGGGCGGGGGCTGGCACGCAGCCAATCGCCGCCCGCAATCGGCTGCGTGCCATTTTATGTGGGCGGGCCAATTAAGGCCCACCCAACGTGACACGCACCCAGAAGTGCTGAGCGCTCCCTGTCCGGGTGGGGGCGGGGGGGGGGGGGAGGAGGCTGAGTAGGGGCTTGCGCTCTTTCACGCATGCGCACAATAGAGCGCAAAAATCTCCCTGAGGCTGCCTCAGCGATTTTAATTTCATTATCAAAAAGTGAATAAAAGGTTTTTAAATATTACTCGGACATGAGCTGGGACATGCATATGAATTTTATTAAAAATTTTTATTAAAGTTTACAAACCTTTTTAGAAACCTCATCCCGCCCGTGAACGAGATTCCATGAAAATTGCAAAGGCCGCCTGGGCTCTTAGCCTGCCCGCCAACCTTAAGGTTGGACTGGCAGCTCCGTTAATTGTTTTAATTGGTATTTAAATGGCCTTAATAGGCCTTTGACAGTTCAGCAGGCCCACAGCTGACTCTGGGTAATGCCGGCCGAACTGAAGATCTGAATGACGCACGATTGGGGCACATGCTCGACATCACCGCACTTCATTTTACACATCGGCGAGCGGGGCCTACCCCCCGCACGCCAACCAGAAGATTCAGGCCGGTGTATTAATGCAGTGACTTGCAAACAGACGTCGGGGTTCTGTAAAATAACGTGAACATGCTTACTGAGCATGGACAGCCTTAAGAGAGAGTGACCACCCAGTGTACCATCATCAGGGAGTATTTGGTCACTCTGCGGTGGGATGACCACTGTGGCTCCTTTACCCTTCCACATACAGAGGTCATTGCACGGAAGTGAGGGAGTAGGCTTAGGTGTGGAGAGTAACCTCTGCAAATCAGGTACCTGCATAAGCCTTCTCCTTGGATGTGGATGGGCTCAATGCTCTGGAGGGAGCTAGCCCAGAACCCTTCTGGACAACATGCAGCACAGTAATCCCATGCCACACAACAGTGGGCTTTCTAAGAGTGGAAGAGTGAGAATTGAATGTCAAATGTAATGTACAAATGGATGCAACATTCATCTCCTCTCAAACAGCTTTTCTGTTGTCTTTGAGCAGGAGAAAATAAGGCACAACCATAGTGAACAGAGAAGATGGAAGGGGTGCGCCAAAATCTGAGGCATCTCAAAGAGTTCGAGGAGAGGGCAGCTCAGCTGTGGAGCGGGACTGGGCAGTTGGCAACGGGGAGCTTGGACTTGGGGGTCCACCCAGTAAGGATCCATCCATGGTACAGAAACCTGAGGGCCAAATGTGCCTCCATGTCAGAGGCAGCTCATGCTGTCACTGCTCTCTTCTCTCTATTTACAGGTGCCAGCAGGAAGAGGCCAAGGCCCAAGGATGAGAATTTGCTGTCAGGCCTCAGCAGAAGCACTAGCCCAGAGAGGACCCAGGAGAGAGGACAAGAGGAGAGATGTGTACCTGCAGAGGCATTACAGCAGACACCTGTACCCTCCACCAGCCCAGGGGCACACGTCTCAGTGGATATTAGTTCTAGCTTAGGAAGGAACTCACAATCTGGTGGTCACCACACAAGCATGTGTCTACTTTAGGAGGAGGCAGGGTCAGCCGAGCTTACGGCACTTGAAGGACTGCTGGGGAAGAACCATCTGCAAGGTCCAAGTCCAATGACAGGCCTCTGGAATCAGCCTTCCAACTAATGGTGGAGAGTCAGCAAGAGGTGGGAGAACATTAGGTAGAGATATTGGAGGCCCTCAACAGAGTGGCACGCAAGTCGGAGGAGTCCAACTGCTCTCTGAAGAAATGGTGCTGACCTCTGTGTGCATCGAGGTCTCCATGGGGAAGCTGGTGGACTCCAGAGAGATCCCAGTCCAGCAGATCCTGCCAGAGATGTGTGCAGACCTGCTGTGGTAGCCATGGAAGAGCAGTTGCAGTTGGCACACGAGAGAGGGATGAGGCATTTTGACCTCCCTGTAGGTGCCCCTTCCTCTCAAGGGGTCAAGCCAGGACCTTTGGGCACACTAAGGGAGGAGGAGGGGCAACCTGACACCCCTGGGTCATCTACTCAGGGATCTCAGAGGTTGTCCAGGCCTTCTGACCCTTCAGGCCCCTTCAGCCTCATCCTCTGACCACAGAGGAAGCAGCTGGTTCACAGGAGGACAGCCAAAGGAAGCTAGGGGCCTCTAGGCCTTGGCTCTCCAGAGGACGGCTGCCAAAATAATCAAAGGCAACAGGGCCAGCTAGTCAGCAGGCTGCCTCCACCCCTGCTGCGGATGTCGGGCGAGCAACTAGAAGAAATAGCAGGCCACGAAAAATAAAGAAATTGTAACCACAACTGGTTGTACAAATCATTGTCACGATTCTAACCACTGTAAATATAATCACTTTCACTGCTACAATGTCTGCTGTCTTTTTTCAGCGTGGTTAAGGCTTAGCGAATACCTCCCCCCACCCCCCCTCCCCCCACTCCCACCCCCACCCACCAAGTGCTTCTCCTGCGCACACCCAGGCCCCTGAGTGAGTCTGTAGGGGGAAGATTGTGTGGCAGGGCTTTTGTGAGCCATGTGCAAGCACTCTCCCGCGCATACTGAGCCTTCATCCATCAGACTCATATCCCAGTTCCCGAGCATAGTCAATATTGCCGGCTGGGGTTCCATTCAATCGTCCAGAAGAAGTGACCTGCATCTCCGCCCACACACTGACCCAACTCCCATGCAGCATCTCGGGACCTCCAACATGAGGCTCTGCTTACTTTCAATTTGACCAGCATGGGAGTTATAAGCAGTTTCCTTCGCTCCAGCACCATTTCTCCTCCCCCAGTCACACACGCCATTTCCCCATCACCATTGACCACCGCCCCAGCATTACCTTCAACCTCCCCACTATTACCCTCCAACCTGAATGCTTTTCCTTTAATAATGCCCGGGTGAACACCCACATTCCCTTCTTCCCTAAAAATCCCACCCTCGCACACATTGACCGAGCCTGACCTCCTCCTGGCAGACCCTCAAGTCTGTGTCTACCTCCGAGTCCCCACGAGCGACCCTCGCTGCTCCTTCACACGACACCAGGGCACCCTCACCCGCCCACCCTGCTCCCACTGCCCCCTGTAACCTTGACCATTCCCTTGTACCACACACACCCTGAGTTTTCTCTGCAGGAGACAATGGTTGACTCCACCGGCTCTTCCCTGAGGGTCCCATCGCTTGATCATTTCCCCCCCCCCGCACTCACACACCTGGCCTGAATTGTCAGCTCGGTGCGCGGGTGCAATCGGCAGGCCCAGGAGCCAGCGTGAAGCGAGCGTTGAAAAGCTCAGCGATGCCGGGGTGGGGTCAGGAGGAGGGTGGGCGATGGTGTCAAAATGGGCGAGCGCTGACAGGAAGCTCCCTGAGGGCAGAAAGCTACCTCAGGGAGCTGAGGACCTAAGAAAAGTTTCAAAAGCTGGAAAAAAAAAGTGTCCATGCGTCATAATCAATCGCCTGAAAAAGTAGCATATGAAAATGCTGCCCACAGGAATTTATTTATATTTTATTTCAGCACGGAAATCTCATCCCGCCCATGGGTGAGGTTTGATGAGAAATGTAAAAGCCGCCTGGCCAGTTCGTTTGTCCACATTTGACGGGCTATGTAAAATGACAGACAGTTGCGCTGTTAATGGGCTTAACTGCCCTCTTAATTGTCGACGGGCGTGCTTCTGACCCTTGTGCACGCCTGCCCACCGACCTAAATATCGCGCGAACGCAGGATGAGGTCGGGATGCTCGCCCGACGTCATCTCACGCGATTTCGCACCCGCCCCATCAGCGTAAAATTCAGACCCTGGACATTAACCCTCCCCCCTGCCCCGCCTGGCCCTTACCCACGCCCCCCCATCCATTCCCTGTACTGCCTAGCTACATCCCTATAAAACTCTTTCCTGCCCCAGCCACCAAGGCCATCTCGGCCCATCGCACCCCCACCACGTCCTCCTGGCCTCCCAGCCACCAACACTCCCAACGCCGCTCAAAAGCCCCTCCTGCTGCCTTCCATCCTGCAGCTCGAGGATCCGATCCCATGGCGACCTGGAAGAAGGTCTGAAGCCTGAGCGAGATGGCTGCACAGAGAATTCCTACTTTCTGGAAGCCGCTTTGCAGAGGAGTCGCCTGGATGAAGCTCCACACACCCTGTGCTGCGCGTAGTGTTCCAGGGCCCGGGAGCTGGAGGCCTCCATCTTGTCCTCGGATGTCTGCAAGCTGACTTGGCCCTTGAGATAAGTCCCGACTTTTGCATGCCACGTTGGTTCAGACATGCTCTGGACCGACCTGTTTCCCACCGGCATCATGGAGAATCGAGCAAAGGGGGGAGATTCCGGTCAGGCTGTCATCTGCAGCCCATTAACGGGATGCAAATCAGTTTCATGCCTGCCTCCAGCAGGAATCACCATCCACCATGACAAGCAGGATCAGAAGATCCGGCTGTCATTTCACACCAGCGCGAAACCAATTTTTTGATATCCCACCGAATACTCTGCCCCACCTGCCATTGATCCTGTCGACATCATAATTTTTAAACCTTTATCACACCTTCTCGGAGTCTCCTCTGATCCAGTGGTGTCTCAGTATCTCAAGGCCTTTCTCAAAGAGACAGTTTCTCAACCCTCACTGCTCATCCTAGTGACTACATATTGTACAAATTCTATAAAGGGTAACACAAAAAAAGTGATTCTGTACAGTACTCCAACTTTGGTCTCACCCATGCTTTGTGTCTGCTGTCAGCCATGGGCTTTCACCCGATTCAGAAGGTTGCAGATTCAAGTCCCACGTCAGAGACTTAATTATCTAAATTATCTCCATATAGTACTGAGGGAATTTCACACTGCAAGAGGTGCTGGCTGATGGATTAGACTTGAAACCAAGGTCCAGGCTGCTCTCTAAGGTAAGCATAAAAGGTTTAGTGGCACTATTTCGCCAAAGATCAGGGGAATTATCCCCAATGTCCTGGTCAATATTTATCCCTCAATCAATAGGACAAAAATAGTTTCTCTCGTAGTTGTCACACTGTTCTTTGCGGAAGCTCGTTGAGCACAGATTAGTTGCCATGTTTCCATTTTTCCTACATTACAACAATGACTACATTTCAAAAGTACTTCACTGGCTGTAAAGCACTTGACATTGTGAAAGACGCTGTATAAATGCAAGTCTTTCTTTTATAAACGTATAATTACTTTTATACTCTGAGCCTATTTACCAATTCTAGTACATTGTTGGTCTTCTTCGTGGCTTTGACTGCTGGCTTTCAACTGCGTGCAGGTACAATATGTTGGAATCTGCAGGTCTGTAATGCACCATTGAAGCTTGCAGGTCAGCCATACATTGATCCTTTATCTAACCAAAAAAAATCACTTAGATCTGGGATTACTTTGTGCTTAAACTAAACACAATGAAGCTGGCAAAATCTGCATTTTGTCACAAAATGAACATTTGATAACGGCACAAAAAACAAAGAGACTTGTATTTACTTATCACGTTTCATGACCTCAGGATGTGCCAGAATGTGTTACATCCAATGACGTAATTTTTGAAATGTAGTTCTCATCTGAATGTAGGAAATGTGGTAGCCACGTTGTGTAAGCAAGGTGCAACAAATAAAGTGATAATGATCAGATCATTTTTTCAAATGCTCTTGAGGGAAAACTATGTCAAATTTGGACACATTTCATGAAGAAAACAATCATGAAGCAGAAGATAGATAAACATATGAGGGAGAAAGGGATATAAAATAGAATGCTGATGGGGATAGAAGAGGAGAGGTAGGAGGAAGCTCATGTGGAGAACATACACCAGCAAGGCCTGGTTGGGCCCAATGGTCTACTTCTGTGGTCTTTATTCTACGTAATTCACACGAGTCTCATTCAAAGTTCATGATCACCAGCTCTAGCTTCGCACGGCAAAATTGGGACAACCAGTCAGCTGATACCACATACATACACACGGCGTAAGTTTAAACAAATCCCACTCGTTCTTTTTTCCCCAGATCCCATAACTGGTCTTTTCAATGTTCAGTGCTGCTCACCGGATGGAAGCTTTCTGATAAAGCTTTTTGCTGAGCAACTTGTTCAGCAGAGCCCATCATTTGGCAGTAGAACTCGGGACCAGTTAATTTGACATTACACTTGGCTGCCAGAAAATGATCACTAATATTCTCAACGTGCTGGAATCTTGATGTACTGGGGTTTTGATCCACGTCAGCCTCTTTTAACTTCTTTAATGCGCACCAGAGGGCAGGTAGTTACACAATTAGAAAAATGAGGAAGAGTACAGCTTAAAAAAAATGGGAAGGTACAAGTTTTCTTGAATCACGCTGTATGCAGTGCGATATGTGATTTATATTAGAATATAAATAATCAGACCCTTTATTCAGGTTGGGTATTTCTTTAGGGTTCTTTTACATTATTTACAGCAATGGAGATGTGCTTAACTCATTTTAACTGCAACTGAAATTGAAAGTTATTGCAGGAAGTAAACTCGTCATCTCACCGTTATTTCTAAACAGTTACTGTGCAAGTTTACTCCATTGTTACAATAAGTGGTGTGCTGCAATTCCCAGAAGTTGGCATTCTTCTTCAAGCATTGGCAGAAATTATTCGGACAGCTGCCAAATATATTAGAAAATACATCCCGATCAAAATGATCACACTCCACTGATGCGCCCTCTTATTTAACAAACTAAATCTTGTGCATTGTTGTTTTAAGCAAAAAAGTGCCCAAAAGTTGGCATGCAACCCTAATTTTGTTTTCTTTTATTGACCAGTCTTTGATGGAAAGCAGACCAATTTTAGAGCCTTAACCTTGCATTTGTTTAGTGGAGGCTGTCATTTCTCAAAGTCTAGGATATCTCTCTGAAGAGATAGTAAAGTATTTTTAAAAAATAAATAGAGCATAATCTTTCTCAAGATGCTCTGAAGTATATTCACAAGAACTGTCTATCTATAATGGGAATGATTATAACAAGTTTGAGTCCCTAACCATATTGCTCAGAAAGTTCTGCCAAGTGTGGTACTAATCCTTTAGAGAATGCTGATTCACTAACCCTGTAGAAATACACATTGTACTGTAAGCACATAATTACAATGTCTGGTGGTCCTCGGGGCAAAAGAAATTCAATCATGTAAACTGGATGGAACTTAATTCCAGATAAGATGGGACGCAGCCATTTAAATTACAGCAGCTTTATTAAGGTTACAATGTATTGTATTTTAAAAGCAGTTGTCATTCCATGCTAACGTAATTACACAGTAATTACTGATTACCATTATCTGTTAGCATTTCATCTTGGGACAAAGCACGACCTAAGGCAGCAGTCTTCATTAAATTTCTGTTCATGATTTCAAAATTGCCCAACCCACCTCGTAACAAACAAATAGGAATTTTGAGTGGCGCACAAACCAACTTGAAAGGAAGCTGTTCAGCTCATAGTTTGAGCATTAGCAGAGCACACAACTGTGAAACATTCACATGCTGCACCAATAAGTTAATGACTCTCATTCTGCACCGAAGGCTATTAATGCTTGTTTGACAGTTTTACAAGAGGTTTTTTTTAAGTTGGCTTCCAGCTCACTGCATCCTATTGACAGTGTTTTTTAAAAAAGGACCTAAAAATTAAGCCAGCCAGTCAACATAGATTAACAATAATCATTGCTAAGCACATTAACAAGCACAAAAGCAGACCCTAGTTTTTGTGGAGTCAGGGTAACTCCAGAGCCATTTAAAAATGACGGGTGCAACCCAATTCCGGGATTCCCACCACCATTCTCAGCGACAGCAATTTTCGCCAGCGCAGGTTAAGGATGCAGGTAGCACCCTGCACGCCCGACCTGGCCGTCTCCATTGCTGAGGTAAGCATCTCCTAGCACCTCCCCCCCCACCCGCCCCAAATTTTCATGGAGTAGGGCAAGCTTCTCCATGACCTGTCCTCATTGTGCATGCTTGGCTGAGAGCCCAGGCCAATAAAAGCATTAACTCAGCAGAGAATCTGTTTTGGCAAGTGAAGTGTATTGGTGACTTTGCTTGATTGACATCTTTAAGTGGTTATAATAAAATGTTATTTCAGTGATCTCCTTTGTTAATATCTCAATGTTTACTTGGACAAGATTCTGAACAGAGGTGTTTGAAGCCTCTGCTATTAATACTTTAATGGCCTGTCCAACTAACACTTTTATCAAGTTGTAGGAACAGCAGTGTTTTTTTCAAAGAACATCATTGAATGTGTGTTCCTTTCCACAACAGTTCAACACTTGCCATTGTTACGCTTGCCATTGTTATTATATGGCTCATTGGTTACGTACATGAACACCCAAGGCTCCACGAGGCTGCCAGCCCCACCGGGTGAGGTAGCTGCTGCCGATGTAGATGGGGAACTGACAGGATGCCTCAATTTGGAGGTGCGCTCTGAAGACTTCTAAGTGTTGCAAAATATGTGATTACAGCTACCAGGCCATCAATGCAGAGGGAAACGCCTTCACACGATGTCGAGGAGCCATGGCTGTGGCCCTTGCACCCTAATGGATCCATACTCGGCTACTTTGCAGGATCCACCTCTGGCATCACACCCCACTCTCCCCCTCACCTGATACCAGGAGGCTGCCACCATTTCATCTATAGACACCAACTACATCAGGGGGCCCATCCAGCATCTGGAAAATCCAGACCACTTGTGAAGTGTTCCCACAACTGGCACTTCAATTGGCCACCCACTGCTGGCAGGCAGCGAGTCATCATCTTGAAAATAAGCTGGAGGCAGGAACATGATAGCCTTCCAGCTCACAGACTGGTCACGCAAAATTGCTGGGATGTCGACCTCCGAACCCATTTCCATCGTAGATTGAAAATCCAGCCCATTCTTCCCCAAATATAGCACCTCAGGCCTTTTCCGAGGTGCTGCACTGAAGTATCAACCCATATTGGTTTTATGACAGAGTTTGAACCCACAAACATAGACACAGAGCCGGAATGTAACCAATCTTTAAAACAGCACCAAGTGATCTACACGGGGTTCCCAGATGCAATAGTGCTATTGATATCTCCAATCTCCAACTACATACTCACAACTGCATGAAAATCCTTTCACCAATTTGTGGCTAAAATAGAAGACCATAAATGTCGGGCAACATCCCATGTGCACTCAAAAGAAAATGAAAGAAATTACTTGCATTTATTTAGCATCTTTCATGAGCTTGGGACACCCAGCCAATGATATACTTTGAAGTGTACTCACTGTTGTAATGTCGACAGAAGTGGCAGCCAATGTGCACACAGCAAGGTCCCACAATGAGATAACTGTTGTTTATTGATTTTGGATGAAAAATAAATGTTGGCCAGCAAGTTGGGGATATCAAATACTGTGCAAAGCCCACTCAGTCATACTTACATCTAAGCATATTTACACAAACTGAAATAGTTCACATAAGACATGTTAGTGCATTACAAGTATTGCACAGGACTGAAGATATCCAACAGCACTTAACTCTGCGCCAGTTCACAATGTACGAGCAGATACAGGGATGCCACTCTTCCGCAGTCGGTGGGGATGTTATAAGGAATGTAATCATAGACAGCATGGCCCATGGCAGCTGCATTGGCACAAGAAAAACACCTTCAATCAAAATGCTGTTCAATTAGTTTGGGATTCATGAGAAATTCATGTGTTGCTCTGGGGAGGTGTCAGTTTGTCATTAAAACGCATTACATTATGAATGATGGGTTGGAACAATAAACTAAGAAAGGAGTGTGCCAAAAATTTAGAAAACCCGATATTCTCAAATCATGAGCCGTGGAATATGGACACAATTTACAGATCAGCTGCACAAATGGGGATGGACAGAGTGCATGTTCAAACCTTTGAGAAACAAAGGATTATGACTAGAATTCACATGCTCTCATTATGCTGTAATGTATAAGGTCAGGCAAGGTTAAAATATTCATCTCAACTCCCTTGAAATACCAATTTTCAGCTGATTAAATTAATCGGCAAATCTATAAATGACGTTGCTCAGTTTGATGAAAATTCTATCATGTTTCAGAGGATGGATTTGATGCCTCAATATTGAAAAATTCCAGTAAATAAAAAGAAAAACTGCTAATTAACTAACAATAATGGAAGGTATTCATGCTTTCACCATTACCGATCTAACAGTTCTCGATTTCGAACCCGTCCCCCCATCCCTTATTCCTCTTTTGACCACCATTATCATGTGCCACTACTTGAAGGAGCAATAACAGCTGTCATGACCGGTTTCTATGGCAATGCCACTGTAACTACACAGACTCCTGCGACAATAGAAATTCACTATTCCATTGACTCCCTTCATGTCTCCAGCTGTGCCTGAATGCGACACACCAGATCCACTCCTGCAATAATTATTTTCAACATTTTTTTTTCCTAAAAAGCTGAGGAGTTATCACACACACGGCGAAATAAATGAGTATGCACAAGAGCTTCAGG
Source organism: Carcharodon carcharias (assembly GCF_017639515.1). Lineage (NCBI taxonomy): Eukaryota > Metazoa > Chordata > Chondrichthyes > Lamniformes > Lamnidae > Carcharodon > Carcharodon carcharias. The sequence continues at coordinate 20,343,015 of NC_054476.1, forward strand.
CTCCAAACTATGAACAGGATGTATGTGTTAGAATGCAATGTTACATTTCCTTTATTAGCCTTAAATCTTCATTATGTATAATTGAAAGCACAGCAATTTAGAGAAACAGAAATTCCTCCAAATGCCTGAAATAATTTTGCAGTAAAGATGTGGAGCTAATGTGGAAAATTAGCTGGGAAGAAATGCAAACAGAAAAACAGACTTGACGTTCATTTATATTGCACTTCAACTGATCTCTTAGATACCTCTCAGGGAACCTTCAAGTGTGGTGACTTAAATGGGCAAATTCAGTCATTTTTCATACAGCGAGACCCCAGATGAGAATAATGTTGGATGTGTTTCTTACAGTGTCCGGTTTCCTTAAGTCAGGCCGTCAAATTGAAAAGTAAAATCAGAATGTGAAAACAACTAATAAAGCGTACAGGAGGCTGGGACTTATAAGTGGGGAAATAGAGGACAAAAACAAGTAAGTTATGATTAATCTGTGATTAAACACTGGTTTGCCCTTAACTGGAATACTGGGCAGCATCTTACCTATACAAAAACAGAATTACCTGGAAAAACTCAGGTCTGGCAGCATTGGCGGAGAAGAAAAGAGTTGACGTTTCGAGTCCTCATGACCCTTCAACAGAACTTCAACACCTCCGTGTTCTTTTGTTCTTTTGTCTGTGACATCTTTTGATTAACTGCTCCTATCACTGCTTGCTTGTCCCTACAACCACACCCCCGCCTCCAACTTCTCTCCTCCCACCCAACCCCCCACCCCACCTTAAACGAGCTTATATTTCACCCCTCTCCTTGGATTAACCCAGTTCTGTTGAAGGGTCATGAGGACTCGAAACGTCAACTCTTTTCTTCTCCGCCGATGCTGCCAGACCTGCTGAGTTTTTCCAGGTAATTCTGTTTTTGTTTTGGATTTCCAGCATCCACAGTTCTTTGTTTTTATCTTTTTGTTTTTAGCATCTTACCTATGTCGGGCGAGCTGGACGGGAGCGGGTGTGGAGCCGGTGCCATTTTACCTACCTAGCATGATGCACGGCCGGAAGCACTCAGCACTACCTGTGCGGGTGAGTGGAGGAAGGAGAGTCGGGGCCTGCGCTCCTGCGTGCATGTACGTGAAAGAGCGCAGCAATCTCCCTGCGGCACGGAGCTGCTTCAGGGAGATTAAGTTCATAATAAAACCTTTGAATAAATGAACCGAAAAGTTATTTAAACATGTCTCCTCATATGATGCGTAAAATGACGCGGGATGACGTCGGGTGGAATTCTCAACGTCACCCCGCGTCATTTCCATTTAAAGGTTGGGGGGGTGGGGGCGCAGCTGAGTCAGCTGTGTGCCCGCCGACCTGTCAACGGCCTATTGAGGCCATTGAAAAACTAATTAAAATCATCAATGGACCTGCCCGTCCAACCTTAAAGTCGGCGGTCAGGCCGGGAGCCCTGGCGGGCTTCGGAAAAAGCATGAAACCTCATCCACTGACGGGATGAGGGTATTTACATTTTTATTAAAGGTTTCAATAAAAGTTATGGACATGTCCCAACTGATGTGACAGTGCCACATGAGGGGACATGCCAGGGAAATTTTTTTGTCATTTGTATTACAAATTTTAATTCCAAGCCGATCTCCCTGAGACAGCACTTAGCCTCAGGGAGATCTGTGCACTCTTTCGCGTGCATGGGTGAAAGAGTGAACTCCCGGCTGAGGGAACCCCACCTCCACCCCAACAGGGAGCGCATAGCACTTCCTGGCGGACATCACGCTGGGCCTTAATTGGCCCACCCACGTAAAATGGTGCCCCCCCCCACCCCAGCAGGGGCACCGATTGGAGGCGCGCCTGCCCCCGCCCGCTCCCGCACTTCCCCCACCGATGGGGAAAATTTTTCCCTGCATGTTCAATTGCTATGAAATAAAGCAGCTCCATGGTCTGTATGTGGGGTCTTGCTTCATCACATGTTGGTCCAATTTAGAAAAGTTTGAAAAGGCACACATGCGGAAGGTGGGGATAGGTGGGTCAGATCACAAGAGACACAGCTGGGTTCTGCTATTGCACAAGCAGAAATAGGACACTCCAAGTTAACTCCCATGAAAAGTAAAATCTTCAAAGCGCTAATGGGAGTGACTAACACGCTGAATTTACTACCCTTTGTTTAAAATGGTAAGATTTAGGCTATCTGCGCAATGTCCTACTCCTAAACTTGAATCTATATTCCCATGTTTTTATTTGGACATAACAAGGATAGTTTTACTACTTTCTTGTCGTGGTACGACAATCCGAATTGTACACAATTCTCTAGGTGTGGCTGCACCACTGCCTTTTACAGCCCCATTGTCGCCCCTTGGAATTTTTGCTCTGCCCTCTGTTTATACAGGAATGGAAAAATAATTTTTATTTCCATAGCACTTTAAACAATCTCAGGATATTCCAATCTATTTTGTGGCCTTTGAAGTACTTTTTAAATGAAGTCACGGTTGTAATGTAGGCAAACTCGGCAGCTAATTTGCAGCGAGCAAGTCCCAAAACAGCAGTGAGATAAGTGATCGGATAATCTCTTTTACTGATGTTGGTTGAGGGATTAATGTTGGCCAAGGCACCAAGGGAACTCCCCATGCTCTTTTCAAAACACTACCATGGTATCTTTTACATCTGCCTGAGAGGGCAGCTGGGCCTCTGTTTAACATCTCAGATGAAAGTCTCCCTTAGTGCTGCACTCAAGTGTCAGCCTGAATTATGTGCTCATATCTCCGGAATAGGCTTTAAATGCACTGACTCAGGTGAGAATACCATCACTGAACCATGGCTGACACCTATATATACATCCTAGAGCACTTTGCTAGTAATCACTTGCTACACTGATGCAGCCCCATTCATAATTGCCATTTACTTTCCATATGTTAGCCAATTTTCTATCTACCTCAGAATCATACCATCCTATCCCGTGAAATAATGGAACGACTAATTGGCCCAGGCTTATTATTCCTTTTTCCCCTTCCCTATAAGGTTGTCCCTGATCTTTACTTTGCACAATACAATGGGAGGGATTTTCCGGTCCTGCCTGCGGTTGGCATTGTCACGGGCAGGATGGGAACATTTTGAGAGCGGCCAAAAGTCAATTGTAGTCGGTGCCTTCTGGTTCTCGATCCTTCTGCCGAAGGGAACAGTTTCTCCCTATCTGCTCTGTCCGGACCTCTCGTGATTTTGAACACATCTATCAAATCGCTTCTTAATCTTCTCTTCTCCAAGAACAACGGCCCCAGTTTCTCCAATCTACCCAGGTAACGGATTCCAGGGATGACGAACTTCGTTCTTGTGCATCTTACCCGCACCCTCACAAACGTCTTCCTATCCCTCCTAACATGCAGTGCCCAGAACTGGACACAATGGCCAGAATATTGCCGTTAGTGTGCGGGGTGGGCCTGACACGGTGACATGCAAAATGACGCGTGACATCCTGACGTCATCACACATCATTTAAATGTTTCATTCGGTGGGCACACGCCAGAGGCGGCTGCACACCCACTGAACTGTCAATGGCCTATTAAGGCCATTAAAAAAAACAATTAAACTTGTTAAGAATGCTAATATAAAAACAAAAAAATTGCGGATGCTGGAAATCCAAAACAAAAACAAAAACAGAATTACCTGGAAAAACTCAGGAGGTCTGGCAGCATCGGCGGAGAAGAAAAGAGTTGACGTTTCGAGTCCTCATGACCCTTCGACAGAACTTGAGTTCGAGTCCAAGAAAGAGTTGAAATATAAGCTGGTTTAAGGTGTGTGTGTGGGGGGCGGAGAGAGAGAGAGAGAGAGGGGTGGAAGTGGGGGGGGGGGGGTTGTGGTTGTTGGGACAAACAAGCAGTGATAGAAGCAGATCATCAAAAGATGTCAACAACAATAGTACAAAAGAACACATAGGTGTTAAAGTTAAAGTTGGTGATATTATCTAAACGAATGTGCTAATTAAGAATGGATGGTAGGGCACTCAAGGTATAGCTCTAGTGGGGGCATTTTTTTTTTAAATAATGGAAATAGGTGGGAAAAGGAAAATCTTTATAATTTATTGGGAAAAAAAGGGGGAAACAGAAAGGGGGTGGGAATGGGGGAGGGAGCTCACGACCTAAAGTTGTTGAATTCAATATTCAGTCCGGAAGAATGTTAAGAATGCTGCCCGTCCAACCTTAAGGTTGGCAGGCTGGCGAAGAAATCAAGTGGCCTTCATGTTTTTCAGAAAACCTCATCCACAGGCGGGATGAGGTTTCCTGAAGGTTTAATAAAATAATTAAAAACATTTTGCTAAATGTACAAACGTGTCCCAGCTCATGTGACACTGTCCCCACCCCAGCTCGCCGACCAGAAGATCCTGCCCACAGAACGACAGTAATGATCAGATTCAATCAATGTGTACATATATTTACAAATTGATACAAAACAAAATAAAACATCATGCTCCCCCACATCAAGTCACCTTATTTAACTTGAACAATAACTCATCTAACTATAAACAAAAACAGAATTACCTGGAAAAACTGAGCAGGTCTGGCAGCATTGGCGGGGAAGAAAAGAGTTGACGTTTCGAGTCCTCAAACGTCAACTCTTTTCTTCTCCGCCGATGCTGCCAGACCTGCTGAGTTTTTCCAGGTAATTCTGTTTTTGTTTTGGATTTCCAGCATCCGCAGTTTTTTATTTTTACCTCATCTAAATATAGTCTAGCATTTCTAACATCTGCCTCAGCAAAGACCTCATAATTTTCCCCTAAAAAAACTTGATCCCTACAATAGCCTTCCATTTCAAAAAGCCTCTCTGAGTCTTGCTGCTGAGTCAGAAGGTTGTAGGTTAAATCCTACCCCAGGACTTTAGGACAAAAATGTAGGCTGATACTCCAGTACAGCACTGAGGGAATGCTGCACTTTCCGAGTGCACTCTTTCAAGTGAGCTGTTAATCCTAGGATCCATCTGCTCTCTCAGATGGGCTTAGAAGATCCCACAGCACTAAACAAAGAAGAGCAGGGGAGTTACCGCCTGACCCCACACCGCTCACCACCCCACCCCTGCCAGGACCTAGTCAATAGTTATACCTAAATCACCATGACTAAAACAAATTATCTGGTTATTATCACGTTGCCGTTGGTGGAAGCTTACTGAGCACAGAATGGCTGCTATATTTCTTACATTAGACAGTGACTCCACTTCAAAAACACTTCATTGGCTAAAAAGTGCTCTGGGATGTCCTCTGGTCGTGAATGGTGCCACCTAAATGCAAGTCATTCTTTTCTTTGTTAGCAAATGATTAAGTGTTTAACTTTCTGGGCAATAAAATTTTTATCGAGCGCGAAAACCACCATTTGCCAAGGTTTATTTTTAAATCCTTGGAAATAGACTTCAGTTAAAAAGAACATTAAAGTGCTCCTTATTTTCAAACCCTTTCTGAGGAATAAGGGTCAAAATTTCCTGAAAACATGACAGCCATTTGAACAATCTTGAGAAACCTCAAGGAAGTGCAGTCTTCTTAGCGTAAGAACTCTTTACATGCATTTCAAACAATAAAAAATCCCTGAACTACAATGACCTGCTGCTATGGTAATTTATGGGGTTATTTTGCTTATTTTATAAACAGTAATTTGAGATTGGACTTGCTGACAAGTTTTCACAGACATGTATTTTATAGTTCATAATTAGGAAACACAGTGCATGCAAACTGACAAAAGGAGTTACTGCTTCTCATCATATTCTTCAAATAAAACTCGTGTTATCATTTTGCTTTTCATATGTGTTTACACTTGGCTGAAACCCCTTTCTTTCAAAAGTGCATATGTGTTCCAGATAGCACAGCAGTTTGGTTTTCTGAAAAAATCCAACATTTTCTATTTATTGCATTCAGTGTTAACATCAAAAATTCCTACATCACTTCCAGAATATCAGATGCAAAGCAAAATAAATTGCCCTGGCAATGTTGTAAGACTATGGCCCAGGAGCTTTTTCAAAGCCAAGGCATTTGGCTGAACAAAGGAGGAGGAGTTTTCTTCTAATCTGGTCAACATTCCCCCTCACAACCGCCAACACTAAAGTAAACTGATTAACTCGTCTTTCGTTTCCTTTGGTACCGATGGGACCTTTCCTTTTGCAACCGTTGGTCACAATAAGGTCAGTGACTACATTTGGAAAGTAATTCATGATCTTGGTAATGTATATTTTCAAAAGCTTATCCTTTTTTTCCCTGCAATCTGCTGGTTTCAAATCTCTGCATCTGCATGAAAAGCCCACTAAGGACTATCCAAAATCAAACTCAGACCCCCCTCAAAGGCATGTCTGTATTGCTGAATTCTTAATGCTCACAGAAATCGTGTCGTATATCGTTTCGCTCGTGAAGCTGCCCTACCACTGACATTGCAATGACCGGCCAACTGGTTACTGACGTTGATTCAGAGTAAACCAGCCAATCTGGGGCGATGTTCATGGTCAGAAAAGTCTAGGAAACATCAAACAGATTATTTACTTTTGAAAGCGTGTCAATTTTCTGACTCACATGGGGACCCTCAGATCTTCCTCCCTGCTAGGCTGCTTCAGCAATGTCGAAGATACCGAGTGCCTCGATGTGTCACAGGGGAAAACAGAGGGGCTGCGAGTGCCACACCATCTGAGGGGCTTTTGTGAGCCACCAGGCCCAGCTTGCTGGCTAGCACGGCCGATTTCTCAGCTGTGAGTTCGGTTCGCAGATTGATCCAAAGTTCCAACCCCTGCTCGTTCCAATGCAGCCAATCCAAATACATGGATGCCGGTGATATCACTGGGGCGACGCAGCAAAAAAAAATGGGAAAGCAAAGAAGACTGGCGTTTTTTAGTAACTTATTAAAAATTCTTTCATGGGATGTGGGCGTCACTTGCAAGGCCAGCATTTGTTGCCCATCCCTCATTGTCCTTGAACGAAGTGGCTTGCTAGGCCATTTCAGAGGGCAGTTAAGCGTCAACCACATCGCTTTGGGTCTGCGGTCATATGTCAGCCAGACCGGGAAAGGATGGCAGATTTCCTTCATTAAAGGACATTAGTGAACTAGGTGGGTTTTTACAACAATCAACAGTAGTTTTCATGGTCACTGTAACTGAGAGAGGCTTTCAATTCCAGATTTATTAATTGAATTTAAATTCCACCAGCCGCCGTGGTGGGAAATGAACGCATGTCCTCAGGGCATTAGCCTGGGCCTCTAGGTTACCAACCCTGTGACATTAAAACTACATCGCCATCTCTCCTTTCATGCCCACCAGATGTCTCAAAGTGTCAATGAAGTACCTTTTCAAATCTAGTCACTGTTGTAACGTAGGAAACATGGTAGCCAACATATGCATAGCAAACTCCCACAAACAGCAATAATGACCAGATTATCTGTTTTTTAGTGATTGTTGACTGGATAATAAATATTGGCCAGGACATAAGAACTAGGAAGAGGAGTAGGCAATTCAGCCCCTCAAGCCTGTACTGCCATTCAATGCAGTCATGGCACTAGGGCTAACTCCCCTGTACTTTGAAATAGTGCCATGGGACCTTTACATTCACCGGAGAGTGCAGATGGGCCTTCAGTTTCACATCTCATCCAGAAAACAACACTCCCCCAGTACTACACTGGAGTGTCAGCCTAAATATCTGTACTCAAGCCTAGGACTGGGACTTGAACCTGGAATCTTGTGAAGCTGAGCCACAGACTGAGTATTCTTTTCAAAACAAACTGTAGTCATCACAATGCATCAGAATATTTAGGTATCTGCAAGAATGGTAATACAAAATAGTTCCTTTTCATACTGAATGTACATTCCTGGTTTTGATTCCCTTTTTTGTATCCTGGTTAAAGAAACAGTTTTTTTTTTGAGAATCATGTACTCTGTAGTGTGATTCAACAAAGTAAGCATACGTAAGTTATTTTAGAATAATATCTTTTCATCTAACTCAGTTACTTTTCATTTCTTAATGAATGCTTAACAGTCAACATGAATCACTGGACAAGTGCCATTTTAGGAAATTAAACTGTAGTAATATCACATTTAACAGCGCCAAGGCAAAGAAGCAGGTCATGTGCCTTTCATTAATGCTTTTGTAGATACAAGCTGTGGGCGACTCGAACATACACGACATGTGGAAATTGAAGTCAGCGTTCAGCCAGATTGCCAGGCATGCAACACCTTTAGCGTGAAAGGAATGGCAGGATTAATCCCCCAAGTTATTAATTTCTGAGCTGCATTAACCTTGGAGTCACACAGGAACGTCATCCACTAACATTGAACTGCAGCAGGGAGGAGGGAACAATAAAGCAAACATTTCGAACCTGAGCAGGTAAATTCAGCTATTTGCTCTGACTGTACAAGTCACCCCCCTGGGGTGGGGGGGGCTGCTAAAATCCAGCCCATAGAAAGGTTTGTGGCACCGATAATTGTGCTCCTGCCTGTAAGTTTTGATCTCTTTTATTAGCGTCATACCCAACATAAAACCACACCCACCGAGGAGCCAAGAACAATGACTTCCTTTCAGTTTCAAATCTCAACAGTCTGATCATCTCTCATGACCCTGTGCACGAGCAACTGGAAGTTTAAGGGCCAACTAGAGTTTGAATGAATTTCAGTCTATCAGAGCATTTTGATATTTGTTCTTAAGGTGCTGACACTGAAGGTGCAGGCTTGACATCCTGTTCTTAACCAACACGGTGTGCCGATGTGGCCATTCTTTGTAGGCGAACATAGAGTGTGAACCTAGATGGTGAGCATTAATGCATAATTTAACCATGGAGGCCGTGACAGTTTGATGCTTCCAGCAACTGACTGCACCACGTTTGCACTTTTCAGCAGGGATCAGTAGACATCAGAGCAGGAACCCTAGCTGATTTCTCCCTTTCCAACTGCAGTAACTGAAGGTGTAGCCTCTCCTGCTGGCTATCAGGGGTCATGTGATGTTCTTGGAGGCTCCGACCAATGAGTAATCCGGGGTGGGGAGGGGACAGGGCTTCCTGTCGAGGGTCCTGATCAAGCATGTAGCATCTGAAAAGCTCTCTGTAATAAAGTTTAACAGTTCCTTGTTGAAACCTGTCCAGTCCGTCAAGTCATCACACCAACTCAGAGATACTGAGCCCTATGCTGAAAGCAGAACAAGACACAGTATCAGCTGATAATAGTTAGAATCAGGAAGGATATAAAAGAAAAAGCATGACTTCACTCAGAAGATGCTTGGATTTTTCAAACAACTTACCAAGACCTTCAAGGTTGCCAGGGGAAGTTACTCCAAGCCAAAATAGACAAGAATCTTGAAGGGACACACCAGGTGCTACTGCTAGAAAAGTAGGATGGCTGACTTGGAAGACCTTTGGCCAATTTCTACCAACAGAAAAGCTAATGCTACTGAGTCTTTTTCTTTGCTTTCAAAATTCAACTCCATCTCTTTTGTGGATTTTAGGAAGGGAGAACAATTAGCCAATACCATGTTTACTTGAAAAACACTTATGGAGTCTGTCTTCCAGCTTTTCTCCAAATATCTTTGAAATGTAACTAAATAGACAGGGAGCCAGTGGCATAGTGGTAATGTAACTGGACTAGTAATCCAGAGGCTCAGGCTAATGCTCTGGCGACAGGAGTTTGAATCCCACCATGGCAACTGGTAGAATTTGAATTTAATTAATAAAAAAATCTGGAATTGAAAACTAGTAAATGTGACCATGACAGCTACCACTGATTGTCATAAAAACACATCTGGCTCAATAATGCCCCTTTAGAGAAGGAAATCTGCTGGCCTAGCCTACAATGTGACTCCAGACCCACAGCAATGTGGTTGACCCTGAAAAAGGGCCTAATAAGCTACTCAGTATTTGGGCAACAAATGCTGGCCTTGCTAAGGACACCCACATCTCATGAAGGAGAAAAATGTTAGAGATCAAGTGAAACATTCCATCATTTAACAAGGGAAATAATGCTTAAACCCAGACTGGGCTCTGCCTTCAGCTAGCAAGAGTCACCACTTTAAGCAAAATGATCAAGTCTGTTTCTGGCAAAGTCTTCTGACAAAGTGAAGACTTCAATGATAGCATCAAAACAGACAATTTAATCATGTTATTGTGAAATATGCAATTTAATTTTACGTTGTTATTTTGCTTAAAAGTCTTAGTGTTAGCTTATGGAATTTCTATCAATGAAAACATTGCAGACTGGATTCATTTTGAAAGGGATTTGAATAATTTATTGGGTCACGTTTTTAAATTATTATGGCTAGTTTCTCCTGACTGATCATTCAGATGGATTGCTTACCCAAGTCAATGGTATTTCTCACTGGCCGTATTCTATCCATTTTCTGTCCTCGGTATTCACATGTTCCCTAACTCTTGAATTCTTATTTGCTGCCCGTGTGCCTTGAGTTGCTAAGGATGTGTAACAGGAGAACCGTAATGCAAAAAGTATTACAAATGGTAAATGTGACAGTTGCAGGAGATGTGCATCATATGCAAGACCCTTGATATATGAATACAGATACTGATTTAGATAGATAAGAAAGCAGATTCATATTGCAGTTCACTGTTAAATGACACCTCTTCTTGTAAAATGTGTTTGCTTAGAAAAACAACCAATATTAGTATTAACATTTCAAAAGTTCAATTGTGATCATCCAAAAAGAGCAGTTTAAATCCTCATTTTGTCCAAAAACACAGAAATGGAATGATTCTGGAACTAAACAAAAAAAGTACAATCACTCAGTATGGCATTGATAGAAGGCTGCAAAAATACTACATATTGAAAGCTGTAAGGAATTACTAAACCTTCCATAAAACACAATCCAATTGTGTTTAACCATTCTCCCATTGTTTTACAAATAATTTTTCTCTCCTCCCCACTATACATTTACTAACATTTCTGGTATCCTGCTGTGCCTCACTGCGAGAAAAGCTGTCACTCAAATGTAGGAAGTGTTTCAGAGGCTGTTATTAACTGCACATTATTGACAACAAACCACAGTTTCCAATACAACAACATTTAAAACTTAATAGTAGGATCTCAGATTTCTTCAAACGTACCAATTTATATTAATCACATTCAAGAAAAAAATGCAAATAGAACCAAATGTAGCTCTCATGTTTTTAGTCATAACAAACAAAAGCTTAAGCTCTGAAATTAACCCACTTATTTTAAGTGGGTGAGCATCCCCACTAGATTAGCAGATAAAGGAATTTCAGCTCAACACACTAATATGTTCTGCCGTTATCCCACAAAGTAGGTTCAAGAGCTAAGTTCCTGTCGTTTTCAAGAGACAAAGTGAAGATCCACTATCTCTTCTGTTCTCTTTGGTGGGACTTGCTGTGCTACAGTATCTGTTTGCGTACTGCCAATATCTGTCAGAGCTGCAGCTGCATTACACAGCAATTAACACACATCAGATCCTCAGGGAAATGAACATGATGAAAATATGCAAAGTACCACATCCATAGACGGCTACAATTAGTTTGTGAAATACTTTCACTTTTTTTTGAGACCTGCCATATTTAAAATACCCTTATCTACATAACTGTGTGGGGAAGAAATGGGATATCTGGTTCCAGCAAAAAAAAATCAAACAAATGTCAACTAAAAAAAAAGAAACCTTCACCTTTTAAATCACTGACCTCCATTGCCAGTCTCTCAACTACTGCATCACAATTGTAATGGCTATAGCTAACGTAGAGTGTTATTACGGGTAAGGAAATTAAGTCATTATTCTCAGCTTCAACAATTTTATACCGCAGGCCAGAGAAGCTCAGTTTAAAACTGTGATAAGCAAGGGGAAGCAAGAATACAGTTGAGATTACAACAAGTCAAAATGAAATGGGATTGGCAAGGAAGTGAGAAGTGCCACAAGCAACGCCATAACAAAATCAGAAGGGAATTTCACATTTCTGATTTGTGGAGCACTTTATTACACTGGTCACTTCAAGTTTTGGGCTATCATCAGATAGGGAGCACAAGAAGACTTGTATTGACAATCCGATGTTTTATCGCCAAGAAATTCTTTTTTCGCAACCTTCCCCCCAATCTTGTTGCGTCTGCACCCAAAGGTACTATTGCCTGCTGGGCAATAATTCCATGTGCTCTCACCAACCAGGGAAAGAACCCTGGATGATGATGAGGTGTCTAACAGCAGAGCTCAAACACGTCCTTGGCAGAAATTATGAACACTGATGGAAAACATTTTCCGCAATCACAGTGCTGTTACTCTTTGGGAGTTGCCTGGAATGTGTCCACATTTGCAGGGAGAGTCCCTCACATGTAATCGTCTGAAATCCACTGATCTATAAGAGCAATTTTCAGCAGCGGCTAATGTAGAGTGATAGAAGCAGTTAAAGTGGCTCATTTTTCCTTCCTGAATGGATGGCCAATCAAAACAACTGCTACATCCCATATTCCACCCCTGCTGAATCAGCTAATTCTGTACAAGCTAGGGATAAAACCTTGAACCCGTGAAGAAATAGGTGTAACAATTATTCCACAGCGTTCTGATCCTCATTCCTCCTGAAGCTGGGGCCCTGTATCATGCTATAACTAACTAATAGAGACCGTTCTCAAACAAACATTTACAAAGATTTCCTATCTTTCATTCAGGTTGCGATTCAGCAAAAGTAAACCAAAAGAAAGATTTGACTGATAGGTAGCCCAAAACACACAGCCATCCATTTGGAAAACCAGATCGGTAATTGTTGGGTGTGTTACAATTAACTTTTCCTAACGCTTCCAATATCTTTTGATTCTCTGACATTAGAGCCCCTTTCATAGACAACATTGGCTCCTGGTCAAGCATCGCCTTGATTTTAACATTCTCATCCTTGCTTTCAAATTCCTCCACAGCCTCATTCCTCCCTATCTCTGTAACCTCCTCCAGCCTCACAACTCTCCGAGATAACTTTGCTCCTCTAATTCTGGCCTCTTGAGCATCTCTGATTTTAATCGCTCTACCTTCGGTTGCTTAGGCCCCAAGTTCTGGAATCCCCTCCGTACACATCTCCGCCTCACTTTCCTCCGTTAAGACACTCTTAAAACTACTCCTTTGACCAAGCTTTTTGCCATCAGACCTAACATCTCCTTATGCGGCTTACTGTCATATTTCCTTTCATAATGCCCCTGTGGCATTTCATTACATTAAAGGTGCTATATAAATACAAGTTGTTGTTGTTGTCACCACATAAAACAGGGACTAATTTTATGCCAGTGTGCTGGCCTGTTACACTCCTGCCTTTTTTATGATTTCCAGGCAAGCATTTGAAGATCAAGGCAATTCTACTCAATCATAATATTAACCATTTCTACCATGGAGTAAATGAGGTATGAACAGCAGACTGCTAGCCATCTGGGAATGGTTTGATTGTGACGTATGACCTCCAGAGAAACCATTCCTCATGCCTGATAGGAGTCTGAAAATTCATCCTTAATATCTGAAAGAAGTCTGCAAATTCACACTGACATCTCAAAAGGAATTGAACCCAGAGAGCAAGCAGCCTCCTGACAAAGACATAAAGAAATCAAAAAATAAATACAGCTACCCAAAGCTAATTTTGTATTCACCTGACATGAAACAATGGTTGAACGAATGTAATGCAAAAAATTACATTCTTCTGCTTGAGGCACAAGCCCATTACAATGAAAACATATTTTGTACCATTACTCTTAAATACTTGAACATCAGCTGGGTTTTCAACCACACTAAACATTGTTTGTAAATAAGAGCAGACCTATTATACCAATTACAAAGCCCACAAATGAAGCAGCTAATTAGTCAGCTGCTGCATATCCATTCTCTATGGTTGACAGCTATTCTTGTATTTAAAGTGCAACTACTATGTAGAACATGCCTGAAAATAAATCATGATTATTTCAATTAAATAGCTCCATAATGCTCATGTTGATCCCTGGGAGTTTTTGTCCTTCAGTTCCAGTGCGCAAACAAATCAAATTTTCCTCTCCCAGCAAGTTAATCCAGTGACTATTTGAGCCCAGAAGGACTGAAGGTTTTTATCCCTATGTCTGTGCTCAGTTAACTGCTCTCAGAATTGGCGATGCACAATGAGACTCAGTATCGCCAACTAGGCAGTGGAAAACTCCGAGTTCCCCCCTACTGGTTGTGATTCAGCAACCACTGCTTCAAGTGCACCTGTGCAGTTAGGTGAGGTCAGGTTCAGGTTCACCTGTGACCAAAAATCTGGACCACAAAAAAACCTGCATCATGCTTAGCCACTTGGTTTAAGAGTCAAGAGTTTGACAATGCCCCAGGAGACTGGGCTCCCAGATACTTCTTCAAGAAAATTGGGGGTGGGGGGGGGGGAAATAATTCTTTAAACAAGGAATCAGTTTGCTCCTTCAAAGGTATGCTCTTCACAAGTGATATTAAACACAATTTAATAGATGAGAAGGACGCACTAGAGTTTTAAAAATTGACACATTCAACTTTCTGTACATTAAAAAATCCAGCTGAAATTTGTGATGACTGTAAATGTCTTTTCCTTCCCCAAATTATTAAAATTATTTTTTAAAAATACATTTCTTAGCTAAAAATTGACTGTACGCTTTCACAATCCTGATCTGGCATAAATTTTTATGTACTTTGCCAATCAAAAAATATTAAATAAAAATTCACCATGAATATTTCAAATCTTTTCAAATGCACAGGCCGACTAAGATAAAAAGATCAGTGGAACAACCTCCTGTAGATTCACAGCTACAACATTCTTAGTTCAAAGGTCCACGCATCCTGGAGGGTTGATTTCATTTTTGTCCAAATCAACGTGCTTGCGTCTCTGACTTACGATGCATACTCAGAAAACCCCATGATTCTCAGTGCTGAAGAAAGTGAATCTTCAAACAGGACATCCGAACACCATCTTTGATTTAAAAATGACCATGGAGCAAAAGAAACTCCCTGGGACAGAATGGGCTGTTTCAGATGCAGATAGGGGAGGGAGGGAGGGGCTCTTCTGATTCACAACCAGATTTAAAAAGCTGCTAATGGGGAAAAAGTACATTTAAGCAAAAGGATCGCTGACAGAGGAGAATAATGCTAATACTAATATAACGTTACCACCAGCTCATTCTGATATGGTGAGATTCCAGCCTGAGCAGCTTAGCACCGTCAACGGTGGGACACATGCCTGTAATAGATGGGTCTTGTATATACAGGGTTAATGTGGACTGAAGATATTCACAAGCCTCCACCCCAAATAAGCTTTGTTTCTTCTGCTATGTTGAATAACAGGTACAACTGGAACCAGGTTAAAATTATAATATATTTGACACGGCTGGCTGTTGGACGCACACAAGAAAAACCTGGATAAATTATGCTACGGTATTTAAAGACAAGTGCATTTTCTATGTCCCTTTATAACTTTTGGAGAAGTACCTTAAATTCCACAAATATCTCTCCCACAGCAGGACAGTTTATGTTAAGGACTGAGCACTGTGAGAGATCGAAATCAGAGCTTGCTGTGCTGCCGTAGCATATACTCATGTATCATTGCCACTACATGATCACTCCCCCATCACTGTAGCGATTTTTAAACACACCGCAGCTTCTCATTGTCAAAAAAGCATTATGCAAAAACTAACGAGCCGCATGGGAATTTCAAGCTAAATTCAGCAATCCTTGCTCTTGAAGGATGTTTGAGTTAGAAACCAGTTTATGACATTATAGATCAAGTTCTCTGAAACAAGTTCTCTTCTAGCCTGGCAATGTTTAATTTTGCCTTTCACTTCTTTATTTTTTTTTTAGCCACCATTAGGCTCCCTAAGACCTCTTGTTCCAAGGTCTTTTAGTTTCTGATCTACCTAAATGAACTGGGCTCAAAAAAAACATGCAGGATGGCCAACTTTGCAAATGATCCTGAACTTGGGAAAGGGATTCCAGGCCCTGGGAGAGAGGGTGAGTTCAATACCTTACAGATGTGGAAAAAGGAATTAAGTGAATGGAAAAGCTTAGCCACAAAAACAATTCCAACCAACCTCAATTTAACAAGTGGACATACAAATTAGTAAGAGTCACAAACATTAGGCAGTGCTTTTCCACGGGAAAGTGATTGGCATATTGCATAAACTTTTGGCATACAATGCGGCAAAGAGCAGTAGGAAACCAAGGGATTGGGAAGCCTACAAAGACCAACAGAGGACAACTAGAAAAGAAATAAGGAGGGAGAAGATTAAATATGAGGATAAACTAGCCAGTAATATAAAAGAAGATTGCAAGAGTTTTCTTAGATATTTCAAGGGTAAGAGAGAGGCAAAAGTGGACATTGGGCTGCTGGAAAATGACACTGGAGAAGTAGTAGTGGGGAACAAAGAAATGGTGGAGGAACTGAATGGGTACTTTGCATCAGTCTTCACAGTGGAAGACACGAGTGACATCCCCAAAGTTCAAGAGAGTCAGGGGGCAGAGGTGAGTATGGTGGCCATTACCAAGGAGAGGGTGCTAGGAAAACTAAAAGGTCTGAAGGTGGATAAATCACCTGGACCAGATGGATTACATCCCAGAGTTCTGAAGGAGATAGCTGAAGAGATAGTGGAGGCGTTAATGGTGATCTTTCAGGAATCACTGGAGTCAGGGAGGGTCCCGGAGGACTGGAAAATCGCTAATGTAACCCCCCTGTTTAAGAAGGGAGTGAGGCAAAAGATGGGAAATTACAGGCTGATTAGCCTGACCTCGGTCGTTGGTAAGATTTTAGAGTCCATTATTAAGGATGAGATTTCAGAATACTTGGAAGTGCGTGGTAAAATAGGGCAAAGTCAGCATGGTTCCATCAAGGGGAGGTCATGACTGACAAATCTGTTAGAATTCTTTGAGGATGTAACGAGTAGGTTAGACAAAGGAGAGCCAATGGATGTTATCTACTTGGACTTCCAGAAGGTCTTTGACAAGGTGCCACACAGGAGGCTGCTCAATAAGATAAGAGCCCATGGTGTTAGAGGCAAGGTACTAGCATGGATAGAAGATTGGCTGTCTGGCAGGAGGCAGAGAGTGGGGATAAGGCGGTCCTTCTCAGGATGGCGGCAGGTGACTAGTGGAGCTCGGCAGGGGTCAGTGTTGGGACCACAACTTTTCACTTTATACATTAATGATCTAGATGAAGGAAATGAGGGCATCCTGGCTAAGTTTGCAGATGATACAAAGATATGTGGAGGGACAGGTAGCATTGAGGAGGTGGGGAGGCTGCAGAAGGATTTGGACAGGTTAGGAGAATGGGCAAAGAAGTGGCAGATGGAATAAAACATGGGGAAGTGTGAGGACGTGCACTTTGGTAGGAAGAATAGAGGCATAGATTATTTTCTAAATGGAGAGAGAATCCAGAAATCCGGAGTGCAAAGGGACTTGGGAGTCCTAGTCCAGGATTCTCTTAAGGTTGACTTGCAGGTTGAGTCGGTAGTTAGGAAGGCAAATGCAATGTTGGCATTTATTTCGAGAGGACTAGAATATAAAAGCAGGGATGTGCTGCTGAGGCTTTATAAGGCTCTGGTCAGACCACATTTAAAATATTGTGAGCAATTTTGTGCCCCATATCTCAGGAAGGATGTGCTGGCCCTGGAGAGGGTCCAGAGGAGTTTCACGAGAATGATCCCTGGAATGAAAGGCTTAACATATGAAGAACGTTT
Source organism: Carcharodon carcharias (assembly GCF_017639515.1). NCBI lineage: Eukaryota > Metazoa > Chordata > Chondrichthyes > Lamniformes > Lamnidae > Carcharodon > Carcharodon carcharias. Next base: position 20,360,630 of record NC_054476.1, read on the forward strand.
GAGGACTCTGGGTCTATACTCAATGGAGTTTAGAAGGATGAGGGGGGATCTGATTGAAATTTACAGAATACTGAAAGGCCTGGATAGAATGGACGTGGGGAAGATGTTTCCATTAGTAGGAGAGACTAGGACCCGAGGGCACAGCCTCAGAGTAAAGGAAAGACCTTTTAGAACAGAGATGAGGAGAAACTTCTTTAGCCAGTGACTGGTGAATCTATGGAATTCATTGCCACAGAAGGCTGTGGAGGCCAGGTCATTGAGTGTATTTAAGACCGAGATAGGTAGGTTCTTGATTGGTAAGGGGATCAAAGATTATGGGGAGAAGGCGGGAGAATGTGGTTGAGAAACTTATCAGCCATGATTGAATGGCGGAGCAGACTGGATGGGCCGAATGGCCTAATTTCTGCTCCCATGTCTTATGGCTATGGCCTTCAAAGTTAAAACTCCAAGCAGCTGGGTGCAGTTCTGGGATAGACTCCTTCTGGATACACAGAGGGACACAGAGAAAGCAAATAGCCTTCCTCAGAGCTTTCTTCTGATCTTTTTCAGTTGATTTCCCCTGTTCTCTTCCCACTTGCTTCTGACGAGCCATCTTAATCTCTCTGATCAGAAGCAACTTCAGAAGACTCAGTGACACATGCAGTCAGAACATCAAGGTGATATGGAACTGACATCTCTTCTTTTAAAAAAAACTTCAATCAGAACAAGTCTAATACAAGTCCTCCATTTTCTCACTGGATCACTGAACTGGATATGTACTAGTGAAATCAGCCTTTAGACAGATCTGTCACCACTGCCAACCTCTGTTACAGCTATTTAGTTTCCCCATTCTGCACCACACAAATTAAAAGGGTGTTTTATTGCAAATCTTTTTTTCAAAAAAGCAGAAACTGAAGACATGATTTTGTCACATGAAGGAAAAGGCTGTTTTAACCAGAGACTGATGAAAATAGCAGAATATTTTCACTCTTCTAGAGTGATCACAGGTAAATCATGAGCTGAATTTTCATCTGGGTGCAGAGGTGCGTTTCGGTGCACTAATGGCCATGCTTTGGTTTTTTTTTAAGGAAATCCCGTTTTCCTCTGCATTCCCAACCTCACGCCATTTTCCTCTGGTCTTTATGTGGCTCGGGAAGGCCTAGCGTGCAAATCACACACCCTCCCTTGCTGAGGCCAAGTTCCCCATTTTAAATGGGGGAGGTGGTGGCACAGCGGTATTGTCACTGGACTGGCAATCCAAAGACCTAGGGTAATGCTCTGTGGATCCAGGTTCAAATCCCACCACGACAGATGGTGAAACGTGCATTCAATAAAATACAAATCTGGAATTAGAAGTCTAATGATGACCATGAAACCTCTGTTGACTGTTGTTAAAAACCCATCTGGTTCACTAATGCCCTTTAGAGAAGGAAACCTGCCATCCTTACCTGGTCTGTGATTCCAGACCCACAGAAATGTGGTTGACTCTTAATTGGGGATGGGCAATAAATGCTGGCCTAGCTAGCAACACCCACATCCAATGAATTAAAAAAATGGATTTCCTCCTGTGCACCATTTTCATCTCGTGGTGGAGGTTTTGGAAGTCCATTAAAAGCAGGCCAGGTTTGAGAATTTGTGAAGAAAATGAAAAGGCCACTGAGGAGTCAGGAACATATTGAAAGGTAAGTGTAAAATGTTTTCACACCCTCAAATGTTGCTGTGTTGCAGTGATTCATCATAAGGATGAATCCTTTAAAGGGAAGTTGACCAACCTTGTGTATTTGTTCACATGGATTACAGTGCTTTTCCAATAGAGAAAGCGCCATAATGCAGTGAAAAAAAGCGGAACTGTCATCTGTGATTTAAATGGCTCTGGTTTATTTTTTAAACAACTGGCTTTGACACATGAAAAAAATCTAGACTGGAAAGAAATCTAACCACCTGCTGCCTTATATTGATTGGCAGGCACTCTGCTGTGAAATTGAAATGAGCATCTTATGCCCCTTCCTTCCCAAAGAAAAGTCTACTGTTTGGACAGCTATAGCCTTTCCAAATGCTTGGCTGAGTTTCAAGTTCTAGTGGGTTTCAGCATAGTAGGTGCTCCATTCATCTGAGAATGAATGGCCTTTTCAATAAGTTGTATGAGCGGACTGTCCCTTTGATGTGGTTTCTGGCTTGTTGACACAGCTAATAGGATTACAAGTGTTACAAGGTTGTTTTTCTACGTGGCAGAATGCATTTTCTTCTCAGTATTAACGATATGGAGGATTGTGAAAGGTTTAGTTTTTCCTCAAAGGAATGCAAAATATTTCCACTGATATTGCATGAAATCTGAAAGCTGTACGTTGTGCATGCTGGGTGAATGACTATGGAGGATACACAAGGATGAGAGAGATGGCATGAGGTGGCATGGGTGATCTGAGGAGCATTGAGGATATATGGGGGCATCAAGGTGACATGGGCGATCCGGGGCTTGGTGTTGGCATTGGTGATCTGGCTGAGCATGCGCTGGCTTGGGGAGTGGGTGGGGGGGGGGGGAGGGGTGAGGGAAGTGGGGCGTGAGGTTTAGGGGGCCTTTAAAAGCTGTTGGGAACTGGGATACTTTGTTGGAGAACTGAGAAGGGCCTACTAATCAGCTCATCTCCGCACACCTAAGCTCCTCATGCACCCCAGCATGGCTCAAACAGCACTGCAAACCTAACCCCGGTGTGAAAACACAAAAATGGCACACGAGGTCACACAGGTTGGGCGTGTAGCATGCGAGCCATGAAAGTACAGAGGTCGGATTTTCCCAGGCCCAGAGGAAGAGTGGGCCCCACGTGTACAAAAAACTATGAGAGATGATTGTCTTTTTGAACGCATTTAAATTATCCACGTAACTGCAGCTCCCAGCTATTCACGCTCCAATGCTGTGGAACCATCAGAAAGCTAAACCTCTTTAGACTGCTTGAGTTTCATTAATAATGCTCGCAAAAATTAAGATGTCATTTTTACACTTCTAACAACGGCTGATACTTTCTTGATTTTTATTAATGACCTAGACTTGCAGATGACACAAAACTTGGAAGTATATCGAACAATGAGGAGGATAGTGATAGACTTCAAGAGGACTCAGACAGGCAGGTGGAATGGGCAGATAGGTGGATGAAATTTAATGCACTGAAATATGAAGTGATGCATTTTGGTAGGAAGAATGAGGAAAGGCTTTACAAAATAAAGCATACAATTCTAAAAGGGATGCAAGAGCAGGGGGCCTGGGGGTAAATGTGCACAAACCATGGTCGGTGGCAAGGCAGATCAAGGAGGTGGTTGAGGAGGCGTATGAGATCCTGAGTTTTATAAATAGTAACATGAAGTACAAAAGCAAGGCAATTATGGTGAACCTTTATCAAACACTGGCTTGGCCTCAACTGGAATAGTGTGTCTGATTCTGGGCATCACACTATAAGAAGGATGTAAAGTCTTTTGAGAGGGTGCAGAAAAGATTTACAAGCATGGTTCCAGGGATTCAGTTAGATAGACATAATGCAGAAGCTGGGACCGTTCTCCCCAGAGAAGACCAAAAGGAGATTTGATAGAGGGGTTCAAAATCATGAGGGGTTTGAGCTGAGCCGATATAGAGAAACGGTTCCCACTGGGGTAAGGGTCGAGGACCAGAGGACACTGATTTAAGGTGATTGGTATAAGGGCCAAAAGGTGAAATGAGGAAAACCTTTTTCACACAGAATGTGGTTAGGATCTGGAATGCACTGGCTGATAATGTGGTAGAGGCAGGTTGAATCATGGCTTTCAAAAGGGGATTGGATAGTTACCTGAAGAAAAAAAAAATTGCAGGGCTAAGGGGAAAGTGCGGTAGAGTGGGACTAGATGAATTTCTCTTGTAGAGAGCTAGCATTGATGGGCTCCTTTTGTGCTGTAACCATTTTCATTCTATGATTCTCTTTTATACTTGTAACAGATTTCTTTTCTTAAACTGATAATGTGATATTTATTTTGATTGTAATAGTTACAAGAAAGGAACTGGAGTCACCTTATTACTGCATTTGCTCAGCCAAGTGCCAAAGGGTTGCTTAATTTAAAAAGATACTGGAGCTTGAACAGAGAACATCAGTATCTTATTTTGGTTCATCATGTCATATAACTATGCAACAGTAGACACAAGTGACACATTTGCCAGAAAACCTTTGTTACTTAAATGAAGAAAAACGCAATAGCCTTCAACATTATGAAGCAACTGCAAAAATAGATGTCCTTTTTTCCTTCAAGTACATAATTTCTTTTAGATACTGAACTATACCAACTTTCTAGCACAACAGTAAAATTGATATACTCATTAAAATTACAAACATTGTTACAGTGGATAAGGACTGCAATACAATACTCCTCATTAAGCACTTAGCATCAGCTAATCCTATTACCATGTAATGGTGACACAGAAGTGTAATAAAAGGACTCAATTCTAAACAGTAGAAGTACACAACAATGGTTACATGCTAAGAAATATACAATTTAAGCAATATAGAATTTTGTTCCAGGTATTTTATCAGTAGATTATTGAAAGCACAATGGTCAGAGGTCAATGGTGAAAATTTTATCTGTTATATGCTAGCGATGACCTGCAATGAATGAAACTACCGAACAATTCCAAACCAATCGATGTAAGAGTTAGATCAAATGACAGTAGAACGTTCGACACAACACAATTGAACCAGGCAGGCCTGAACATGTTTTACAATAAAATAAATGACATGCCATCATTAGCAAAAGATGGGAGAAAAGAAACCTGCATTGAGATTGCATTTTATCACCTCTCTCAAGATGTTCCAAAGTGCATTACATACAATTACTTATTTTTATGTGACTCTCTATGTACCTAAAAATGATCTAATGGAGTCAATTTTCTGCCCTGCTCCCAAATAACACCCAGGAATGGATGCAAAAGCAGGGAAGTTGTGATGAATCTTTATGAAACACTGGTTTGGTAGCAACTGCAACATTGTGTTCAATTCTAGCCACCACACTTTAAGAAGGATGTGAAGACAGTAGAGGTGGTGCAGAAAAGATTTACTAGCATAGATTCAGGAATAAGAAACTTCAGTTACATAGATAGGTGGAGAAGCTGGGGCTGTTCTCCTTAGCAAAGAGACGATTAAGAGATTTCCTAGAGGCGTTCAAAATCATGAAGGGTCTGGATGGAGTAGATAGTTCACAGTTCACATGGAGTTCACAGAAGAGTAAAGAACCAAAGTACACAGACTTAAAGCAATGCTAGTCCTGTTGCAAGTTGTTGCATGTATGCAACAAATGACTAGGGTCTGGAATGCACTGTCTGAGACTGTGGTGGAGACAGGTTCAATCGAGGCATTCAAAAGAGAATTGGATATTTATATGAGGAGAAAAGACTTGCAGGGCTACAGGTAAAGACAGCTAAGTAGGACTAGATGAGTTGCTCCTGCAGAGAACTGGCATGAACGCAATGGGCTTCTTCTGTGCCATAACTATTCTATGATACTATTCTATTAAAAATTGGGTGCCAATCCCTTCCTTCCATTCTGCTTCTGAGTAGTACCACACCTAAGTTTACACAATCGCTTTCTTGGAATCTGCTCCCAATGAAGACTTGGGAATGAAGGCTTCATATAAATATGAACTAGGAAAGAGGGACAGGAGTAGGCCGCTCAGCTCTTCAAGCCTGCTCCACGATTCAATAAGATCATGGCTGATCTGATTGTAACCTTACGCTTACCCCCAATAACCTTTCACTCCTTTGTTAATCGAGAATCTATCTAGTTCCACCTTAAAAGTATTCAAAGACCCTGTTTCCACTGCCATTTGAGGAACAGAGTTCCAAAGACCCACGACCCTCAGAGAAAAAACTTCTCCTCATCTCCATCTTAAATGAGCGATCCCTTATTTTTAAACAGTGACCCCCTAGTTCTAGGTTCTCCACAGGAGGAAACATTCTATCCACATCCACCCTGTCAAGGCCCCTCACGATCTTAAAGGTTTCAGTCAAATCACCTCTTGCTCTTCTAATTTCCAGTGGGTACAAGTCTAGCCTGTCCAGCCTTTCCTTATAAGGCAACCTGCCCATTCCTGGTATTAGTCTAGCAAACCTTTTCTGAACTGCTTCTAACGTATTTATATCTTTCCTTAAATAAGGAGATCAATGCTGTAAACAGTACGCCAGAATGTAAACTACCTCATCACTCAAGATTTCCTGTCATATCACCTGTTGCAATTCAAGAACAAACTGCTCCCAGAAAAACGTTGTAACACCAATTCCAGGACTGCTGCTTTGGTAATAGTTGTTTTAAGGGGTGGGCTTAATATTGTCAAGAAAGTCTGTATTTTTGGCTCTTTAGGTATAAAAAATAGTTTTGTTGCTTCTGTATTATTTTTTGAAATGGAACGCTGTTAGTCTTTTGCACTTAATGATTGAGGCCATGTTGAGCATTGTTGCCATATGACTTACTACGAGACTGTCAAGACAAAGCAACCACAAACCCTCCTGTTAGTTCTTAGTACTCTCAGATGAATGGCTATTTCTTTAGCATCGAGTCAGGATCCCCTCTCCCCTTCACCATTCACCTACTCCATGCCCTCAGAAACCAAAAGGGAAAGTCAAAAGAAGTAGCTTTCTCCATCTGCCACACCATCAGTCGTCAGGCCCCCACACAGAGAGCTTGTGGTTGCTTCACCTCAGCTGTCTTCTGCCTTTTGCTTATCAGCATTTTGTGACCATCTTACCAGCTCTCTCCAAGGCTGGCTACAGGGGCGCAGTCCCAGTTAAACAGTTAAACTTCACAACTATACCGCAGACCGCAGAACAAGTGTGAGCAACACAGCTAGCAGCTAGCTTAAGATTAAAGGTTTTATTTTAAATCCTCAAATCGACTCAGTTCCAGTATCAAGTGCCTATATTTTGCACAACTTAAAAGGGAGGAATACGAAAATTGAAAATAGCAGATTTTGGAATGCACTTGGGGAATTGACTGACCACCATATCATATCACAGGTTCTTTGACCGGGTAAAAAGAAATTGAAATTTGTACTGATCAGTGGAAATAGATGCTATACACTTCAAATGCAATGATAAGTATATTTTTGTGTTAAGCCAGAAATTCCCATGTTCCACCAATAGCAATGACTACATTGCACTGGACACATGGCCTGTTGACCATGGAAGTTCAAGATTCATTTTCCTGCACTATTCCCGTATCCCTTGATGTTTTAATATGCAGAGAATTCCAAAGATTCACCACCCTCTGAGTGATGAAATTTCTTCTCGTCTCAGTCCTAAATGGCCTACCCCTTATTCGGAGACTGTGTCCCCTGGTTCTAGACCCTCCCAGCCAGGGGAAACATCCTTCCTGCATCTACACTGTCAAGCACGGTAAGAATTTTGTATGTTTGAAAAGGATCACCTCTCATTCTTCTAAACTCCAGAGAATGAAGGCCCAGTCTATTTAATCTTTCCTCATAGGATAATTCCTCCATCCCAGGAATTAGTTTAGTGAAGCTTCATTGCACTCGTGTCCATGGCAAGTATATCTGTCCTTGAGTAAGGAGACCAAAACTGCATACAATACTCTAGGTGCGGTCTCACCAAGAACATTAAATGAAGAAGGTGGGGAAGAGACACAATTTTCCATCATGTTTGAACCATTGTTAATAAAGCAATATTGCAGTTACTCCAAATTTCTTTCCAAGGCTAGAATAAATTGTTCAATGCAGATTTAACACTGTGAGGGAGCAAGTAATGTGCTGTTAGCTCTATTGATAAAGCATAAACTCATATCTTGATGGATAATTTGTATGAAGGACAGAGTAACACTGCCATAATTTAAAATGTGCTGACAGCAGTCACAGGTCTCAACATTAATCTAAGTGAGCAGCTAATTCTGAAAACATCCATCATCACAGTAGAAGGAAAAAACAGTCATCCCTATCCAGTGAGGTCAACGGTACAATGACGAGCTTGGAGATTGATTGCCTCTGGTAGAAGATTTAAAAAATGATTTGCAAAGGTGTTACTTATAACAATCCAACTTAACTGGAATCCCAGCCATCTTTCTTTTGTATATTCAGCATTACAACTTGCTTGAAACAAATAATTGGGAAGAAACAGCGCCTGGCTGCAACACTGAACTCAAGGCTTAACTTAATTTTTAACAAAGCACCTTTATATTTGAGGTGAGGCTTTTTTGTGCGAAACCTTCTTTACAACACATCCATGACAGAGGCATCAATCACCACTACAATTCCATACAGCATTTCAACAAAGTGCATTATGACTATAACATGCAAATTTGCACTTCCTTTGAATGAATTGAAGGTAGAATGGATACAGTAAGGGTACTTTTACTCTTGATGAGAAAAGTTCATCAAATCCAGTAATTAAGGCAATTTATTTCAATGGGCTTTCAATAAGCAAAGTACTTCAGGGCAAAGGGCTGAACCTCCCATTGGGTAGGTGCGTGGGCGGGCAGCCCTCCTATTGGCGCCCCCAATTGGGGGGTGCGCCACCATTTTTAGTAGGTGTGCCAATTAAGGCCCATCCAGCTTGACATCCGCAGGGAACATCTATGCGCTTCCTGTGCAGACGGGAGGGATTCCTAAAATCGGAAGTGCGCTCCGAACTCCCTCAGGCAGATCGGTTCCCAAAGTAAAAAAGTTACTGCAGTGAAAATTTCATTCACCATTCATGTCCCCTCATGTGACAGTGTCACATGAGTTGGGACATGGACATAACATTAATTAAAAGTGTCTCTTAATTTTTTGAATCAGCAATGAAACCTCATCCCGCTCGTGGATGGGTTTCATGCTTTTTCAGATGGCCGCCAGCGCTCCCGACCTGCCCGCCAAACTTAAGATTGGACGGGCAGGTCCACTAATGAGCTTAATTGTTTTTTGAATGGCCTAAATAGACAATTGACAGGTCAGTGGCCACGCATCCAAGTCAGATGCACGCCCACCGAACTGACAATCTAAATGATGGCGGGGTGACTGTAGGACGCATGCCCAACATCACCCCATGTCGTTTTGCGCATCGGTGAGCGGGGCCCGCCCCCACTCGCTGACCAGAAGATGCTGGCCCAGAGTTCAGACAAGTCATAGTAATTTTGATGGTAAAGTCGGGTCACACAGTATACTGATTATTTGTATTAACATTTTTAGGTTGGATTGCAATGCAATATAGGCTATGCAAGCACTGCGCCTCAGTCCCAGATCAGAAATATGAAGCATCTTACTATTGTAGACAGTGCTCAGGTGAAAGTACTGCGTCCGCATCAATTTCAGTGTCAACTGACATCATCTACACTCAGATAGATGAACAAGAGAATGAGTGCTCAGCAATTTGAAGCGGACAGTGTTTAGACCTAAAATAACTTTATTTAAAAAAACACATTCTCTAGTGGTACAATATAAAACACACCTGTTTAAAAAAGATCTACAAAATTGCATAAGCTGTACTTGGACACCTTAACCCTTCATTTTTGCTACACTGCCAACAAAGTCAGTGCTTGAATTGAGCAAATTTTAGGGTTTGACAAGCTAATCATGCTCCTTGACCTTTTTCCTCCCAAAACTCTTCCCTGAAGGCAGCAATTCATGCTGGTACATAATTCCAGAGGCAGTACTGCAGGCCCACAAGGACGTCATCCAAATGTTTCCCTTCACGTGCGAATCCAGACAGCGATTGTTTTTCACTACTTGACTGTGGAGGGTCGACAGAACCAAACCCACGATGGTACACAAACCTGCACTTTCAGCCATGGCAGCTGGACGTAATCAGGAAAGAGGGCTCGAGCCAATTATCCCCTTCCGCAATCCAGGGGCGCTTAAGACTCCAGCAGGCACTACCAGCCTGGCTGAGATCAGATAACGCAACACAGGGCCGAGTACCATACATAAGAAAGTGAGAACTTCAGAGCATAAGAAATAGGAATAGGAGGAGATTATCGGCCCTTTGAGCCTGCTCCACCAATCACTGCTGAATGTTCTTCCCCAACTCCACCTTCCCGCACTATCCCCACAACTTTCAAAAATCTATTAAGCTCAGACTTGAATATATTCTGTAAATGAACATCCACAGCCCTCTGGGTATTGGGTGAGAGTGATCCATGTGTCCACTGAGCCACAGGTCAGCTCTGAGAATAAAGTCTTTGAAAAGCCACTAATTATTAACATTTTGGTTAGTGTTACACACAGAGCAATGGCACACAAGTTCGACGCCCACATAATAAGTTCTCTATTTTTCCCAGAGGCTAATTGAAGGTGAGGCAATTTCTCTTCAGTTGGAGAAAAGGGTAAGAAAGTCTTATCAATGGTTGATCGCAACACTCTTATACATACCTTCCAGTTGGTGGGCCGATTGACCAAGGCTGAGTTGGAAGTTATCTGCTCCCTTCTCAATTGGAGTAGACTAACTACATTCCCAAGTTCCTCAGTCATTAAATTTAGCTTCCTCTCCAGCTTGGTGCAGCCACTCAGAAAAGTGTACACTGCGCTGTATTTACAAAAAACATAACTGGGTAACAGGAGAAACAGAAAATGCCCTGCTAAATGCTTTTCAACAAGGAACTGGATATATTTTTGAAAAGGAAAAATATACTGGGTTAGGGGGCAAAAGAGCAGGGTAGCAAAACTAATTGAATAGCTCTTTGCAAATGCATGATGGGCCGAGTGGTCTCCTTCTAAGCTATATGATTCTAGGATATGAAATACACCACAGATCAGTCAGTATCTGATTGAGGGAAATAGATTAACATGTAGGCTTTAATGCCTTGTCTAAAGTCAAGATTGTAACTTGAAATGTCAATGTTGTATCTAGACTCTTTCAGATGCAGTGTATTTACAGTATTCACTGCTTGTTTTTCGGTGGGTCCATGGTTTTATTTCTGCACTCAAATAACTCTCAGAATACCCATATCACACTGTATGTAATGGTTCCCCCATAGATCAATTCCTCAACCTATGGAAGGTACACAGAATCTAATGCGAAAGATGACCATTCTCTGATGAAGCTATTCACAACAATCTGACAGCCAGAGAAAATAAAATCTATTGAAAGCTCATTCAGCTCTGTTAGTAGTAACAGCAGTAACCTGTTCAGGTCGTAGACTTAAGATCTTTATTTGTGATTTATGTTCAGCCATGTTTAAACACCTTTTACAGCTAATTCCTCTGGATTAAAGTGCACTGCAATGACATTTTTAGTTATTGATGATCCACGAACATAATTTACCTATGTTGTAGGTGGAAGTTGTTAATTCTGGATTAAAACCCCAATGGGATCATTAAAAAAAGCTGCAAAAACACATTTAATATGGGTGGGTGGGGGAGGAAGCTAAATGTGTTCCCAGCTGTACCGAATTCACTGAAGCTGCTTTAATCATGTGTTTAGTGCTGCTAGCTCCCAGCATGCAGGTCTCATGCATCTGGCAGCAACTTGCCAGGATGGTTAAGGCCAGCAGCCAGGAACCCCAGTGAAAAAAGATCTGCCTGGCCACTGGTTTTAGTCATTCCGATAAGTTTACTTTGCTGTTGCTGCTGTTTGAACAAAGCTGAACATCAGAAGCATAGCACAGAGCACATATAAGCTGCTTTTATATTGGGCTGTTTTAATTCGAGTTCTGAGAGTTCCCGATGGATTACACAGTTAAATTTAAGTCCTTTAACCTGGGAGCAGTCTTGTGGGTCCTTTTAGTGAGTCGCCAGAATCAGGGAACTGGGTTGAACAGGAGAAATAGCAGCAGACACCACAGTCATTTCTGACTCTCGAAGGCTCAGCTGGTAGTACTCCTTCCTCTGAATCAGAAGGTTGTAGGTTCAAGTCACACTCCAGAGACCTGCATGCAAAATCTGAGCTGACACACCAGTGTAGTACTAAAGGAAGTGCTGCACTGTCAGGGGTGCCATCCTTTGGCTGAGTCTTGAAACTGAAGTCACATCTGCACTCTCAGATGTATATAAAGTTCCCATGGCACTATTCAATGAGGAGCATGGAGTTCTCCCTGATGTACTGACCAAGATTTAGCCCTCAAGCAACCGCTAAAACAGATTACCACGCTCTTCATCACAGTATTGTTTGTGGGAGCTTTCTCTCCATAGATTGGTCATGGATTTCCTACATTACCACAGCTACTGCGCTTCAAAAAGCAATTCATTGGCTGTAAATCTCTTTGGGACATCCTGAGGTCATGAAAGATGCTATGCAACTGCAAGCCTTTCTTTCTAATACACCTGCACAGATGCATAATTAGGTTACAGCTAGTTCCTAAAAACTACAACAGATGTGGGATCAGGTTGCACTTATAACAAGTTCTCATGTCAGTCAGACCAGTCAAATTTCCATAAAGATGAGCCCATTGCTAAAGGTACTAGACGCAGCCAAGAAAACCACTGCTAATTTTCAGCCGTTGCTGGACTTGGTAAAGAATCAAGAATGTGCATTTATGTAACCACCCTTAAGGTAGTATCACATCCCAATGTGCTTCACAGGAGTGTTAACAAAGTTTGGCACAGACCCACAAAAGGAGATATTAGGGATATCTTAAAGGACAGGTTGATCACAGAGCTAACTTTTAAGGCACAGCTTCAAGAAGGGGAGAGAGGTGGGGAGGCAGAGAGGTTTAAGGAAGGAATTCAAGAGCTTGGGATCCAGACAGCTAAGTATATTCGCATAAAAGCATTGTGCACTTTGCAAGGCAAGGACAGGGCTGACATTTGCACTTGACTTCAGCAACAGAATTGCAAAATCAGAAGAAACTAAAAAAAGGACTAGCTAACACTTCATATATTTTAGTATAGTAATCTATTGACTGTACATAGTGCAGCACAAAAAGTATAAGAGCCTTCATGCAGTCTTACAGTGCAATTCAAAAAAATCCTGTATGTGGTATTATATAGCATAGTCTCTCCTTTACTTCGATCCCTATGGTTCGACTATAGGGGAAGGACATGAGGAATAAAGGAATAGAAGGGTATGGTGATAGGGCAAGATGAAGAGTGAGTGGGCGGAGGTTCACGTGGTGCATAAGCACTGGCTTAGTGATTGGGTCGAATGCCTGTTTCTGTGCTGTAAATTGTGTGTGTGTTATGTAAAAGTAGCTGTCAGCCTACTCCACAGTTAAACTTTTATAAGCTGCATAAGCTCAGTAGCTTTTTGTTTCACTCTCCGCACTCTTATGTAACTAAATGCTAGTTTTCCTCAGCTGCAATAATTTTATGTTTGAGGTTTAATCTGCACATGTGCAAATGATCATTTTTGAATTTTTCTGAAGCAGTCTCACAAGAAGCAAATAATTCTGATGTGCCGGAATATTCAGGTCGGCCCCACTCGCTGATGCATAAAATGACGGGCAGTGCCGTCGGGCGTGTATCCCGACATCACTGTGCGTTATTCAGACCTTCAGTTCAGCGGGCGCACACCAGAGTTGGCTGCACGTCCGCCAAACCGTCAAAGGCCTATTAAGGCCATTTAAATGTCAATTAAAATAATTAACAGAGCTGCCCGTCCAAGCTTAAGGTTGTCGGGCAGGCAAAGAGCCCAGGCGGCCTTCACATTTATCATGAAACCTCATCCACGGGCGGGATGAGGTTTTGTGAAGGTTTTTAAACATTAATAAAAAATTTTACTAAAATTCATGAACATGTCCCAGCTCATGACACTGTCGTCTTAAAAAATCTTAAATTTTTTTTTTTGTCTTTATTTAACTTTTTCAAAATCAAGCTAATCTCCCTGAGGCAGCTCTGAGGCCCCGACTCAGCCTACTCCCCCTGCCCACACAGCGAGTGCTCAGCGCTTCCAAGTGTGCGTCACACTGGGTGGACCTTAACTGGCCCGCCCATGTAAAATGGCGGTGCGCAGCCAATCGCAGGCGACAATCGGCTGCGCACCCGCCCGCGCCCACTCCCGCTCAGCACCCCCGACAGGGAGAAAATTCTCCCCACGGAGAAAATCCTATGGAATCTCTGATGGTCAGCAGCATGTGATCTGTGAAGGAATTGTCACAAGTTTTGCGATATTGATCCGCAATACAGAAACTCAGCATTGTTCAGAACTGAATCATTCAGAATTAAAAGAGAACATGGGAATATGGCATTGAGATAGAGGATCAGCTGTGATCATATTGAATGGCAGAGCAGGGTCAAAGGGCCGAATGGCCTACTCCTGCTCTTAGTTTCTAGCATCAATACTGAATTGTTCAGAATCAAAAGCTCCTCAGTTACATACTGTACCTGGTCACAATAGGTGAATTAAATCAGAAATAGAAAGGTGCCTGAACTGAAACCAAGAACAATACAGATGCAAATACAAAGATTACACACAACGTTCCTTTTCTTACAGCTAAGTTTTAAAGAACATCTTCAAGAAGGAGAGAGAGGTGGGGAGGCAGAGAGGTTCAAGGAGGGAATTCTGGAGCTTGGGTTCCAGACAGATAATTATATTTGCATAAAAGCAATGTGCACTTTGCATGGTAAATATCATACTGGTACTTGCAGTCAACTTTAGTAAGAAAATTGCAGAATCAGAAGGATCTAACGAAGGGCCAGCTTCCATGTCATGTATTCTTAGTTAAGCAACCTATAGGCTGTACATATGCATCACAAAAAGTTTTTTAAAAAGCCTTACAATGTAATTCAAAAAAATCTTGTACATAATACTATACAGCATAGTCTTTCCTTTATTGTTGGTGTGATTTAGCAGTGACCAGAGATTCCCATACAAGATAGCTTAATGGGCAGGATTTCTCAGTTGGCATGAGGGGGCGGGACCTGCACGCTGACATGTAAAATAACACGGGATGATGTTGGGCGGAACTCCCAACATCACCCTGCATCATTTCAATTTTCAGGTCGGCGGGGGTGCAGTCGAATCAGCTGTGCACCCACTGACTTGTCAACGGCCAGTTGATGCTATTTTAAAAGTAATTGCAGTAGTTCAAGGGCCTGCCCGTCCAACCTTAAGGTTGGCGAGCAGGCCAGGAGACCTGGCGGGCTTCAGAGAAAGCATGAAACCTCACCCATGGGCGGGATGAGGTTTCATGTAGGTTTCTAAAAACTTAATAAAAGTTTAACTAAAAGTGATGGACATGTCCCAACTCATGTGACAGTGTCAGGGAAATTTTATTTTTCTATTTTTAACTTTTTTGAATTTGGCACCTATCTCCCTGAGGCAGCACAAGCCTCAGGGAGATGGGTGCACTCTTTTGTGCGCATGTGTGAAAGAGCACACTCTTGGCTTAGGGAATCCCCTCCCACCGCCTGAACAGGGTACGCATAACGCTTCCTGGCGGGCGTCACGCTGGACAGGCCTTAATTGGCTTGCCCACGTAAAATGGCGGCGCGCCCCCAATCGGGGGCACCAATCGGAGGTGTGCCTGCTACTGAACTCCCCCCCCCACCCCCCGCCCCCACAATGGGGGGGGGGGGGGGGGGGGGGGGGGTGCTATTCTGCCCGATGGGTTGCAAAATATTTAACAGACAGTAAATCCAAATACCTGAGGTCATTGAAGATACTGTATTAAAGTCTCCGTTAATTAACCCTATCTATCCAAGTCTTGCATTTAGTACGTCTCAATCATATCACATGTTAGGAAAAATGTCATGATTGGTATTAATGTCCCTCTGGTTGAAAAGCCAACAAATCAAAATAATAACTTTTTAATTGCTCAAACAGAACAAAATAAATGGGTTGGGAGCTATTATTCATCAGGAAAGTGGCTCATCACCACCTTCTCTCAAGGGCAGTTAGGGATGAGCAACAAAACGTTGGTCCTATCACCAACGCTCACATCCCATTAAATAACTTTTTTAAAAGCTTCATAAACTGTAACTAAGTTACTCAAAAATCAAATTAACTCATGGGGTGGCATTTTGCATTTTAAGTTAGGACCCCGACGCAGGAATCAAGTATTGGTCCCAACCCTGCATCTCCCGAACTTCATTTTGCCTTGGTTGGCCAATTAATGGTCATAGGGCATGCTGGCCATCTGATTAAGGATAGTGCAAGGGCTTTTGATAATAGAGGAGATTCTCCAGCAAGGAAGGAGCTGCAGCCTGCCTTTGCAAATAAGGGAGAGAGGGGTTGAGGGTGGTGCCTCCACCTTCAGGTGCCCTCTCGGCAACTTTAGAAAGATTGAAATGAAAAATGCTCATAACTGCCAAGCTACTATTGCGGAGGGGAAATCCCTCCACACGGCAGCCCATTGCCACAGCTGTGATCAGGTAGATTGGCCTTTTGATTATCTTAACTAGCTACCTGTCATTTGTTGGGAGTTGCCATTCCGCTTCCCTCCCCCCACCCCCAACCCTACCATCCCCAAAATGGCTTGGGGCCGGAGGGCTGCTGGAAAACTGGCATGTCATCTAGCAGTGTGGGATTATGCACCCATCCACCTCTGTTCCCGCCGCTGTCAGCCCCCGAGGATCCTGCCCAAGGAATCTCAAGCCCTCCTAGCAATCTGTTGTTCACCCTCCATTTTTTCCACTTCTCCGGGGCATCCTCTCCACGCCAGTTCTCAGGGGCCATTGTCTGGAGGCTAATACAGTGGGGACTTTGTGCCTTTGAAAAGAACACAGGGGAGAGCAGCAAATCATGCTCATGATTAAGCATTTGAGCTGTGGAGCGACTCGAGAAGTTGACAAAGTTCACACAGAAGAAACAGTCACAAAACAAAACTCAGAGGTTTACAAAGTTCTATCATCAACAGATCACGAATAAATTGTTTAACATAACCATACTCAAGCCTAGGGGAGTGAAGGCAAATTGTTTAGACTTAATAACTTCACGCAGAGGATAATGGATACAGAACAGACACACAGAGATCTCACCATTTTCAAGATACAGCGATGGAGCTTTTGATAAATGATTCAGTGATGCAAAAATAAACATGTTTATTGAACTTTGGGATAAATCATTATGGTTTCTTCCTTTCTGTAAACTATGTGCACCAGTATCATGAGGCTTAATAAGGTAAAGACTGAAATAAAAATAACATGCAGTTTTACAGCAACTTCCATGAGCTGAGGACATCTCAATGTGCTTCACAGCTAATTGAATATTTTTGTTGATGTTTCGAGTCCTCATGACCCTTCAACAGAACATGAGGACTCGAAATGTCAACTGTGCTCTTCTCCACCGATGCTGCCAGACCTGCTGAGTTTTTCCAGGTATTTCTGTTTTTGTTTTTGTTTTGGATTTCCAGCATCTGCAGTTCTTTGTTTTTATATAAATATTTTTGTTGTTGTATTGTAGAGAAAAATGATAGCCAATATGCACACAGCAAGATTCCAAAAACAACCATGAGATAAATGACCGATAATTTGTTTTATTATCTTTGGCTGAGGGAAACGGTGGCCAGGGCACCAAGGAACTCCCCTTTTCTTCTTGAAATAGCATCATAGAATCTTTTATGGCCACCTGCAAAAGCAGGTGGAGCCTCAGTTTTTCTTCACATTTGAAAGACAGCATCTCAGAGAGCTCCTCAGTCCTGCAGCAGAGTACTGAGGTAGTGCTGTACTGTTGGGTGCCACCTTTGATAAAGTAATTTATGTGACACCCATAAAAGGGGGTTGAGTGTTTTCAAGGTTGGACTTAGAACTGGATTTTATCACTGGCTTCAAGGCCAAATGGGGGTCCTGACCCGGCACTTACCAGCAGCGGAACCAACTCAGCAACATTCCGGGAAGCAGCTTCCTGAGTGGCCTAACTGACTGGCAGGACATATCTGCTGCTCGCCCAATCAGAGCAGCCCTGAAGCCTCTGCAGCCCCACTCAAAGAGGTGGGCACTGCTGAGACAGCTTGGAGAATGCCAGTGTGCCTCAAAATGGATGAGAAGCTTTAATTTAGTATTCTGGGAGGCTGTGGGGGGGGGAGGGGAGGGCCCCATAAGAAGGTGGGAAAACCCCTCTGAATGGATGCCCTGAGGCCATGGGGATACCTTTTCTCCCACAACTGCCTTGTGGATTATTGGGCTATGGCACCTCCAGCTCTGGTGGCCCCTTCCCAGAGGCTGGCACAGGGAGGCCATCTCCATGAAGCTGGGAGATTCCACATGCAGAGGGCAGCTGCTTCAGCGTGGGCACCCTGAAAAATTGCCCCTACTAGGGGACTTAATTGTTGAAGTGGGCTGTCCAGCCCCTTGCAGTGGGCAGCCCATCTGCCTCCCGGCCCGCCTCTAGATGCAGGAAGCCCTCTGAAGTCTAAAAAATAAGGAAGCTGTTTGAATCTGACAGCCAGTTTGAAACTTCCAAAGGATAAAAAAGTTCAGACTAATATTTCTTATCATTGCTGGAGCAGCGCAAAAAAAAACCCAGCAACTTGACAACAAGCTCCAACAGCAAAAACAACTCACAATGACACATGATAACCATCTCACTTACAGCACTTGTGGCAGAACCTGCCTCTCAGGGACTTTTCTCTTCAACCATCGGAAAAAGTTCACCATATGAAGCTATCCTATCCCCAACAGATTTGTTGCATTTCCATATTGCAGCTGGAGTATAATGTGGGAAAATGTGAGCGTGGTGGATAGGCTGCTTTGTCCTAGATGGCACTGAGCTTCTTGAGTGTTTATTGGAGCTGCACTCATCCGGGCAAGCGCAGGGTATTCCATCACACTCCTGACTTGTGCCTTGCAGATGGTGGACAGGCTTTGGAGAGGCAGGAGTTGAGTTATTCATGGAATTTCCAGCCTCTGGTCTACTCTTGTAGCCACAATTATATATATATATAGCTGGTCCAGTTAAGTTTCTGGTCAATGGTAACCCGCAGGATGTTGATGGATTATAGCATTTTATTTCCACGTGGAAGAATTCCCATGGAAATATATATTAATTAGATGATTATTCATCCATTTCTTAATTAAATTCATAACAAATCTAACATGAGGTCTGATGTTGTGATTAGTGTCTCATTTTAGGAGTTTTGAATATTTTTCCATAACTAACAAACATGAATGAAAATAAGTTACTTTTACAACAGAGTATGCCCTGGGTTTGTCACAATTATTTACCTACAAGGCAGATAAAGGCACAGTCCAGTTTAAAGGGAGCTACAGTTCATCACAGGCATGAGCCAAGAAAAACATTAGGTTAAAGTCCAAAAACTGACATGAATGAAACCACACAAAAACATGCCTACAGGACAAAAGTCTACCCTTCTCAAAACAGGATCCTTGAATTAGCCAGTTGGATTAAAGCCTCCAGTTGCATTAAGCAATCTTCTTCCTCTGAAACTTGCAGTCCAAAGCAAACACAAAGGTAAATATAGATTAAGAAGATACGGTTTGCACACATATATGTGGATGCATGGTTGTGCTGGGAGCTTTAGGGGATAGAGCTCAGAGGTGTGTCAGTGTTTGTGAGACCCTAAAAGTATTAGATTATGTAGCTGACCTGAGACATGTTTCTCCACAGTAGTTCTGCTTTGATAACAGAGATTGCTCTGCTTACGTGACTAGTAATAAGACCAACAGATAGATTGAAAGCAGCCTATGTCCTAGACAGCTTTTCCATTACGGGTAACACCTAGGCCAGAATCTTCCGTTTGGGCCCCGCACGCCCTTTGCATAAAATGACACACGGTGATGTCAGGCGTGTGTCCTGACGTCACCACGTCATTCAGCTCTTCAGTTGGTGGGCGAGCGCCAGAGTCGGCCGCGCACCCACCAAAGTTTCAAAGGCCTGCTAAGGCCATTAATTACCTAATTGAACTGATTGTCTGGGCTGCCCATCCAAGCTTAAGGTTGGCGGGTGGCAGACGAAGAGCCCCGGCGGCCTTTGCATTTCTCGTGAAACCTCATCCACAGGCAGGATGAAGTTTCATTAAAATGCACAGACATGTCCCAGCTCATGCGACACTGTTGCATGAGGGGATATGTCTGAGCAATTTTTTTTATTGCCATGATTTATTCTTAATCAGTGCCGCGCCTCAGGGAAACTTTTGTGCTCTTTCCTGCGCATGCCCCAAGAGAGGTCACTAGCTTGAAAACAGTATGGATCCACGAGTTCAGAAGATGTGGGTGCATGGTTGTTCTATGAGCTTTAGGGGAATACCAGAACAGGTACTAAATGTGACACTGATATAAATTGTGTTATCACTGGACAGATCTGGCTCAGCATCATTTTCGCATGTTAGAGAATCACTGTCAGTAACAGGATCCAAACTGGAACAATACATCATCAGCAGGTCAGCACTACATTTGCCATATCTTCTCAACTCGTGGATCCATACTATTTTCAAGCTAGTGACCTCTCTTGGGTCAATACTCTAACACTAATTTTCATGCAGTTTGAGGGTATTAACAACCTAGGGGGACAATTTTCTCCCCGTTGGGTGGGCGGTTTGGGAGTGGGCAAGGGCAGGTGCGGAGCCGATCGCCACCCGTGATTGGCTGTGCACCATTCTGCGTGCCATTGGCCCACCCAGCATGACCTTCTGGGCAGGGGGAAGAGGGAGAGTCTGGGCATGCACGTGAAAGAGCACAAAAGTTTCCCTGAGGCACGGAACTGATTAATTTAAGAATAAAACATTGCAATAAACCAAAAAGAAAATACTCAGACATGTTCCCTCATGTAACAGTGTCTCATGAGCCGGGACATGTATATGTATTTTAATGAAAATTTTTATTTACTTTATAAAGCCTTCGTGAAGCCTCATCCCGCCCGTGGATGAGGTTTCATGAGAAATGCGAAGGCCGCCGGGGCTCTTTGCCTGCCCCCCCGCCAACCTTAAGGTTGGATGGGCAGCCCAGACAATCAGTTCAATTAGGTAATTAATGGCCTTAGCAGGCCTTTGACCTGCGGCCGACTCTGGTGCATGCCTGCCGAACTGAAGATCGGAATGACATGTGGTGACATCAGGACATACGCCTGACATCACCGTGCATCATTTTATGCAAAGGGTGTGCGGGGCCCACTCCTGCATGCCAAACGGAAGATTCTTGCCTAGGTGTTACCCTGGTAATGGAAATTTTGTCTAGGACATAGGCTGCTTTCAATCTACCTGATGGTCTTATTACCACTCTCGAGCTTGCTAGTCATGTAAACAGAGCAATCTCTGTTATCAAAGCAGAACTACTGTGGAGAAACATGTCTCAGGTCAGCTACATAATCTAATACTTTTAGGGTCTCACTAACACCGACACACCTCTGAGTTCTATTCCAATAAACTCCTCAGCTACCTTTGCGATCAAGGCCAGAAACGGTGAACTGTAGTGCAATGATCAACCCTGAGTTTAATATCTTTCCTCACATTTGAGCAGTCATTTCCTCCTTCTTAACGTGCAAGATATACAGCTGATTTCCCTCCCTCAGCTCTACCATCAGCAAAATCCTAATAGATGCCTTCATCTCCTCAATACAGGATTTCCCCAAGTAACTCTTCAATAGTCTTTCCATCTTCATGAACTACTTGCCATCCACCGAAGGCCCAAGAGAGGGGTTGCACAAGATGCAAAACACCATGGCCCATGTGGTCGGGGGACCTGGGCTGAACTCGCAGCTTTTGCCTTTGCTGGTAGCACCACCCTTCTCTCAAGTGGCCACTTCACACTTCAAAGTATCCGCCCACAAGCACGCAATGAGCACTCCGCTCCGTGACAAAGTTACAGCGTGTGAGATCAGAATGTCCTGAAGAAAGAGCCCAAACCTGCGCGGCCATTTGTTTTTGACAGCTAGCATGCATTCTGGGTGATGTAGTCTGTCCTTGCCTGTGCTCTCGCTCTCCCACACAGGCACCTGCCCAGTAAAGGACTACAGGGGTCGCTCACAAGATGGCGGAGCAAGCCAGCGAGGCCAAGAAGAGTGGCAGTTGCAGCAACAGTGAGGCAGATGGAATGTTAGACAGGACAAAGAGGAATCCCATCTTGCCACCCTCACACCCATCCCAAATGCCTCCTGAGCGATATTAATCTTCAAACCCACTGGGCCCAGGGGGAGTGAGAGTGCATGAGGGTGAGTGAGAGAGAGAAAAAGAACCCCGAGACTGGGAGTGAGCCGGACACACACGCTGCTCAGTATGGACACACACACACACCCCTCCTCACTCCCCAAAAACCTAGCCACACACCAGGCCAGGAGAGGCAGAAAGCCATGCTGAAAGGGAACCCGCTTCTGATCCCCACTTTCTTCTGAATTTTGCTGAGGCCAGATCACAGCGTGCGCAACCAGAGGCAAACACAAGATCAGTGTTAGTTAAACGCAACTCCTTAGCTAACCCCTGGTCCCCTCTCCCTTCCCTGGTGACCAGAGGTTGGGAGAGTCTGTCTCCCTCCAGCTCCATTTAAAAGCGAAAAGGCAAAAAAGGTTTTATTACTTAGCTCTGCTGGTGACACTTCTTAATGGTCATTTTTATTCATTACTCTTTTTTTTTAATGATCAAATTATTACTTTGGCATTGATTTTTTTGTTTGCTCAGCAAGTTGGCTATGTTTTCTTCATACTTTTTTTAAAATTTATGTTTAATGTTGTGCTGAACCAGATCTCAGGCAGCTGCTGCTGGGTTTCTTGCTGAGGGGAATGAGAGGCTGACAAGAGTCTGGTTGCTTTTTGGGGCACTGGCAAAAGGGGTTATTTTTGTTCCAATAGAAATGGGAAGTGTTGGGAATCTGTTTCTCTCTGCACAGATGCTGCCAGACGTCAGTGACCATTCGTCAGAGCTAGTGCAGATCATGGACCTGAAGCATTAACTCAGTTTCTCTCTCCACGGATGCTATCTGGCCTGCTGAGTATTTCCTGCATTTTCTATTTATACTTCAGATTTCTACCATCTTTGCTGTCCTATTATATGCTCCAAGTTGGGCATTTGTAAGCGTGGTTAGTTTCAATTTAAAATGAGTTAATATTTATCACTCAATGCAAAGTGTAATTATTTTGTGAACAAAGCCCACTTGTGTGGATAGAAATAGCACATTATTGCAGGTGAATTGGCTGGTGCTAATTTACTGGAAGGTTTTGCCATTTTTGAACTTGGAAGTGAAACCAATAGAAAATGACACTGCTCAAGTTCGAGGTGCTTTTTTTCTACATGGCATTGTTGTTTGCAGCTTGTGAGGTTCAAGTCTTATGGATGTTGCTGTCTGGATATTGCAAAAGGCCAGGTTCAAAGAAGCGTAGCTGCCTACATAATATGCATGACCAAGTTGTATGTAATTGTCTGGCAAAGCCATGGTTGTAAAATGTATCATACTGAAACCTGAGCTTTTGATAGGCTTTATAAATAGATGCATAGAGCACAAAAGCCAAGAGATTTTGCTGCACCTATATAAAACGGTTCAATGCTACTGTGACTATAGCCCCCAATTCTGGGTGTCTGAAGGATGTGGGGGGGGGGGGTGGTAAAAGGGGGAATAAGGTGCCCAGAAACAGGAGAAGCATCAGGGCCCATGATTTTCTTCTCTGGCCCTGCATCTATCCACACCAAGGACAACCATCTCAAAGCTTGCTAAACCCCACTGACTTCATTTGTGCCAGACAATAGATTGCAAGACACTCATCACTGTCTTTGAATACCCACATGCCTACGCTCCTCCCAATCTTCATGACATACTCTAATTTTGTGCATGCATCCTCCACTCCCACAATATTGGTACCAACCAACCTCTCACCCTGGCTCCCTAACTCTACCACTGGCTACTACACCTTCAATGTGCAAGATCTCCGCCCTTGGGAGCTCCATCTCACAGCTGTCTTCAAACTACTTCCCTATCTTCAAAAACAACCTGAAGACTCCAACTGTCTCCATGCCCCTTGCTCAGAAATCACTCACTGCCCACAGTCCTGTTAAATTGCTCTGAAGCAAAACTCTGAATGTGAAGACAGCTACAGAAATCTAATTGCCATCACTATTCTAACACTCTGGTTAAATTCATACTTATTACTTCCCTTTTTATTGCTTCATTCAGTTCGCCTTATTCACAAATTTCACCACTAAATATGCAGTGTGCATGTGACCAAACATCAGTTAACTGTGCCATCAGGGCTAAGAATTCTCGACAGAGGTACCTCGGCATTGAATTTTCACCCATTAGCTTCAGGCTCAAGCTCAGAGCTAAAGCAACTTCCACAGAGCCCTTCATACAGCAATACTTCTAGTACCAGCAAAAGCGATAATTAATAAACCCTGTTGGCCCAGCCAACATTCCATAAACACTCCAACTTCTTCCCCATTGCTGAGCACTGTCACAATTGGTCCACATCTACTATTATACGCTACAGGTATATCTAAGCATAGTGGTGAGGACAGAAAGAACTTACACTAGTAAAGCACCCTATCACATTCGGAAAACATTTCAAGGTATCAAGCCAATGAACTACTTTATTTAAAACGGAGACCTTAGCAAACAAAGCAGCCAATTTGCACACAGCAAGGTCCCACAAACTGCTAATGAGAAAAAGTATCAGTTCATCTACTTTTTATTTATTCTTTCATGGGGTGTGGGCGTCGCTGGCAAGGTCGGCATTTGCTGTTGATCACTAATTTCCCTTGAGAAGGTGCTGGTTTGCTGGTGTTAGTTGAAGAAGAATTGCTGAACAGGAGACTGAAAACACTACCTACTCTTCCTTGACAGTACCCTGCAATTTGGAGAAAGAACGATGTGGTCTAAAGATAACTTGACCATCAATGGCTGAGCTGCATCCAGCAAAGTGGTAAGCTCAAGGTATCATCCATGGTAGCACTCTTGCCTCTGAGTCAGAAGGGGTAGGTTCAAGTCTTACTCCTTAACAAAAAAGCCAAGTTGACACTTCAGTGCAGTACTGAGGGAATGTTGCAAAGCCAGAATTCGGAATATAGGAAAAACATAGGGAATAGGAGCAGGAGTAGGCAATCAGCCTGCTCTGCTATTCAACTGGATCATGGTCGATCTTCTACCTCAATGACATTACCTGCACACACCCCCCACACCCCCCAATCTCTATCCTGAACATGCTCTGTTACGACCGGGATGGGAGGTGTGCAGGTTATCTAGCCCCACTACTCCACAAGTCGCACCATTAGTTTGAAAGTTTAACTCACTTACCAAAATGGCCAATTATCTACCTCCACTACTGTTACCCATAATAAAAGAGACTTTAATCAGGCTTCTTTCAATAAACTCAGAATGATTGATTTATTATAAAACAAAACTTCATTTCTAAAACAATTTGCAAGAACTGGTTAAGACACAATTTTGATCTGGAACTATAAATATCTATCCATTTAAAATTCCCCAGCACACACACACACACACACACACACACACACACACACACACACACACACACACACACACACACACGTCTCTGCATAGGTGGGCCGTTGAAAAAAGACTAAGAAAAGGAAAAAGTTTGCAAGGTTTCAATGCTGTCGACCTGGTGCTCCCTCGTGTGAAGACCGATCGCTAGTCTCAGTAGACGCCTGGAGGTTCTCATCAATGGAGCTTCAATATGGAGGAGAATAAAGCCAGGTCAATCCTTCTTGTCTCAGCCTCTCGCGTTTTCCGAATACATGTAAGTTCCACTGAGATGAGGATTCTTAGCTGAATACTGACAATTACATGGTTTCAGGCAAGCAAAAGAAAGCATGAACCGGGCAGCTTTTCCCTTTCTCAGTTCAGTCCCAACCTCATTCAAAAACAAAGCTCAAAAATTAAAGCTCATCTCTGTTATGTGATTTCCAGTAAATCACTAGCCTTTGCCTTTAAACAAGTTTTATTTCCATCAGTTGAAACTATTGCAGTGCAAACAAGCAAACAACTATCCACCATCAAGTACCATGCTGGTCAAGTGGTTTCTTGGAAAAGGCAGCTTGCTCCCAGCCCAAAGGTGAACTTATGAGCTTTTTGTTAAAAAAAAATCCAAGTACCAAATCATGCAATGTCTTTCCATATTTTAAAAGAAAATATTGTCCTGAAAGATATTATTCTAGCAGCTCAATGACTGAGCCTCACAGCCCTCTGAGGTAAAGGATTCCAAAGACTCTCAAACCTCTGACTGAAGAAATTCATCTTCACCTCAATCCTAAATGGCCTTATTCTGAGGCTGTTTCCCCTAGTTTAAAAATGCAGCTGCCCTCACTCAGAAGCAATGCTCGTTATTGGCATTTCCGAAATATGGCTCACGGTATTTACGAATTGGACATAAAAGTCTAAAACTGCAGGAGTTCTTTGATGAGGTCATATAGCCTTTTGGAGAGGTCAGGTACACCTCTGGGATTGTTAAGAGCAGACATGAATGTGTGTGAAAAGTTGATAAATTCTTGAACTGTCAAGCTGTCGAGTCACGTAATTGCCCTGCTCCCTAAATTTTGGGGGGAAAAAACAGCCTGCAGTTGAAAAAAAATCAGTGCCTGCAATTTCAATAGATGTTTGTTGACTTAAACCTGAGGGTTATCATGAAAGTATTAATGCTGCTTGACTGCTTCCACAACCTATTAATATTACAGTGGGGGACTTGTATGGTCACAGTTTGACTGACAGCTCCAAGTGGCTATAAAGGAATTAGCTGCCTTTGATGTGGGCCTATGATAACTGTTTGTTTTTAAAGGGGATTAAGGATTTGAAGGGATTTATATGTATTGAATGGACTTTTATCCATGACAGTTTTTTTTTGATATACTGAACTATGTAATAGGTATTTAGAATGACTCTGCATTATTTCCAGGGGCAGCAGGCCAAACTCGAGTTAGCACCTGCACTCCCAGAAAATCTGACCAATCAGGGAAGTTTCTCCCAAGTCGGGTTTGCAGAGCCGGAAGATTTCCCAACTCTGTGCACCAAACTCAGGAGTGAAAATTTGGCCCCTTATTTCCAGTGAAGAAACTCATTCTAATAATCACATGAATGTGCAAGCATAGGCTGATAACATGCTATTGAACTGTACCAAACAAGGAGGCCCAATGTTCAACCCCTTATCCTAGACTTGGGGTGCCACGGGTGCTAAATTGGCCCCAGTGTCCTCCAGGATAAAGCCAGGGGGACGTAACTATAAATGAAATCAGGAGAAATTCCTATAGCTGTTCAGTGACTTCAACGTGTGTGGAAATAACTTGACAAGGGGATTAGATTTGGCTTTGGTGCTGACCACCCACCTTCCATTTCTAAAACTGAATAAGCCATCAATCCTCCCTCTGCGAGCTCCTGAAAGAAAACTGCTTATTTGGGAAACATATCTGTACAGCTAAGTAAAGAATAGTTGAAGGTGCAAGCCCATGTTGGGGAACTTCTGCTGATTATCTTTAGTATTTTGCCTAAGTGGTAATTTTAAGCAAGGAGCTGGGCTGTTCAGTAATCTCTGTTGGCCCCAACATTATGAGGAGTTAACATAATGCCCCACAATCTAATGCAGTTCATGAATTCGTAATATACATTGATGCCATCATTGCTTTCTACCTAGCAGTCCAAGAATACTCAAGTTTGGGTTTGAACACATTTACCAAGCAGTAAGTAATCAATTGAATTTGTCCGAGTGCTTGGCTGCAGCAACCAACAATGTCTATATGTTACAACACCATAATTTTATAGCATCATCAATGCTGTAGCTGAGACGCAGGTTATTCAACACTCGACGAGGATAGAGGATGTGGTGTCATAATAAATCGTTCTAAAAGGTCAGACAACATAAAGTCAGGAATCTTATAGCAAAGAGCAAAGGAAGCCAATAAACATGCATTGAAACATGAACAGTCAATTCTTTTGAAGTGTAATGAACTAGATTTGATCAATGCATTTAGTCTGAAAATGAGATTATGTAAAGTGGTCAACACAGCTACCCACATGAGGCATGACTAAACCCTGATGGAATTCAAGCCTCATTCAAACAAAAACTAAAGGAAAATAATTAAATTGAAATATTGCTGTTTTTATTTTTAATGAATGCAGCTACCCATTAGAGTGTCTGTCTTGTATTGGAAATCTGACAATTTGATGTGAAGTTGCATAAATAGTGCAAGTGGCTTGGTTTTGTTGCCAAACTGATGTAAACATATCTTCTACATATAGATTTAGAAGCTTAGAAAGAAAAACTTGCATTTATACAGTGCCTTTCACAACACCGGACATCTCAAAAGCACCTCACACCATCTTTTGTACTTTTGAAGAGTGCTCGCTGTTATAATGTAGGATATGCAGCAGCCAGTGTGCACACAGCAAACTCCCACAACCAACAATGTGATAATGACCAAATAATCTGGCTTTTTGTGATATTGTTTGAGAGGTAAATATTACACAGGACACCAAGGATAACGTCACTGCTCTTCTTCAACAAGGTGTCATGGGATCTTTTATGTTCATCTAAGAGAACAGACAGGGCCCTAGTTAACATTTCATCCAAAAGACGTCATCTCCAACAGCGCAGCACTCCTTCCTCCGTACTGCACTAGAATATTAGCAACAACAATGATAACAATTTATAGCACCTTTAATGTAATGAAAGGTCCCAAGGCACTTCACAGAAGCATTATAAACAAAGCAAAAACTGAGCCACCTAAGGAGATATTAGGTCAAATGATCAAAAGCTTGGCAAAAGAAGTAGGTTTCATGGAATATCTTAAAGAAGCAAAGTGAGGTAGAGAGGCAGAGAGGTGTAAGGAGGGATTTCCAAAACTTAGGATCTGGACAACTGAAGGCGTATCCCCAATTGTAATTGGTGGAGCAATTATAATCAGAAATGCGCAAAAAGCCAGAATTAGAGGAGTGCAGGTATCCCAGAGGGTTGTGATGTTGGAGAAGATTACAGAGACAGCCAGGGTGAAGCCATTCAGGGATTTGAAAGCAAGGCTGAGAATTTTAAAATCAAGATTTTTTTTGGCGGAAGCCAAGGTAGGTCAACAAGCACAGGGGTGATCAGGGAATAAGGCCTGCTGCGAGTTAAGACACTGACAGCAGAATTTTGGATGACCTCAAGTTTAGGGAGGGTAGAATGTGGAAGACCAGCCAGGGGTGTGTTCAAATTGTCAAGTCTAGATGTAATGAAGGCATGGGTGAGGGTTTGAGCAGCACATGACCTGAAACAGCGGTGAAGTCAAGCAATGTTACATCACTTGGTTGAAATAGACAGTCTTGATGATAGCATGAAAATGCCATTAGAAACTCAGCTCAGCATCAAATGTGACACTAAGTTTGGAAACAGACCAGTTTAAACACAGACAATTGCCAGGGAGAGGGATGGAGTCAGCCTTGACTTTTATGCTTAAGCCCTGGATTGGGACCTGAAACCACAACCTTCTGACTCAGAGGCAAGAGCGCTACCTACTGAGCCACAGCTGACATGTTATGAAGCCTAGGCACTGTCATCACTGCATCTTCCAATAATGAGCTCTAAAGATTAAATACTCACTTTGATTCTAGCATCTATTTTTACAGAACACAAATAAAGTTCACTGTATTACGCAAAAGAACATCCAATTACTGCGTCTATCTATTTTGCAAATAAATGAAAATGAAGTTAGGATGGCTCAGTTCAAATCTCTTGGCTATTTTTCAGCTTCAACAATTTCCATTGAATGGCCTACAAATGGAGGTGGCATAATGACTGACCAATTGATGCTGTGTAAAACTTAGGAAACAGGAAAAGATATGCAGTCCCACGTTCAAAACCGAAAGGCTGTAAAAAAATCTATTTCAAATCCAAGTCAATTTTTTTTCCATTTGTTCTCAGTTACTGTTCCAGCTGGTAGATTATCAATAAACTATTCAGCAATGACACTGAATTGAAATAGTTTGACATTTTTTTTTAAAAAGGGTATTTAGTCAAGAACATCTAGGATTGCTCAGTGGATAAGTGCATTACTTGGTATAATACTGAGTGATGCACACCCGGAAGGTTCCATGGTCTATGCTGAGTTACAGTAGATAGTACTACAACTGATCTTGGGCTAGGAAGCAGAGAGAAAAATGAGCTGGTCTCAAAATCAAAATAGGTTCAGAGAGAGTACAAGTGCAGATGGGTTCTTGCCACACCGTGCATTGGTCTTCGTTGCACATGACTAGTTTGGAGGCAGCCTGCAGGAGATGCAGCTAGGCGCAGACTCAGAACTCCAACACATGTCCTATTCACGGTGATGAGATTGTGGAAGGGGAGCCTCAAGGTCTCGTGGCCAAGAGCCATCTGCTACCCTCAGCACCACACCTACCTGCGGCTCCATGCCGCCTCCTTGCCATGGGAGCTAAGGCCATGTATTTCTGGAAGTGATGGATGCAGAATGTGTCCAAGGTGGCTGTTGGGAGGGCGGTGGGGAGGGCGGGGTTAAGAACGGTCATACTATAATTTTGTGACCAATCAGCAGTAGCGTGGAGAGGAGGCACTGGAGGCCTCAGATGGGCCACTGTGGTTGGGGTGCAGCATGCGTGTGCAGAGTACATGTGTGATTAGCCGCAATGAATCGTCTTCTCTGTTATGCAGGAGAAAAATGCGCACAATGCCTCTGAGCGTTTGTGCACTGGAGGTGGCCAGGTCCAGTTGGTGATATTGAGCCGTTTTGAGCTGGAGGCCCTGGAGCTTGAAATGCGCCATGCACCCAGGTCCACAGGTGTCGGTGAGGCTGGGGTGGAGCAGCCAGGTTACTTGAGGTCCCCAGTCACATCCGCTCTGTCTTCCCACCATCCAAAGCATTGATGATTGTTGGAATCGATAATGTAGCAATTCTGTTCATTCACAGACTGATAGAGTCAGACGTGTGGGTCACAAAGGTCCCTCGGCCCTTCAAAGATGCAAGTGTCCAGCACCTTCCAAAGTTGCCTTATCCTATTTCTGACCACGGTCCCCATGGCCTTGTATGCCATGGCATCGCATCTGCACATCCAAATACTTATTGCATGTTTGGAGGGTTTCTGCATCCACCACCCTTTTAGCCAGTGCGTCCCACATTACTGTGTGCAAGAGTTCCTCATCACCTCACCTGTCAACCTCATGCCCCTTACCTTAAATAAATGCCACCAGGTTAGTCATCCCTCTGCCAAGGAGAAAAGTTGCTTTCTGTCCACCCTATCTATACCCTTCGTAACGTTATGAAGCTCAAAAATGCCACCCCTCAATCTCCTGTGCTCCACGCCAAATATCCCCAGTCTATGCTATGTGTCCTCATAACTCCAACTCTCTAGCCCAGCATGCATGCTGGTCAGCGACCTCTGCACTCTCTCCACTCCACACAACTGATCACAACTGCACGCAGAAGTGTAGCTGTGGCCTCGGCAGTGTTTTCTGCACTTGCAATATGACCTCCTTGTTCCTACATTCTATTCCTCGGCTAATAAAGGCAAGTATGGCATTTACCTTCTTAACCACCTTATGTACCTGTCCCGCTACCTTAACCGGCCTATCAACATGCCTAGCAAGGTCCCTCTGATACTCCTTATTTTCCACGGTCCTACCATTCCTCATGTATTCCCGTACCTTGTTTGTCCTGCCCAAGTGCATCACCTCACACTTATCCACTTAACATTCCATTTGGCATTCCTTAGGCCATCCGACCAGCCTGTCTGTTTGGGCCTCCTCCTGACTATGTGCCACCCCACCAATGTTCGTCTCCTTAGCTTCAGGAAGGTTGAGCACATAATGAGCCTGGGGGAAAGGGATGAAGTGTGTCACTGTGTGGACGCTAACTAATCCACTATCCTTGTTGTTATTTTCAGCATCGTCAGAGGCTGGCGACCAGGCTCCATTACAGATGCCCCCTCTCACACCTGAGGGCCATGAACTGTCGCCTGCGTCACACCATTTCTGCCAGTCAGGCACCAGCGCAGATACCAGCACATTGGTGGGAACTGCAACATCAACTAGTGTCCCCGGGCACAGTGGAGAGGGTATTTCACAATCACTGGAGGAGATGGCAGAGACAGAGAGTGCTGATGGTGCCAGCAGCTGGAGGACTGCAGGGGACCAGGCACATGCTGAGTCGGGGCATGATGATGTGCCTCTGGAGTCGTCCGCTGCACAGCAGCTGCAGGAAGTGCAGCCGGGTGTGCGGGAGCATCTGGGAGTGTTGCATAACACTATGCTTTGCTTGGTGTCCATGGGGGAGGAGTCCACGCGGA
The DNA here is from genome assembly GCF_017639515.1 of Carcharodon carcharias. Lineage (NCBI taxonomy): Eukaryota > Metazoa > Chordata > Chondrichthyes > Lamniformes > Lamnidae > Carcharodon > Carcharodon carcharias. The sequence continues at coordinate 20,392,631 of NC_054476.1, forward strand.
GCATGAGTGATGCCATGACCCTCATGTCAGAGCGTCATGCTTCCTCCATGGAGAGAGTGGCCACTCTCCTGGAGACGGGCTTCCAGGAGAACGAGCAGCTTCTCCTGGGGATACGCTCGGACCTGCAAGGCCTCACAGTGCCAGTGGCCACAGCTGGTCAGTGCCAATGTGGAAGATGGTCTGGGCACCAAGTTTCCCAGCTCAGTGCCCATCCATCTACGGTGAGCAGGGAGATGTGAATCATCCTCACATTGGTGCAGTAGCTGCCTGTCTTTGCGGGCTCCTCTCAGGGAACTGCAGATGAGGGCAGCAGCTCCTCCACCCCTCTGCCAGTGAGCATTGCGTCCATTGAGGCTGCGATGACTGGGGAGATGCCAGCTGTGGAACTGGCCACTCCCTCCCAGGTGGGGCCAGCACAGGCTCCACGGGCCAGAGGACGCCTGCCAAGGTCATCGAGGCCAATAGGACAGCAGGGACAGCAGGCTGTCTCTCAAGCCACTACAAGCGATGGGGCGGCACCAAGACGTAGCACCCGCAAATGTAAGCATAAGGCACCTTAGGCACACCACAGGTTTCTCACTGGTGCTTCTGTGTTGGCTTTCAATTAGGGAATTATTATTTATTGCTGTTGTAAAAACGTTTTGCTTTCATTTTGTTGCACCATTAAATCCAGATGCGTTACCATGGCTGAGGGTGGCTCTTTTGTGCTGCATTTGTATATTTTACAGACATGTCATGAGTGTTTGAGTGGACATTGAGGTTTATGTCCAAATGCCTTAGTTGCAGCTGATGAAGTGGCAGATGTGGCACTTAAGTGCTGCATATGGAAACACCAGGCAAGGCTGGTCCTCCTGATCCATTTGAGTGGAGCTAGCTGAAGGTTCGTTGGATTAAAGTCTCCCGGGTGTCCCTGCCTCCTTGGTGTAGTGCCGGATCAGCATTCAGCCCCTCATCATTGCCCTGTACTTCCTCATCCTCCGAATCAGTGCTGGACTCATCGTGTGCAGCCGCATCCACTGCATCAATGTCTTCATCAATGTCTTCCAGTGCAAGGTTGTGGAGAGCACAGCATGCAACCACTATCACCGAGACACGATCTGGGAGGTACTGGAGTGCGCCCCCTGAGCAGTACAGGCACTGGAAGCGCATCTTGAGAAGACCGGTGGCTCTCTCCACTACAGCCTTTGTGGTCCCGTGGCTCCTACTGTATCGTTGTTCAGCTTCAGTTCTTGTATGACAGAGAGGCATCATGAGTCAACTTCTGAGGGGATAGCCCTTGTCACCCAGCAGCCATCCAACAAGCCAGGCTGGAGCACTGAAGAGCCCCGGCACCTGGGAGTATCTGAGGAAGTTGGCGTCATGGGAGCTGCCTGGGTACCTTGCATAGACTTGTAGAACCAGCATCCTGTGATCACACACTATCTGCATGTTCATGGAGTGGGAGCCCTTCCTGTTGACGAAGGCACCGGGCTCACCTGCTGGCGCCTTGATGGCCACATGTGTACAGTCTATTGCACCCTGGACACGGGGGAAGCCAGCAATGGCCACGAAGCCTCTGGCTCGCTGTGTCTGGTTTGCCTGGTCACAGCGGAAGTGGATGAAGGTCAATGCACGCCTGAACAGAGCATCTGTGACCTGCTTGACATAAGCATGGACAGCTGATTGGGAGACACCGCAAAGATCACCCACCGACCCCTGGAAGGAGCCAGAGGCATAGGAGTAGAGGGCAACTGTGACCTTCAGAGCCACTGGCATGGGGTGTCCACCCACACAGTTAGGGGAGATCTCAGGGCCAATCATCTGATAGATATAGTCGACTGTCTCCCCTGATAGTCGGAGACTCCTTCGGCCCTGCATCTCAGTCATATTGAGGTAGCTGCTTCTCCGCCTGTATCCCTTGGCAGCAGGTTAGTACGGCCTTGATGGCCACATGTGTGCAGTCTATTGCAACCTGGACTTGGGGGAAGCCAGCAATGGCCGCGAAGCCTCTGGCTCGCTCTGTCTGGCTTGCCTGGTCGCAGCGGAAGTGGATGAAGGTCAATGCACGCAGCCCCTTCCACCTTGGATAACCTCTTGGCCCTGCGCCCCTTGTGCCTGCGCCTGTACTCCCAAAGGTGGCTCCCTTGAAGGCTGATTGTGCACTCCTGGCCTCCTCCTCATTCTAGCCCTCCTTTCCACCTCAGAGGAGCTGCCTCCATTAGACATGTCAGAACCCATACTCAGGCTAAAAGGAGGCCTCCGGAAAGCTGCAGGCCCGATAAAGGATCCTGACTGAAGAGCGCTGAACTGAAGGTTCAAAGTACAGAGAAAGCTGCTGGAATTCGTTCTGAACTGTTACAGATCACACAGGCAAGTTTAAAAAACTTTCTGCAATAAATACTTCACAGGCCAGATTGACAAACCCTCTTATCCCGCCTCTGGATGAGTTTAATTAAAAAGCTGCTTACCCGCCTGCCCGTAGCGCCCGTGCGCCGAGCCGAAGATCTCACGGGTGCCTGAAAATCAATGTCGATTGCCGAGTTAAGGGCCTTAACTTGCCCATTAATTAATGGCGGGCGCGCGTCGCACTTCATTGCGCACCCGCCCAACGAAATATCGCGATGGCGCGCAGTGACGTTGAGACCCTCGCCCGACATCACCGCGCATCATCTTACGCCCTGAAAATTCTGCCCACAGAGTCGAATGGTCTGCAGCGCCCAATTTAAGCTTGTACATGAAGAACAAGCTTGTCAGGTCATGAAGGAAAGGCAAAGAGGGAAAATTATGCTGGTGAAGAGCCTTGGAACAGGTTCCACAACAGAACTAAAAACAAAGTGACGGAAAAACTCAGCAGGTCTGGCAGCATCTGTGGAGAGAGAAACAGAGTTAACGTTTCGAGTCTACATGACTGTTCAGAGCTCCACAGATGCTGCCAGACCTGCTGAGTTTTTCTGGCATTACCTGTTTATATTTCAGGTTTCCAGCATCCACAGTATCTTACTTTTACACGACTGAACTGTCTTTCAAAGGTCTTTCCCCTGCCCCTCAAAGCTTGCAAATGAAAATTAATCCTGCAGCTAGAAAGCATCCCAGGAATCAATACAATAACCAATAATCTCATTGCCATCAGCTGTGATAGTCCAAAAACACAATTTATACTGCAAGATGAGTGGCTGGAGGCACTCGTTTGTTTCAAACAGTAATATCTCACGAAGCGTTTTCTGTGCTGACTGTAACAAGAATATAGGTTTTTTTTCCACCCCTCCCCCCATCCCATACAGCTTTCGAGGGGATAGTAACAGCAGGAACCAGCAGCCAAGGCAAAAACATTCCCCAAGGTATGCCAGCTGCCCTCACATTACGCATCCTAGCAGCTGCATACAGCTTGTTCTGATATGGTACTATTCAGCTCACTGCCTCGTCCCTTTGGGATGGCATTATCAGAATATTATCAGCCAAAAAAAAAGTGAGAACGAGGGGGGTAGAAAAACTAGAGAGGCAAACACACACACAAAAAAAATAGCAGCTGGTCAGTGGGACCAGCATTTCACCTCTAATCTTAGCCTGTGCAGTCACCAAGAAAGATGCCACAATTTGCATGACAAGAGTCAAGTCAACTGAATAATCAACAGCCATTCTGCAGGAATAAGATTAAACAACACATTTGTTGGCCGGCAGGGGGGTGGTTGGAGGAAGCCTCAAATTCACACACTGTCAAATTTAAATATTAAAGGAAAGTTTTCAAATCAACCAGCTATTAGCTGTCATCCCAGAGGCAACTGTGAATTTAAACCTTGTACCGTGATGCACTTTCACATTTTGAGGGCAACAAAAATCTGGTTATGCCCGTCTATTGAATGAATTTATCACCTAAATTCTGTTTCCATTTATAACTGTAAATGATTCATTTTTTTCCAATTATCAACTTTTTGGGCCTGCCTGACAACTTGCTTCTAGGTATTCAAGGCACGATTAAAATGCAAAGTATAAAAATAAGTGCACTCAACCATCAAGAAGCACACCAAAAAATAACCAGTTCAAGAGAATTCCTACTTAACAATAAGGTTCCTTCCATCAACAATTTGTAGCATCAGATGTTGAAATCTCACCATCAAAAGCACATGAACTTACGAATTAGGAGCAGGAGTAGGCCATCCAGCACCTCAAGCCTGTTCCACCATTCAATAAGATCAGGGTGATTTGGTTGTGGCCTCAACTCCACATTCTGCTCACATACCTTGGCACAACAATGCGGTTAGCAGGTTCAATACAAGTCATCATAATATAATGATCACCATCCAGGACCGAATAAAAATGCCAAAACTTTCTCACTAATAGTAGCTAACTAAAGGAGGACATGTCAATAATCTCACACATCCTTTTTGCAGACTCTTTATGTCCCCTTCACAACTTACTTTGCTATCTACCCTTGTGTCATCAGCAAATATAGCAACCACATATTCGGTCCTTTCATCAAGTCATTGATATGGATTGTAGACGGTTGAGGGACCAATACTGATCCCTGTGGCACTCCACTATTTACAGCTTGCCAAACCAAAAATGCCCCATTTTTCCCTACTCTCTGCTTCCTGTTAGCTAACTAATCCTCTATCCGCTAACATATTACCCCCTACACCATGAGCTCTTATTTTGTGCAGTAACCTTTGATGTGACACCTTATCAAATGCCTTTTGGAAATCCAAGTACACCACATCTACAGGTTCCCCTTTATCCATGTTGCTTGTTACTGCCTCAAAGAACTCTCATAAATTAGTCAAACATGATTTCCCTTTCACAAAATCATGTTGACTCTAACTGATTGTATTAAAATGTTCTAAGTGCCCTGCTATAACCTCCTTAATAATAGATCCTAGCAATTTCCCTATGACAGATGTTAAGCTAACTAGCTTGAAGTTTACCAATTTTTGTCACCCTCCTTTCTTGAATAAAGGAGTTAAGGGAGTTACATTCGTTATTTTCCAATCTGATGGGATCTTTCCAGAATCAACAGACTTTTCAGCCTTTAGTTTTAATAGTTTTCTCAGTGTCCTTCCCCTGGTGATTGTAACTGTTTTAAGTTCCTCCCTCCCGTTCACCTCCAGATTTACATGTATTTCCGGAATGTTCTATGTATCATCTACAGCGAAGACAGACACAAAATTTCTGTTCAGTGCTTCCGTTATTTCCTTATTTACCATTATTAATTCCCCAGACTCACTCTCTAGAGGACTAACACTCACTTTAGTTACATTTATTCTTTTTAAATGCTTGTAGAAATGCTTACTATCTGTTATATATTTCTAGCTAGCTTTCTCTCATACTTTAATTTCTCCCTTTTTTTTCTGTCATTCTTGCTGGTTTTTAAATTCTGTTCAATCTTCTGACCAACCACTAATCTTTGCAAAATTGTAGGCTTTTTCTTTCAATATGATAGCATCACTTCCTTACTTAGCCGTGGATGGTGCATCATTCTCACTGGAATGTATCTTTGCTGAGTGTTATGAAATATCTCCTTAAATGTCTGCCATTGCATCTCTACTGTGCTACCCTTTAACCTAATTTCACTTTAGCCAGTTCTGTCTTCGTATCCTTGTAATTGCCTTTATTTAAGGTTAAAACACTAATCTTAGATCCACTTTTCCTCCCTCAAACTGAACACGAAATTCAATCATGTTATGATCACTTCTACCTACAGATTCCTTTACTATGAGGTCATTAATTAATCCTGTCGAATTGCACATTACCATTTCTAGGAAAGACTGCTCTCTGGTTAGCTCTAGAACATGCTGCTCTACTAAATTAGACAGCACCTTCCAAACTTGTGACCTCTACCACCTAGGAGGCCAAAGGCAGCAGATACACAAGACACCACAACCTTCAAGTTCCCCCTCCCCCAAGCCATAAACCATCCTGACTTGGAACTATATCGTTGTCCCAAAACTGTCACTGGGTCAAAATCCTGGAACTCCCTTCCTAACACCACTATGGGCGTTCCTACCATGCATGGACTGCAATGGTTCAAGATGATGGCTCACCACCACCTTCTCAAGGGAAATTAAGAATGGACAATAAATGCCCACATTTCATGAACAAATAAATTTTTTAAATATTATCCAAATAACACTCAATTATCTCATCTTCCTGGCAAACATTGCCAATCTGATTCATCCAATTTAAATGTGGATGCGGAGAGGATGTTTCTTCTTGTGGGAGAATCTAGAACTGGAGATCACTGTTTAAAATAAAGGGTCACCCATTTAATATGGAGATCAGGTGAAATTTTTTCTCACAGAGGGTCGTGAGTCTTTGGAACTCCCTTCCTGGGAGCAGCGTACTTGAATATTTTTAAGGCAGAGATGGATAGATTCTTGGTAAGCAAGTGGATGATAAGTTTTCAGGGATAGGCGGGATGCAGATTTGAGGTTAATAACAGATCAGCCATGATCTTATTAAATGGTGGAGCAGGCTCAAAGGGTTGAATGGCCTATGCCTGCTTCCTGCTTCTCTGCAATACGTAGATTGAAATCACCCATGATTATTTGCAGTACCTTTCTTATAAGCCCCCATTATTTCTTTCTGTACAACCCAATGTAGTTACTGTTGGTGGACCTATAAACTACTCCCACAAGTGACTTTGCTTTTTTTTTTAATCCTACCTACACTGATTCTACATCATGATCTATAGAATTCAGATCACCTCTCATTATTTACTATCATCCTTAATTAACAGATCCACCCCACCACCTTTTCCAAGCTTCCTGCCCTTCTGAAATGTCAAGTACGCTTGAATATTTCATGTACTAGCCTTGGTCACCAAGCAGCCTACTCTCTCTCTAATGGCAACAGGTCATGCATGCTTATTTCTATCTGAGCCGACAATTCATCTGTTTCTGCACCCGCCCGCCGTCAGCTCTTCCGGCCCCACCACAAGTCAATGGATTTCTGGCTGGGGCACCGCCTCACCCACAGCGGGTCCTGCCCACAGCAGGGCCGGAAAATCCCAGCCAGAGCCTTTAGTTCCATCTTTTTACTTTTTACTATTTTTGCAAACTCAAACTTTTGCAAGAAAACAACTTCATGTCCTAGGTTTTGTCATTGGTATAGATCTGAATCCAGGCCTTATGTAGAGGTTAGGACAGAAGTAAATAATCAGCTTAGTGACTAATCCAAATATTATTCTAATATTATTCTAACATTAACTACTTGAATTTCCATCCAAGACATCATAAAAACACTACTCTATCATCTTTTTAAATCTTTATCGCTGCTTTGGCATTGCAACTTGGATTGTGCACTTGGGTGTTGGCCAACATCATTGTTACCCTCTCACTTCTGCCATGATCAATCTACCAGCTGTATTACACGAAACAAGTTAGAATGTATACATAGTGTTGTAAAGCTATTAGTTAAAAAAATAAAGTCCATATTTATATAACATTTAACGCAATTAAATGACCCAAAGTGCTTCACAGCAGCATCATAAAACAAAAGTATAACATTGAGCCACATGAGGAGATATTAGTCAGAAGATCAAAAAACTTGATCAAAGAGGTAGTTTCTAAGGAGGAAAGTGAGGTCGGGAGGCAGAAAAGTGTAGGGAGGGAATTCAAGAGCTTGGGGTCTAGGCAAATGAAGGTGTAGCCACCAATAATGGAGCGATTAAAATCAAGGATATACAAGAGGCCAGAATTAGAGCAGTGTAGATATCTCGAAGTATTTTGGGGGTTGGAGGAGATTACAGAGATAGGGAGGGGCAAGATTGTGGAGGCATCTGAAAACA